>NW_017728995.1:54586897-54600695 GCF_001723915.1 Gavialis gangeticus
GCTTGCAAGCAATAAAATAGAGTTGGATCCAGCCTGAAAGTGTGACTCTCTTCTAGAGGTGAATTGGACTAGCCTCCAGGGGATAAAATCAGCAATTTATGCAACACCTTCATAAAGAGTCAAGTATCCACAGGTATCCCAAGATAGCTCTCTGCTATAGACAAATACGTAGTGGTGAGGCAGTGTAACAGCAACTGCAATGACCCCTGGAACAGAGGGATCATCAGGTTGTGTACAAAACCAATATAAAGTACACTAGTGTAGTTGTCATGTGTCCAACCCTATTACTTCACTTTAAGATAAACCTGTTTGGATTCTGCCCTAGGCCACAACTGAAAGTAAATTGTTCTTACTCTAATGCCTGGTAGAGATTAGTCAGAAGTTGACATCTGAAAAAAAATAGCAACACAAAATATCACTAACCAATACTTTGGAATCAATTATATTTTCAGTCCTGAGGGCTAGGAAAGCTGGGCTTTTGCATTTCAGGTTGTAGTCACAGTGAAGCTCAGTAACAAATGTAAATCAGATAATTTAGTTCATGGATTTTGCCTTGTTTTCTGTTTCTCTATTGTCCCCAAACAGATTGTAGAATTCTTAAATGTACTAATTTTTAAGTTATTCACAGATTCCTTCAGTAAATCATTTGATGAACCATTTGTTGTGAATGTTTTCTATTTACACTGTGCTGGTTTAGACTTCTGTTCTGCAAGCTGCTCTATGCAGGTAGTTTCCAGTTTAGCTTAATATTTTTGTAAGAAGGTCCAGAAACAGCCACCAGGAAGAGAGACTGCAAACATACCGAGGGCTTAGTATGTTACATAAATCTTTGCAGGGTCAAGTCCTTAGTTACCTAAATCTTACGCTATTATTTTCTGATTAGGTGACATTCCAATAGAGGGCAAATTTCTAATGTAATATATAGGTCAAAATTTACTTTCAGCAAATATCTGAGCATTTAAGCTCAAAATCCACTTTCCATAAGTATTAATAACACCAAGAAACTCAAGCATTTGAATGCTTACTGCCAACAAAAGAAAGTTGCAGACACATCCAGAAATTGGCTTTTGTATTGATTGAAGTCAATGGAAGTAAGGTTTCCTTAGCCCCAATCCTGAAAGTGCTTGCACTTTATACATAAGGATCATTCCTTTGATATCACTAAGAGGATTTTATATATACAGTTGTGCTAATGTATGACCATGTGCAGCATCAGGGCCCTGGCTCTACTCAGCAAGGGATTATAGCATAATTGCACAGATATATTACATACTTATCTAGTTAATACTTATTGTTCATATACCCCAAACTCAGCTGAAACAAAGTAATTAAAGCCAATCCTTGTCATGGAAGTGGATATGTTGCTAACTTTCCATTTTGAGATAAAAGTAAACTCTACTGCATTCTCATCTACAAATTTTTATAGAGCACATCACGGAAAAAGTATGGCAGACAGTACAGGTGCTCTAAGATATTGTATAGTGCCATAGTATTTAGCGGCATGTTCTGTTCAAAGGGGAAAAAAGGCCTTTGCGCAGCTTGGTGAAGTCTGTATAAGAGTAACAATGTATTGTTCGTATCCTTTTTAGACTCAATAGATTTCTACTCGGAGCAGATGGGGCAGATTGCTCCATCTGCTAGGAGACTGCCAAAAGAATACATTTGGAAGTGAGATGAGTTGTGCATTATTTTAAAGCTTGATCTGTGGTCTTTATCTCTTTTAGTAAACTGAATTTTATGTTGAGATGATAACCTTGTTTGAATGAATATGGAGATGTTTCTAAATCATTTACCATGCCTAATTTATAAACAGAAAAATATATTATTACAATTTATACTTTTTGTAGACAATTGTGGCATTTAAATTGTCTGTATTTTCATGTGCTGTATCAACATTGATTGATTTATCCTTACAACCACCATTTGAGGGAGATAAATCTCTCTCTGTTGGCAACTGTTGATCCTTCCTGAACATGGTGTATGTGTGAGAGGTCACCCAGACCTTCAACACTTCAAAATTGCTTAGGGGGCAGTTTGAAGGAGTGGAGGCTGCCCAGACCTTCCACCTCCCTTTTAGGCCACTGAGACAGAATCCAAAGGCCAGACTGAGTCCAGACATTTGGTCTGGACTCAGTCTGGCCTGAGCCCAGACATTTGGTGCATCTATGGCTGTAATTGTACAAGCGTGCAGGAATCAAATCCAGGTCTCCTGTGTGACAGACAAGGGTATTACCACTGAACCCACAAGGGACTTCTGGGGACATAATATTACAGCTGGAATACCAGTTGAGTGTATATCATAAAAATGACTCTAGTTTCATATTCATAGGTTTAGGAAAGTAGAATCATTTTAATAACATTTTGTGTGGGCATTTTTTTGTATGAGTATTGAAAATACTTGGCTATTTAGTGGCACAGTTCGGGATTTCTTTTTCTGGGTTTGGTTGAGGCCTGTGACCTTTGTTGGACCAGAATGTGTTGTTCCCAGGAAGCAGAGATAGCACAGTTCCATGCTTTCTTGCATGAAAACTATGTCAAGCTGGGTTGTTGGCAGGATGTCGTGATAGAATGCATTTGCATTGGCTAGAAACTGTATGTGAACAAGGGGCTATATGGCAAAGGTGCATTGGGATGTGAAAGGGAACACTACAGACATTAAAATTTACATTACCTGTTTATTAGCTGAAATAAAATTAAAAACACTTTCATGTGATCAGAGTTGAGTCCTCCATAGATTATAAGTCTCCAAATATTGAACCCTTTTCACTTATCTTAACACTAGATTCATATTTAGTTTAGATTCCAGAAGAGTGATTTGCTGCATGTGACTGAATGTGAGTTTGCAATGTTTATGCTGTTCCACTGAATACACACTGCTTATGTTAACATTAGAGTTGGCATGTTGTTCACTTTATGCTCTTGTTGTTTCAGGACCACATCATGTTCTTGACCCCATCAGTTGAGCAGTGCATTAGGGAGTAGCAGGTATTGCTGCTCTTAGATTTTAGGCTCAGATCTGGCATGAGCTGGAAGCAGAATTTGCACATTACACTTTCTCATTTCCTCATGAATTTGCTTTCCATTATATTTTTTGAGGAAAGAAGCATTTGTACAAAGTGGCGAAGAAATGAATGCAGGACTAACACAAAATAACCAACTGGACTGGAGCTCAGAGGTTGCTGTTTCCCAGTTCCTTCTCTACCCATTAGACCAAAGCTGGTGTTCTGCAGGCCACATGCAACCTGTACAGGATTAAGTTGTGGCCCCAAGGTTCCTGCTTAGCCACCACTCCCCCTTCTGCTCCAGCTGTAGCAGCAGACAGGGTTTTCAGGATTCCTTCTGCCTCTTCTGGCTGCCACTTTCTTCCCCTTCCCCAGGGGCCAGGGCAGTGTGGTTCATGGTGCAGGGAGCAAGGGGTGAGTCCAAGGCCATGCAAGCATGAGGTACAACAGTGTAGGTGGGAGGGCCTATGTGGATGCACAGGGTCTGTGCAGACATCTTGTACAGTGGTGGGAGCATCCATATGGTACACAGTCCAGGAGACCCATGGCTTGTCGTGGTGGAGACTATGGTATGCAGCCCTTGCCACTACAGCCAGCAGGACATGCAGCCTCTGGCCACATGGTAATTGAACAGCTTTGCATTAGACTGTATTTATCTCTTGGACATATACAGGGGCAGCAGACAAGGCCTTTGTTTCAGAAAATCATAGTAACTTGCAAATCTTTATTTTACAGTTACTTCAAATTTTGTTACACAGTTGCCTAGAAATATACTGATTTATATCAGATCTGTATTTGGCCTATTATCTGTATATATGTATAGTTTTTACTGTGGAATTCCTCATCAAATAAATATAATATAGTAATACAACCTAACCTAATTTACACTGCATAATAATTCTGTGGATTATTTTGATTGTGTGAAGCAAGATATTCACTTGATAGAAACAGGGTGCATCTATATGAGTGCTTTTCTGTGGAGCTGATTAATTAGCTCTGCAGTAAAGCATCGTCAGCTCTCTGCATGTGCACCCATGTTATGCTGCAGCAAATTAATTAACTCTGTCATAGGATAGCACTGTCCAGGACCAGTACTATCCTACAGCAGAGTAATTTTTGCTGCCGTAACACACATGTGGACGGTGACTGGGCTGGCTGGGGCACGAGGGACTACCTTCTGGTTAACCCTGCACTGTAGCACCCTCATGCTGCAGCCAACCCCTCTGCCTGATGCTGCCACCTGAAGCCTAGGGCTGATCCCTCAGCCCTCCTGCCAGCCCAGGAGGGCTGCCCCTACTCAAATTGCTGCAATCCTGGGTGCAAATGTAAACTCTGTGCCTAGGAGCAGCTCACTCTAGTGTGAACTGTGCTGAATTTGTTGCAGTAATTGCACATATAGATGCACCAATAGTAACATAAATTGACAGTCACTTGTTTCCTTTCAACTTTCCATAGCTGAAAAATATTTACTTATTTATTTTTGTTTATTTATTTTATATTTATGCTAGTCTTCCTAGAAAGGCTCAGGGCAGCTTACAGTAAGAGTCATAAAATGGATAAAATAATAAAATGTTAATAAAAATAGTTCCCCAAAGAATACCTAGAACTTAACCCCGCCTGTTGAAAGCCTGCCCAAATAAAAATGTCTTACACTACTTCTGAAAGATAGCCAGGTTCTGGCTCTTGCGGGCCTCATGGGGGAAGGAGTTCCAGAGCTGAGGAGCAACAACTGAGAACAAAGTCCCATGTGTTTTGGCTAAGTAGACTTGGTGCACAGATGGTAACTGCAGGAGGCTGTCCTTGGCTGAACTTAGGAGTCATGATGGAGCATAAAGGAGAGGGCAGTCCCTTAGGTATATACGACGCAGACCATTTAGGGTTTTATAGGTCAAGGCCAGCACTTTGAACACTGCCCAAAAAGCTACTGAAAGCCAGTGTAGGCTCTGGAGCACTGGAGTAATGTGTTCCCAGTGACTCACCCCCATCAGGCCTACATTCTGCAGCACCTGGACTGTCCTCAGGGACAGCCCTGTGTAGAGCACATTGAAGTAGTTTAGCCGCATGTTTGTGAAAGCATGGATGATGGTGGCCAGATCTGAATATGAAAGAAAAGTTCACAGCATTTGTACCAGATGGGGTTGATGAAAAATGCTACTAGCTGCCACTGTAACTAGAGAAATCAGGCATAGCAAGGGGTCCAGGATCACCACAAGGCTGCAGACCTCAGTGACACAAGGAGGCTGAACCCCATCAATAATAACCCAGTCTCTTCCCTCCCCCCCCCCACCAGATCATGGAGTCTGCCTACTACCATCACCTCTGTGTTATCTGGATTCAGTTTCAACTGCTTCATCTTCATCCACCCTTTATGAGGGCCCATGTGAGGGAAAGCTTCCAAAGATCTGGCACATGTCAAAAGTCATCGGTCACTCAAAACCAGGAAAAGACCCAAACCAGGTGTCAGTCGATTGCCCAATATCACTGTTGTCTGTTCTAAAGTTCTGGAGTGCCTGATTCTGCAGTGCATACTCCTAGAGGTGGAGAACATCCTGAGTATTGATAAAGCAGGTTTCTAACAAGGTCGAAGTATGTGTGACCAGGGCTGGATTAATGTATAGGCAAACTAGGCACATGTCTCGGGCCCTGAGCTGTGTGTGTGTGTGTGGGGGGGTCCTTTCCTCTGTGGTGGCAGCACAAATGGCCCCATCCACCTCCTTTTCCTTCCCTTCCCTTCCCTTTCTTTCCCTTCCCTTCCTCTCTCCTCTGCCAGTGTCACTGCCAATGTAACTGTTTCTTAGCGGCAGCTCTGAGCCCTGCTCCCTGTGGGCGATAGCGCTGGGGTGGGGAGAGGGGTCTTGACAAACTTGCATAAGTTTGTTTGCCTAGGGACCACTAAAGGGTTAATCTGGCCCTGAATGTGGCCAAGTACCTGTACTAACAACATTACTTGAAAAAACAAATTTCAAAGGAACCTCAAGACAGGCACTGTTTTCCTTGACCTCGCAGCTGCATATGATACCATTTGGCACACCAGTCTGCTTGTAAAGATAGCAAGAGTTCTACTTAAATGGATGACTGATGTTGTTGAACTGCTCCCCTGCAACAGATGGTTCAGGGTGCATATAGGTAAGTAGACAAATTCTTAGAGAAGACAGACAAAGGAACTGCCTTAGGAATCTGTGCTTGCTCTGACCTTGTGCAACCTCTACACCAATGACTTGCCACAAACCCAGTCATGGAATTTTATCTTTGCTGATGACATCTGCTGTGGATTCCAGTCCTGGACTTTCTCTAAGCTAGAACACATGCTGAACAGTGCTGTTGCAAAGCTGGATGACTACTGCAAGACATGGTATCTCCAGCTAAGCATCAGTAAGATGATTTCCAGCATTTTCCACTTATACAATACCATTGCTGCCCGAGAGTTGAACATCTGCCTGAATGGCCAGAGGCTGAGGCATAAAGCACAACTCATTCAACTGGGTGTGATGCTTAACTAGACACTGAGCTGTCATGAACATTTTAAAAAGATAGCAATTTGAAGTTAAGACACTCAACCACCTCTTTAAGCTGGCTTGGTCATCGTGGGGTGTAAGAGCATCAACTCTAAGGATGTCAGCTCTTGCCACTTTGTACTCTGCAGCAAAGTACTGTACACCAGTCTGGAATTGGTCATGCACCAAACTCGTTGATATGCAGCTACGTTCAATGATGCGCATCATTTGGGGAACTCTTTGAGTGACCCCTGTACCATGGCTCCCAGTCCTGAGCAACATTGTTTCCCCTCATATCCAATGGGAAATTGCAACTAGGAAGCTACCGGAGAACCCATGCCTGCCACTATATGACAGTCTCTTAAATACACCAGCTGCATGTCTATCATCATGACACATACTGTGGTCCAATCTGCCACACCAGGACCATACAGCAGAGACCCTCTGGTGTGAGGAATGGAAGTCTACATCAGCACCAAACAAGTTTCTTATCATAGATGCTACAGTCCGCCCACCTGACTTCAACTGGCCATGCCATCAGTGGGCCTCGCTGACTAGGTTCTGGAGTGGGCAAGGGCTGTATGCATCCAACCTCCACTGTTGGGGTCTTCATGACAACCCAAACTATAGCTGTAGCAAAACACATACCATGTTGCATATTGTCAATGAGTGCCTGCTGAAATAAGTTCAGTGGGGGACTACAGGAACTGCACATGGCCACTGAGGATGCTATCGCCTGACCTGGTGATTACGCACATGCTGACTGACTGATCTGCATCCAGTCTCCAACTGTAACTGGGCACTGGGTAAGGGTAAAGACTGCAGGGCCTTGGTTGGATGAAAAGGGGAGATAGAGATGGGTGTTATCTGCAGATTGATGGCACCACACTTCAGATATCCAAAGTCTCACCCGGTGGCCTCAGATACGCGTTGAACAGAAGGGGTGACAAGATAGAGCCTTGAGGACCTTGCCTTACTCAATGGGTTTTTTAAGTTAAGTATAGTATTCTTAAAAATAAATAAATAAAAGAGATAGTTCGCACCTGGCCTAAGAGTAAAATTAACTATCCCTCCATCTTTATTAAAAACGTCTCATGTGCATATGCACAATGGAATTATATTTTTGCACCCCAGCTTGTACCTGTTTGAATGTATCTTTTTTTTCTAGTCATGATAGTGAAACTGAAAACATTTGCATGCAGACTAATTCTGAATATCTTCCCTGCTAACAGTTTATTGCAAAAGATGTGGAATAGTATAATTACTTAAAGTATCTTAGTTCTCTATGTTTTGATGATACAGTATAAGTATCAGTGTTATATGTGAAGAAGGTTTATCAGGCAGCAACAAAAATAAACATGATGTCCAGGCCACTTTAGACCTTTAGTACATTAAATTGCCAAGTCTAACCAACTGGTGGCTTACATTTGGCACTTTATACTTGTCATATTTTAGGAGCTCTTGTGTGATTATGCTTTGCTGAGTTGAGGGTCAGATGAAGATTAGTGAGAACATCAAAGCTGCAGTTAAACTGAAGAAAGAGGAGTTTAATCGAAGACATTAGAGATCCCTTTGAAGTGATTACAGATTAAGCACTGTCTCTTTTAAGTGAGATACTTATCTAGCTTTCAATATTTACGTAATAAGACCTGACAGACATTGCTTTTCTGTGGGATTATTTCATGCCTCTGGTGTGGTATAAGGCATGAGGCTGAAGAGTAAGTGGTTCCAACTACTGAAAACTGTAGTAATCTCTTAAATCCAATGCTGGACTTTCTTACTGAGATGATTGCATTTCCAGTAGGCAATGGAGTGACTTAATTGACAGCCAATTAAAAAACGCTGTTGTAGAGTAGCAAACCTTTCTGATGGGTTTCCTGAGTGTGTATTGCTTACATTTTAACACAGATAGAGACTTTCTTTTCCATCAAAATATGCTCCTTCATGTTTTGTAGCATAGTAACTTAAAATGCCTTCCCTAACAAATTGTTCTGATATTATAAAAGCCTTAATCTGTCTGTCTGTCTGTCCATAACACTTTATTCATGCTCTGATTGGCTGACTGAAACAGCCAAACAGAGTGTGAATATAGCATGGGGACAGGAGGTGGTGGTGCAGTGGAGTGCTGCCATGATGGCAGGGACAAAGGGGATGGAGTGTGGGGTGTGAGGCCAGCACAGCTGGCCTTGCCCCCTACCTCCACCCTGCTCCTTGGAGGTGGCAGCAACAGAGTGGATGGAACGGGAGGGCGAGGCCAGCAGCACTGGCCTTGCCCCCCCTGCCCTGCTCCCTGCAGGCAGCGACAATAGAGGGGGGGGTTATGCCACTGGAGCTGGCCTCACCCCCCTCCTAGCTACTTGGAGGTGGTGACAGCATGGTGAGAAGTGGGGTTGGGATGCCGCAGGAGGGGCAAGGCCACCTGCAGGGCTGACATGGTGGTGGTGGGGGTAGGAACAGACCCAATACAGGGGGGGAGAAGCAGGTGTGCTGCAGTGGGGCAGGGGGAAAGAGTGGACTCAGGCCGATGTGGCAATGGCAGTAGGGGGAGGGAAGGAGTGGGCCCAGGCCTGAAGGGGGGGAAGAGTATGTCCAAGTGGGGGGACAAGCTGGCCCACTGCAGTGGTGGGGGGAAGGGAGGGAGTAGCGGGCTCAGCCCAACATGGCAGCAGTGCGGGGAGGGAAGGAGCGGGCCTTCTCCCCACCTCGGGCTGTGGCCCACTCCTCCCCCACCCTCTCTCCCCCACGTCAGCCCCTCTCCCACTCCTCCCATCCCCACATTGCTGCCGTGTTGGCCCAGGCCTGGTGCCCCCCTGCACCACCATGATGGGCTAGCTTCTTCTCACCCTTGGGCCCGGTCCTCCCCCATGGCCCCCACATCAGGCCCAAGCTCGCTCCTCCCCTCCCCCCCTGCTGCGGTGGAATGGGGGGGAGTGGGCCTGGACCCCAGGCGGCAGGAGGGAAGGGAGGAGTGGGCCTAGATGGGGGGGTGGGCACAGGTCTTTTTCCCCACCCACTTCCCCCCACCATCATTCTTGACAGGCAATTGGCTAGTCCCTTAATAAATCCAAAGCATTATCATTTTCTGTTCACTTGCATGATTATTTCATCTTACTTTGTCAGGTCATAAATAATTGCATGAGAACCTGTTCAATGATAATGATAATATAAATATGCAGATAAAACCAATGCAAGTACAGAATATTGCTATAATAGAAAGAGCTTTCTGAAGCAAACCTCCTTGGGAGAACCGAAATGCGGCTACTGGGTACATTTAGTGAATCTATAGAAAATCAGATTGGCTGGCAATATAATTAATGTGCATTTTGCCAGTGGCTATTTCACCAGTCGCTTCTCTGTTTCTGAGGTATTTATCCATTATTAGTGTTACCTAATTTATGTCAGTGCATATGGCAGTGGCTAGGTGCAATTCATGTGTTGGTGTTTGTTCAGAAATAAAGCACATGACAGTTCTTGCCCCAAGACAAGACACAATAGCTAGACGGTATAATGAGCAGGTCTGGATGGACAGTGTAACAACATTTTTTTTTAACAAGGGGCCATGTATAGTTTTCATCACAGCTTGTCACTTGATTGGCTGCTGTGAAGTTGTCATTTTCTGCATGTATTCTCCTACAGGTGGGAAGGTACTTGAAGGAGGATAAGATGTTGGCTTTCTGGAGTTTGACTCCCAATTTTTCCCATGGAGAGAGTGCAAATGGGAGAAAATGCATGATTCTCCATACACTACTACAAGGAGCTGTTCACCAGAATAAATTCACATTTTGACTAATGGTTTATGTGTTTTCCTTTAAAACAAAATTTTATCTATAAATACTTGAAAGAGAGCTACAGTTCTCCCAACAAATGGTGTTAATCATAAAAAATAACAGCATAATAATGGCTGTGTGTAATTGCAACTACATTTCATATAACTTGTAACCTAGGTAAATCTCTTCTGCCCAGTTTTGGCACACAAAATATGTTTTCTATTTATCCCCAGGAGCATCAGTAATATTTACTGAGTTGGCTCACAGGAGAAATGTAATGGAGGACAAATGTTGAATTGAAAGTGAGTGTGCTGATGGTTGAGTACTGGGATGGTATCTGGGCTAATGCTAGTATTCAGTAGGGTGAGAATGTTGTTTCAGGTGTATCATATACTTGTCTTTAGATCTTGCATTATGAGTCAGTGCACTTGAGGAATATTAACTGTAAATTAAATATGTTTTTGAGAGGATATTATATAAATCATAATGATGTATAGGCCCATTAAAACCTCTGTTATTGGAGACATTATTTATATACGATGGGAAGCTCTCTTGATACTGCAGTTACCCAAAGCTGGAAAGGAGGGCCTGCTGACTCTGGGATGTGGAGTACCTGCATTTCCCACTGATTTCAATAATGTTTTTTAGCAGAATCACTGGAATTAGGCCACATCAGCACTAGTGGCTGTGCAGCACTACAAACTTTGGGAGCAAATAAAAAAGAAATAAAATGGCTCCAAATGGTTCTAATAGGCATAGCAGGTCTAAAATGTTATTTGTTACTATTTTATTCCCTTTGTATGCTTAAACTCTTCATCATTGACTTTAATGTGATAAGGGATTTAAGTATCTGGACATGTCTACAAAAAGAATTGCCCTGGTTTAATTAAAGAAGTTTTGAAGTGGTTATGTCTGATAAGCTTGTGTCTGTAGAGCTGAGAGATTTTTTTTTTATTTGATTTATGTGTTGTTGATGTCTCATTTACAACAAGCATCATTGCTTGCATGCATCTTAAATGTTACTGCAGTTGTAGCTCCTACCAGTGCCTGATTCCTTTGGCATTGTACAAAGCAGAATACTGCTTTCTTTTCAAACTGTAGAGAGGTGGTTTATGCTTTTAGCATTAGTGCTAAACTTTAACAACTTTAAACACACTGCTCAGTATAAGCAGAACCAAATTTTGGTAAGGCTATTACCTTAAGATAGATTTTTATCTGAAGTCTCAAGCATTTGATAGGTGGTTTAAGGCAAGCCTGAGGGCAAATGACTTTTATAAAAAAACTGGCTGATTTAAATTTAAATTATATTGTTCAACAATGTTATGTAATTGGATGGGAAAGCAGGAAAGTTCTTTTATTAGAGAATTCTTTGTAGACAGTAGCCATGAAAGCCACAGTGGTTGATGCTAATTACCATATTTTGTTTAAACTTCCATCTAAATGAAAGGATCATTCAATTCAGAAGCTGCAGTCATACAAAAACCACAAGTGCAGTTGAATTGCTGCTGCCAAGCAGATGGGGCTTTGATCAGAATAAGTTATTTGCAGCTTTATTGTCTGGCTGCCAGGGTGGGGCTTGTATTGAATCATGTCCTTTAGAAGAAGGGGAAGGGGAAGAAACAGGTCTTGCTGATCAGTGATAAGTTCATGGGAGAATTTTTCCCTTTTTCATTTTTTGCAGATGAAAATCCTGAGCTGAAAAGAAAAAGCACCAAGGTACTTATTTAAAAAAAGGCTATTTACTGATGTTGGATCACTTAAATATTTAAGATGTTTTTAGCAGAAATATTGCGAGTGTGTTTATTTTAGTCTACTCATAGTTTGGGGTGAAAGGGATCAGAGTATTTTAAGCACAGTTGAAAAATCTGCTAGCTTTCAAATTCACCTTTGTGCTGACTTATGTCGGAGAATATGAGAGAAGTTTGTACTAGAGCAATTACTGCTTTTGTGATGCATCCCATACTTCATGCTAACAGAGTTTTAAGCTTAGCAACTTCATGCACATTTGAGATGCTTTCTTATTATGCTGGGAGGCAAAAGCAGTATCGTAAACCAGGTCAGTTGACAAAGAAACATGGAGGGTGAACAGAAAGTGGAGGCAAATGCTTTCTGTAGTGTAGTTTTCTGAGGAAGCACAAGGAATCTTTTTGATTATATAGACTTATTATTAGAGCAGCTAGTGGTCAGATAGGCTGAAAAATGTAGAGTACAGATGCCGCCAGATCTGAACTGGGAACTTAGCATGTGAAGAATAATACCAAAGAATTAAAGTATAAAGGGACACTGCAGAATAGGTTTAATCTGACCCTCAAGCAGAAAATGTACTGTTCTTTATTTTTAAGTAGTATTTCCTTCAACTTTGTTTTTTGTAAGTCTCCCTTTCCCCACTCCACTTCCACCTCCCTCCAATGCAAGTGAAACTAATAGAAAAATTCAAAATTGCTTTGCCGATACTTCATAGAAAAAGTGCCCTTCTGAGCTTTGTGCTATTTTAAATATTGAAAATACAGTCGGTGTCTAGAACCCAGATTGGAGCTTTCTTAAATGCAGATTTTTTTTCTCAATAATAATAATCATTGTCATCATTATCAACCCCTATTGTAATTTGCTTTTCACTTCTGCTTTTTCTACAACCCTTTTTGTACACAGTGTTTAGATTCCTGCCTCCCTTCCTCGCTACAATCCATGTGTTAAAAAGTTAAAAAGAACAAAAGGTAGTAGGAAGTGGAGCCTCAGTTTACTACATCATGTTCACTTTCTTACACAGATAATTCTGCCAGTCCCGATGCTTAGATTTGAATGAATGAACTATATATACTGAATTTGACCCTTGCTATATGATTGAATCTTGGTGCTAAAGTACCCCAAACATTTAACAAACAACCTCATGAGGATATAGTTATATATTCTAACAACAATTGGAGTGGATTAGAGGCAAGTCTGTTGATTTAAAGGGATTTGATCAATCACTGTAATTAAACTTAGTGCAAAGAAGTATAGCATCCAGTGTTAATCAGGGTTTCCTATTACAACAGGAGTTTAAAAAAGGGTTGGGAGAGGGTACATGGTACATACACATTTAACTTCAGAGTGTGTATAGGTACAGAGAAGGAAGGGAATATAACATGAAAGGATATTTTTTAATGTAGCTCTTGCCTTACAACCTAATGCTTTCTTAGATTGTGGTTCACTGGCACTTGTGTTGTTTTATGGGTACCTTAATACTTAATTTGGTGGCAAAACTCAAAACTGAAAGTTACAATTCTCAGAAGTATAAAAAGCTATAAATACTATCATCATCATTATCTCCATCCTTTATTTAATTTCTGCCACTGGCTTCTCTCTTTCTCTGCCTTTCACTATTCTTGTTCACATATCTCTCCTGTCTCCGTGATCTCTCCCCCACTCCCCCCTCCCCATTTTCTTATCTTTTTTTAGATATTGGAATTTCTTGGTATCCAATTTTGGATCCGCACTGAAAATATGCAGTACGGACAACTTTTTGATGAGTACCACATGTGTTTTGTGGCATCTC
>NW_017728995.1:54605695-54610599 GCF_001723915.1 Gavialis gangeticus
CTCTTAGTGGTCTGGCTCCTAAGTAAGGTCACACTCATGTTTTTCACATGGAAAAGATAGAGGAAAACTAACATCCAAGTTCCTGTGCCAAACTGTAGTAACAACAGTGATGACAACAGTTCTAGCTGAAGGGTGAAAATGGGTGTTTAAAGTGAAAATGTTTTATCCAGCTAGAGGCTTATACTAGGAACTCTACAACACTAAATTCTTTGTTATAAGTAAATTAAGTGTTGCAACTAAAAGAACTAATTATGTGGAGTATTTTTATAGGAAAATAAAGTATTGTATTTTGATGGGTGTTTTTTACAGTTGCTCTGCACTGTGGCAGAATTCTCTTTCTCATCTTTCCCATGCTGCTTCAGTAATCGTAATTCAGGTTTGATGGGGTCAGTCCTTTGCTAATTTCAGTTGAAATGGTTAACTATTTGCTTCTGGGACTTCTGAAATGAGACTGCCATTTAGCATGATGAAATAAGCACAATGGATTTGTTATGTACACTAATTTAATCTTTTGAAAAATGAACTGAGATTAATAGGCTTATTTCCCAAGGAGCTCACTATTACACAGACACAGACTTGAGCTATTGTCTAAAGCCAAGCAGGCTGCTGAAGAAAATACTAAACTTTGATTGCGAATTCCCTGACCAAACAAAATTAAAAAAAAAAAAGTTGTTGGAGGAGATGTCATTAAGATCCCAGATCAGTAGTACAAAGTAAAAACACTGCAGGGGTGTTATAATATTTGGTTCTGCAATGATTATAAGCCTCAGTAATTCAAAATTTAAGTTACCCTTAAAAGAAATCAAACATTTAAGATGTATGACAATATCAAGGTGCCCAACAAAGTGATTCCTCTGTTGCAGGGGCGGGCAATTATTTCAGGCGGAGGGCCACTTACTGAGTTTTGGCAAGCCATTGAGGGTTGTGTGACTGTTTGCCAGGTGCAGAGAAATATTAATTTTCTAAATATTTTAGGGGCCCGGTGGGCTGGATAGAATGGCCTGGTGGGCTGCATCCAGCCCGTGGGCCACATTTTGCCCACCCCTGCTCTATTGCATGTGCAACACTGGAGAAGAAGAATTTTCTTTGTCATCTTTATGTCAGTAGTTTGTAAAAATCAGTTTTCTACAAGTCTGTATTGTGAGTGAGTACAAAAGTTCCTCAGGAGAGGGAGTCAGTGGGGAGGGAGAAAAGTATGATGGTGTTTCTGTTGTTTTCATGCTTCCTGACTAAAAGAGGAAATAGGCTAATGTAAGGCATGGTTCTTGCTTCGATGTTGACCTACAGCTGAAATTCAGTACATTGCCTGCTGAATACAAGGTGACAGGTTCAGATAAGCACATTGGCCACATCCACACAAGAGTGCACAAGTGTTTTGCCACACCTCCAAGGCTTTTGAAGTGCAGCAAAACACTCCCCATGCACAAGATTTGGTTCTCCATACTGCATATGTGCAGCGTGGAGCCAGATTTACATACCAGGAAATCCCAAATTTATGCTGCTGCTTTTTTCCCCACAGCAACAACACACCCCTACTCAAGGATATGCGGCCTTTTTTTTTGCAGGTACCTGACTGGTCATGGAAGTGCTATGAATCATAGAAAATTAGGGTTGGAAGGGATCTCATGAGGTTATCTAGCCTGACCCCCTGCTCAAAACAGGACTATTCCCAACTAGATCATCTCAGCCAAGGCTTTGCCTAGCCTGATCTTAAAAACCAGTTGTGGGGCTTCCACAACCTCTCTGGGTAACCTGTTCCAGTGCTTTGCTACCCACCTAGTGAGAAAATTTTTCCTAATATTTAAGTTCAACTTTCCTGGTTGTAATGTGAGACCACTGCTCCCTGTTCTGTCATCTGCCACCACTGAGAACAGTTTAGCTCCATCCTCTTTATAACCATCCTTCAGGAACTTGAAGGCTTCTATTAAATCCCCCCTCAGTCTTTTCTTCACCAAACTAAGTCCACTTCCCTTAGCTTCTTCTCATAAGTCATGTGCCCCAATCCCCAAACCATTTTCTTTGCCTTCCACTGGAGTCTCTCCAATTTGTCCACATCCTTTTTGTAGCGGGCGGGGCGGGGCTCCAAAACTGGAGACAGTACTCCAGATGTGGCTTCTCCAGTGCCGAATAGAAGGGAATAATTACTTCCATCAATGTGCTGGCAATACTCTTACTAATGCAGCCCAGTATGGTGTTAGCCTTCTTCACAACAAGGGCATGCTGTAGGCTCATATTTAGCTTATTGCCCACTAACTCCCAGGTCCCGTTCTGCAGAGCTGCTGCTTAGCCAGTCGATCCTCAGCCTGTACTGGTGCATGGGATTGTTCCGTCCTAAGTGCAGGAACACTTTGCACTTGTCCTTATTGAACTTTATGAGACTTCTTTTGGGCCAGTCCTCCAACTTTTCTAGGTCTCTCTGAATCCTAGCTCTACCCTACTGTGCCACTCAGCTTGGTGTCATCTGCAAACTTGCTGAGGGTGCACTCTATCCCATCTTCCAGCTTGTTGATGAAGATATTGAACAAAACCAACCCCAGGACTGACACCTGGGGCACTCCACTTGATACCAGCTGCCATCTAGACATCGAGCCATTGATTACTATCTTTTTTGGTTCTGGCAATCCAGCCAGTTTTCTATCTACCTTACACTCCATTCATCCAACATTGTACTTGCTTGCTTGTACTGGCTTGCTTGTGAACTTGTTGTGGGAGGTATAGCACATACATGTGCTCTCTCCACACCCACAGAGCCAGTCATCTCATCGGAGAAGACAGGTTCATCAGGCATAACTTGTCCTTGGTGAGTCCATACTGACTGTTCCTAATCAACTTCTCCAAGTGCTTAGAAATGGATTCCTTGAGGACCAGTTCCATGATTTTTCCAGGGACTAAGGTGAGGCTGACCAGTCTGTAGTTCCCCAGATTCTCCTCCTTCCCTTTCTTAAAGATGGATACTATATTTGCCCTTTTCCAATTGGTCAGGACCTCTCCTGATTTCCATGAGTTTTCAAAGATAATGGCCAGTGGCTCTACAATCACATCGGCGAACTCAGTCATCACCCTCGAGACCATTGCATCTGGCCCCATTGACTTATGCATGCCCAGCTTTTCTAAATAGTTCCTAACTTGTTCTTTCACCACTGTCATCTGCTCATCTCCTCCCCAAACTGTGCTTCCAGGTGCAGTAGTCTGGTAGTCTGACCATACCTCTGAAGACTGAGTTAAAAGGCATTGAGTACTTCAAGCCTTTTCCATATCATCTGTCACTAGGTTGCCTCCCCCACTCAGTAATAGACCCACATTTTCCTGATCTTGTGCTGACATACTTGTAGAAACACTTCTTGTAACCTTTCACATCCCTTGCTAGCTGCACAGTGGCCTTCCTGATTTCATCTCTGCATGCCTAAGCAATGCTCTTATACTCCTAACCTAGTTGTTTGTCCAAGTTTCCACCTTCAGCTTATAACTTAGCAGTTAGAGCACTAGCTCACGAAGTGTGGGGAAAATTTGTGTTCCTGACCCTCGTTAGGCAGAGAGGTTTCAAATCACATCTCCCATTGCCCAGGAGAGTGCCCTAACCACCAAGCTCCAGAGGTACCCCATCTGTTGAGGCACCAGGTTGGGTAGAGGTACCCCTTATGATGAAGTAGCTGGCCACAGTTTTCAATTTCAGAATGAAGTGTATGAATTCTCATCCCTCTTTCCACATATATGCCCACTGAATTTCTCTAGGTACAATGGTGACACTGTTGGAATGAATGGCTCAGCCTGGTGTCTTCAAAGAGCCCGATCAAAAAGGCTTCTCTCTTATCATGTGGGACCATCACAACTAAGGTCTGAAAGTCTAAGTCAGTCATAAAGTCCTGGATCACAATCACCACCATTCCATATTTTAATTTAACTCTATGCTGCCAATGTGAGTTAGGAATCCTCAGGGTATTCCTGATAGTGTCCCTCCAGCATCCTAGTGTGAGTTTAGATTACCCTCAAGAAGCAGTCTAAATGTCCATAGAGCTTAGGTTGGAAGTTAGAAGCCTATATGTTCAACTGGGGAGCTTCTGGACATGCTCAGAAACTCAAATGTCAGCACATAGGGAAGTCTATGGTTCAGAAAGGATGACCTGAATGAACTTAGGCCCTGCACATTATGCACCTATCTGGATTACTCTTTGGAGTTTTAGGAAGATAAATTCCACCCAAGTCCTGTTCAATCACTTAGAGCAACACTATCCTATTGGCAGTTTGTGAGCCACTGTTCCCAGTACCACATGCTGGGAAAACAGGGTTGGGGAGGAGGGGACCATTCACAGCTTGGGGGCATGGGATCTGTGGTGCCAACACAGTCCATGTAACTGGGGAGAATCTCAGGGTGAGTATCTCTGCAGTGTGTAGCCCACGTGGTGTGTGGCTTCCGGCCTACCACAGTTTGGTCAGGTCCGTCTATCTGGATAAAGTTCTAAATCTTTTTCAATCTATTGAACTGATCTATCTTCAGCCATCTGCAAGTGCACATCACTGTTAGTGGCCGTATGTAGATGAAATGAGAGGCATGTGTGCACGACACTTTAAAGCAGGATAAATGTTTTGCATCACTTTAATGGTGTTGGTGTTTGTACAACTGAGCAGCATATTGCGCATTAATTCCAGCTGCTGTAGGAAATTCAGCACTGTAATGTGCCTTAAATGACTTGGGGCACAGCAAACTAAAACTCCTTCAAGGAGTTTTATTTTGCTGCCCCTACAGCCACAGAATGAAGGACTGGGCTCCATGCAACTCTGTGGCTCTTCAGCAAGCCCTGCAGGCAGCGTGGCAGCAGCCCGGGAAAGCAGGCTCTGCCCAAGAAAAGTGGCGAGCCTGATCTTCCTGATCTTCCCCCCCCCCCCCCCCCCCCCCCCCCCCCCCC
>NW_017728995.1:54615599-54616109 GCF_001723915.1 Gavialis gangeticus
TAACTGGGGAGAATCTCAGGGTGAGTATCTCTGCAGTGTGTAGCCCACGTGGTGTGTGGCTTCCGGCCTACCACAGTTTGGTCAGGTCCGTCTATCTGGATAAAGTTCTAAATCTTTTTCAATCTATTGAACTGATCTATCTTCAGCCATCTGCAAGTGCACATCACTGTTAGTGGCCGTATGTAGATGAAATGAGAGGCATGTGTGCACGACACTTTAAAGCAGGATAAATGTTTTGCATCACTTTAATGGTGTTGGTGTTTGTACAACTGAGCAGCATATTGCGCATTAATTCCAGCTGCTGTAGGAAATTCAGCACTGTAATGTGCCTTAAATGACTTGGGGCACAGCAAACTAAAACTCCTTCAAGGAGTTTTATTTTGCTGCCCCTACAGCCACAGAATGAAGGACTGGGCTCCATGCAACTCTGTGGCTCTTCAGCAAGCCCTGCAGGCAGCGTGGCAGCAGCCCGGGAAAGCAGGCTCTGCCCAAGAAAAGTGGCGAGCCTGA
>NW_017728995.1:54616120-54617513 GCF_001723915.1 Gavialis gangeticus
CCTGAGCTGTGCAGGGGCTCAGTGCTTCCCTCCATGGCTGCAGTGCCCCTTGGGATTGCCCAAGCTGGGTTCATATGGGCACCCCCTCAAAGCACTTCTGGTTTCACTGCTGGTTCAGTGATCAACCACTGGGGGACCCCCCCACCCCCGTCAGCAATTGGCTGCAGGGGGACCCCCCCATTGGCGATCTGGTGTCCCCCAGACTTGGGAGGCACCAGTTGCCCATGGCTGTGGATGGATGCCACCTGGGGGGGTGCCACCGTTGCCATGGAAGGAAGCGCCAGCCCCCCGCCCCAGCCAAGGGACCGCTTTGTCCATTGACATCTCCCCCTCCCCTCCCATCCCCGCCAGACAGGCAGATAAGTCAGCGGGGTGTGTGCATGACACAGGGGTTTAAATCAGTCATAAATTTAAGTAGTGTTTTGTTTTTTTTAAACACGCCACTTCAATTTAGGGTCCCCTGTTTTATCTGCACATGCCTATTGACTCTGGTCAGTTATATGTACATATCTGAGGACAGAGTTTGTCACTTACAATCTAGATGATACTTATAGCTCAACTCAGGAAATAAAGAGATGAAGACAGAGGTGTTACAGATTATGTTGTATCTGAGTTATCTAGTACCAGAGCACAATGATACGATGCACCTTGTATTTTCGTGTTCCTACATTTTAAGATCATCAGAAATGTTTTTATGATTAGTCTTGGTAGCTCAAGTGAGGTAGAATAGTTGTAGAAAAGCAAATAAAGAATGCCAAATAACATGCCAAATAAGCAAGAGCATTTGGCATGCACCATTTCATCACTAAGCAATACTCGTTGTTTGCTACAGACATATTTACATTTTCTTGGTTAGTTTACATCATTACCTTTAAGATAAAGTATTTCATGGTGTATAAAAAAAGTGGTGGTGGATTAAGAGTTTTGTACTGAATACACTTCTTTGCTTTTAAATCTCTTAATAAATCTCATTCTCTGTAATCAGAATAATATTGTTACTATACATAACTTCCTATTTGTAGCAACAGTTCATCTTAAAGATACAAGGTGTTAATTTTGTGACTGCTCTACTGGTGGTTTACAAACCAGAAATGCAGATTTTACTACTGCTTAAGGAAAAAAGAAAAACCAAATTTATGAACACGTGTAAATAATCTGAAGCTGGCAACAGTTGGGATGAGGATTTCCCAAATTGTAAAGTGTGAATTACAGCCATTTGGCATTACTTGTTGAGTTCTTCAATGTTGTATAATACAGTAGCTGAATGATTTTACCATATTTTAAAATATTATTTAAGCATTTGAAAGATTCTAGCATAGACCTAAGTATTCTCTACTTCTCAGGAAGTATTCAGTTTTATTTTTAGTTGTTTTGTTTGATCAGTTACTGTAAA
>NW_017728995.1:54617524-54620224 GCF_001723915.1 Gavialis gangeticus
TTTTATTTTTAGTTGTTTTGTTTGATCAGTTACTGTAAAAAGCAATTAAAAGTTACTGAAGCAGAAACTCTTTGAGTCAGGAACTTCTGTGCCTTCATATTTGTAAAGAAACATTGTTTGAATGCAATTTAGGAGCTGGTCTACATGAAGGAAATTGGTATCCAATTAGCAAGAATGTAAATTTTTAGTACAAGCAACAGTGTCCATACAGTTAGTACAATATAAATTCATGGTCTAGCTTACTGTACACTGAATTTCCCAAGTTGACAGGTCCTCAATAAACAGAATGGGAGAATTCATTCTTCCCAATTTAGAACATATTCAAACATTGTGGGCTCTAGATGTAAACCCATCCTTGACTGTTTATATTTCTTGAACTAGTTTTGCAGCTTTTTTTTTTTTTCAACAAGTTGTTTAAAAGACTAAAAAGGCAAATATACTGGTTTGAAATAAGCATTTTTCAAAGTAAATACAGTAGTAGCATAAAGTAGATCTTTACTGGAGTGTCTTGCAAAAAGTAGACTTGTAGATATGAGATTTTTCAGCCATTTCAATAGGGACTCTCTTTTTATGTACTTTATACAGCTCTGATGTAGGCCTTCAATACTGTCAACAGACAAAGACTTTTTACTGGGTTGTCCCAACAAACTGTTGAACATCATTCGCTCATTACATCAAAACATGAAGACAACTGATGCGGGCACAGCAGCGCTGGGAGTGGGGGCTATGCCCTGCCACCACCTGGAGCAAGCTGTGCCTGCATTGTACCCCACCCTGCACCAGCTAGGCAAGCAGCAGCAGGGCATAACTGCTGTGGCTGCCTGTGCTGGGGCAGAGGCAGGCACAGCCAGAGGAGTCATGGGAGAAGCCCCCATGGCTGCCCTGCCCGGCCCCATTCCCTATCAGGCCCCAGCCTCCTGGCACTTAAAGCCCCATGCTCACTGGCTCTGGCTGCAGCAATTGGGGGCCTCTGAGGGCTCATGGCAAAGTTCCCCCCCCATGCAGCACGGAGCAGCAGGGAGCAGTGGGAATCATCCCCTCCTGCTTGGTACCCGTGCAGCATGGCTCGTCAGGGCTGAGGCTGGGCAGGGCAGCCATGGGGGCTTCTCCTATGGCTCCCCCTGCCTGGGCAGAGGTAGGCACAGCCAGAGGAGCCACCTGGCTGTGCCTGCCTCTCCCCGGTCAATCCAAATCACCGAATCTTTCCAAATCAGCACTGAATATTCCAAAGCTGATTCAACTGAATCGATTCAGGATGGTGATCCGAATCTCTGAATTGAATTGCTGCCCTCCAATTGGCTGAATCCAAATCTGAATTGAATACTTCCCTATTTGCACAGGCCTAATATGCTGCTGCTGAGCACAGTATGTTTACCCTGTAGGTACAGCCTAAGATACAATTCAGAAAGTTACTAGTTTGTTCTCTGCCTGACTTTAAGTATGTAAACATTCCCAGGAAAAACAGGGCATTTACACACATGATTAAAATTAGACAAGTGTCAAGGAATGTTGCTGAATTGGTCTACTTGGGTTCTGCTAAGAATGGAGTATGGACCTGGCTGTTACTTAAGCTTTTAGCCTCAAAGGTCCACCCCAAAATACTTTGAACTGTTAAATGAGTAACACATATTTGTCTCATCTTGTATAGCTGAGTACCAAGAACTTGCATATTTTCTGTGCACTGCTATTCTATTAAATATTATCAAGAGTCTAGCTTCATATACAGTACACAGACTTTTATTAGTACTAATTGCAAAATTGCCACTATTGCAAAGGGAATTTAATTTCAATTTAAAATAGGACATGTTGTATCCAGCCTGACCTAATGAAATTCACATGATGAAGAATCATACTGTACTGGTTTTTAAGAGGCAATATGCTATGGGGACCTTGGATGGATTTAAACCCCCCCAAAAACAAAACAAAGCAAAACCGGTTCATTTATCTTCCCATGTTTTTCGTAAATTTCAAAATGTGGTCAGAGGGGGTAGATTTGTCTCAGTATTGCCCACAGATTGAAGTTTTGAAATCTCTTGCAAATTTACATCAATGATTGGTACTGTAATGATACATTTAGGAATATGATCTTTAAAATAATATAGTCGGTTCTTTAAAATAATACAGATTACAGTGTAGTAAAAGGTTAAAGTCTTTGTCTTTAGTGGTAATAAACCTATCATTTCAGAGTAACTGCTTTAGGGCACTGAATGGTTTAATAGTCTGGTTACCATTTTCTGTGCTGCAGGGTAAATCTGTATGGTAGAGTACTTTAAAGGGCTTGCAGTTAGTTAATACATTTGAGAGTTATTAGTTTTGGAGAGAGAATGTGATTACAAATCAACCAATTTTAGGACAAATCCTAAAGTCCTTATTCCAGGCCACATCAACCACTTTACAGAAGAACCTGCAAGGTTGTGCCTTATGGGAAAGACTAGACGGAGTACTCTGCAGTTTTCCCAAGGTTATTGGGCTTGCTCTTTCCCTTGTAAGATTAACAAAGGAATGAACCCATTTCCCTGCACTGGCTCAAAGTCATGCAGATTTCTTTTCTGGCTCATTGGCAATGCAGCATCCTCTACCTTTGCTGCTATCCTGGACACCATACTCCAGTGGCAAAAGTCATTCCACACTATGGACAAACTTTACTTCAAAGTCCATACACTTCGACTAAATTACTTTTCATTAGTTCCCACTTTGTTC
>NW_017728995.1:54625224-54626922 GCF_001723915.1 Gavialis gangeticus
TCATTCTACACTATGGACAAACTTTACTTCAAAGTCCATACACTTCGACTAAATTACTTTTCATTAGTTCCCACTTTGTTCCATGGTGGGGAGGCCATATACATGCTACACTTGCACTCCTCTCCCTGGTGCTTTCTTTCATCTACCTTTACCACTTGCAAGCCCTTGACGCAGCAGAGGTCTTGCTATTCAGTCTAGGATTGCTGCAGTAAAGGTACAAAACACATACAGCTTTGTTAATGGGGAGATCCAAACATGAATTCCTTCTTTCATGTTGGAATCAATGGAAAAATCTGGTTCCAAATAGTTACCAGCCTGATTTGGGGGAGAAAATAAATAAAACACACAAAAGAATCTTCCTTCGGAGTTTTTTCTTAATAATTACTTCCTCACTTGTACTTCAGGTTAGATGATGATGTTATATCTTTTCAATTGATTATCCAATGTAGCTGACAGGTCTATTTAAAGGAACGGTTACTTGTTGCTAATCTATCACACCACACCCTTTAATTCACAAAGACACAGGTTTACCGAAAGTACTTAAAATTTCAGTGTAATTCTGGTAACATACTTTTACATGTATAGTATCTTGATTTGTAGATTTTCATATCATTAACACTAGTATCCTCCAAATTATGTTATGGTAATCAACAGGATAAATTTATAGAATATTATAAATCTTTCCTTTCCCTGTTAACCAGTTATTTCAATACTGGATTTTGTAAAGGTATAACAAAAGTATAGCAAACCAGTCATTGCTGGCATTTTGCTTAAGCTAGAAAAGAATAATTTTGGTGAATAGTTCATTTCCTTAAGAAAATCAGTTTCTATTGACTGACACCATTCATAATTTTGGGTTGAAGTTGGCAAATAGTTTTGGACAAATAAAAAGAAGGAAAAGGTTAAAAATGTGTAAGTGGTTTGTTTCAGTATTTCCAGTAAGAATTATTTTGATTTTGGTGGCTAGATTAACACGGAAATGTAGATGCCATTAAAAAAAATATATCCAGTATTTTTATATCCAAAAATATAAATTAGGGTTGAAATGGACCTCGAGAGGTCTAGTCCAGTGGTTCTCAACCCTTTGCATTTTACATCCCATTGAAGTAAGGTAAAAAAATCCTGGTCCAACCAGTCAAAGAGTGGGGGGTGGGTGGGTCCCCCCCCAGAGGCCAGTTGAAGACCTGGGGAGGGGGGGTCCCCCAGCAGCCATTCGAAAATGCAAAAATGAAACTGGAAGTCCCACTATAGCACTTCAGGTTTTGCCGCCATGACCCGAATCCCACTGGTGGAGAAAACCTGATCTAGTCCAACTCCCTGCTCAAAGCAGGACCAGCCCCAACTAGATCATCCCAGCCAAAGCTTTGTCTAACCAGGTCTTAAAAACCTCCAAGGATGGAGATTCCACAACCTCTCTAGGTTTCTAAACACTTGGAGGAGAAGGTGGTTATTAGGAACAGTCAGCATGGATTCACTCTGGGCAAGTCATGCCTGACCAACCTGATTGCCTTCTATGATGAGATGACTGGTGCTGTGAGTAAGGGGAGACCAGTGCATGTGGTATACCATGATTTTACCAAGGTTTTTGATATGGTCTTTGTGGCAGGCCAGTAGGGGGCGCTCCTGCGTCAAGCCGCCCACCTCCCTGCGCCCAACCACCTTCCAGGCTACGAATGCCTCCCTAGGGGCGCCTTATGT
>NW_017728995.1:54627108-54633089 GCF_001723915.1 Gavialis gangeticus
GATGGTACAGCTTCTCTGAACTCCCCCCTCCATGCCTCCAGCCTCACCTCGTGGCTGAAGAGACCGCCTTCCGGGCAGTCCTAACTTATATAGCCCCTGTGACCTCATTCACCTGGTCCAGTGGGGCCAGCTCCGGTTAGCTGGTGGCCAACCAATACATCACAAGTTGCTGGGCAGATTCCAACCCACCAGGTAGAAACCCCTTACCCAGGTAGCTGATGCTAGTCACATAGGCAGAGGGAGCAGGTTTCCCCCCTCCCTCAGGAATGCAGCCAGCTCAAGTTACCTAAAGAGACAGGCTGAGGGTGTGGTCTCCTCTGCTGGGCCCATCCTAATCAATTGGTCACAGCTCAGAGATTTTAATCACATTATCACAGGGCAGAGATTTTGGGGAGAAACCAAGGTGGCTTTCTGCCACAGTCTCCCACAACATTCTTGCAGGCAAGTTAAGGAAGTATAGGCTGGATGAATGGACTGTAAGGTGGATAGAGAACGGGCTGGAATATCGGGCTTAGAAAGCAGTAATCAATGGCTAGATTAGAAATGGATTCCTTAATGTTACAAGTCAGGGTCCCAGGGGTGGCTGTGATGCCCCCTGGTGGCTCCGTGACTGTGCCAGTTCCACCCTGAGGGTGCTTTCTTGTCTCACTTGCTATGCCTTGATTGTAAAATAATAAATAGGCAGGCTTTCCATGGGCCTTTGCACAGCCCCAGTCCTGTTGAACCCCACTAGACCTCACTGGTCCTTGGGCCTCCTGCTGTGCTCACTTCAAAACTGTGCCACATGGGGCACTTCAAGCCTTATAAGCTAATTGCATGGCTCCAAATCCTGCCCTACACCTCGCGCCAAGCCTCACAGATGTTACAAGGATGTTGTTCCCTCTGTCAGGGGCCTTGGCCTCCTTGGCCTTTTCCCCTTTTATCTCACTAAGCCTTGGTCAATGGGCCCCTGGCCCCCCTGCTGCCAGGCCCCTGACTCTGCAAGGCTGTGCCCCATTGGCACTGGGCTCCCAGCCCCTGCAAAGCTCTGCAGCCTTGTACTATGCCCTCTCTGAACTCAACAGAAGCTCAAACCTTGAACTTACCCCTAACAGGGCTCAAGGCAATCGTGTGCCTTTTTGGGCACTAATGGGACCTCTGTAACTTCCCCTTACAGTCCCATCCCAAACCATCAGATTAAACATTAAGCACCTGGTTTATAACAAAAACATGTAGTAGAAACAGGCTTCTGCCCCTTTGAGAGAGCAAGCCTTTCTTTTTTCCAGCAAGTATACCTTCCAGCTTAGGCTATACCCAAGCCTATACACTCAGCCCCCTTGATGCTTAGACCCTCTGGTCCTGGCTCAGCCCTTCCATGGGCATATGGACCATTGGTAGGCCCCTCAAACCCTCTAGGACCTAACATAAAATGAGAGCCAGTTGGCTGCTAGTCAGTCTTTCTCTGCTCAGGAAATGTGTCCCTTTTTTCCAGGCCTGCAGAGTTGTTTAGCTTCATCCAGCTTACTTCAGGAGCCCTGCAGCCAGGAGCTCTTCACCTTGTAGCTGCTGGGGGAGAGGCTACCTAAACCATGCTGGCTCTGGGCTTACATAGCTCAAGCCTGAGCCCTCTTCTGCTCAGGTGAGTCCCTCATTAGCTTCCCCTGACACCTGCCAGCAGCCTCTCAGGCTGCCTGTCCTCTTAAAGGAGCAGGCACAAGCCCGTACCTTGCTGTCCCAGCTGCCAGTGGAAGGTTCGGGATTGAGAAAGTGGTCAGGGGTAGAAAGGTAAGAAAGGTTTATTGACTTAACAAACACACAACTACGCGTAATATAATAAAACCACAATAACAGACCATAACAATTTGCGTTGGCAACTTACCGGCAGTCCCCTCTGATGCCTGATGTATGACAAGTTCCTCTCCTATAAAGCTCAGGAAAGTCAGGTGTCCCTGATCTGCGTTGTCTGAGGGGTACCAGGAAGGACCCTGGTATTCAGTCCTCGGGCTCCTTGAGATCCACGGGCCCACCAAATTCAGGTCAATAGCTAATCTTAAATCAGTAGCTTCTTTGACACCGCTGCATTTTCCTTCTAATGATTTCTGGATGTGTTAGCCAATTTATAACTTCTGAGCTATGCTGATAAGTTACAGCCGTACAGATTCTCCCATTACAAACTTTCCTTAGGACTGACCAATGGCAGTACAAGCCTTTGCACTCTTCTGATAAGGTTAATTTTAACTGCATCACAAAGCCTAATACTACTTCTACAAGGCCTTGCCAAATTTACTAGGCCTCACTACTTACAAGGCCTCGCTAATCTTTGACCTTAATTAGGCTCTTAGTGGCAACATATAGCTTACAATACATGAACAGATGACAAGAAATGCCTGGTTTAATCTTCGCAGAGTTCAGCAAGCATCTTAAACACAATTTTCAGCTGTCATATCTTGCCACACTTGAGGATCTGGTCCATGATTTTTCCAGAGACTGAGGTGAGGTTGACTGATCTGTAGCTCCCTGGATCCTCCTTTTTCCCTTTCTTAAATATGGGCACTATGTTTGCCTTTCTCCAGTCATCCAGGACCTCTCCTGAAAGCCATGAGTTTTCAAAGACTATGGCTAGTGGCTCTGCAATCTCATCAGCCAGCTCCCTCAGCACCCTCAGGTGCATTGCATCCGGCCCCATGGACTTTTATACATCCAGCTTTTTAAAATAGTCCCTACCATGTTCTTTCACCACTGAAGGCTGCTTATTTCCTTCCCAAACTGTGCTGCCCAGTGCAATAGTCTGCGAGCTGACCTTGCCTGTGAAGAGTGAGGCAAAAAAGGCATTGAGCACTTAAGCCTTTTTCTGCATCCTCTGTCACAAGGTTGCCTCCCACATTCAGTAAGTGACTCGCACCTTCCCTGATCTTCCTTTTGCTACTGACATACTTGTAGAAATCCTTCTTATTACCCTTCACATCCCTTGCTAGCTGCAACTCCAGATGTGGTTTGGCCTTCTTGACTTCATCCCTGCATGCCTGAGCAATTTGTCCATGTTTCCACTTCTTCCAAACTTCCTTTTCTTGATACAGTTTACTGAAGAGTGCCCTGCTAAGCCAAGCTGGTCTTGTGTCATACTTGCTAGTCTTCCTGCACATTAGGATGGTTTGTTCCTACACTGTCAGAGCAATATCCAGTTGTTTTAACAGAAAATATGTTATTATCTAAAATCACAATAGCATATCAATACTCCATTAAAATCATATGAAAATTAAATAGGATTACCTGGAAGTGTTTAATCAGCTTCCCTCCTAAAGTGAGAAGGAATAGAGTTACCTCTCCTAAAATTAAGCATGTCTTCTTTAAAGACTGTTTGAGGTGCCTGAACTACATAATCCATGATGACACAAGCAGTTTTTGCTTGCAACATATATGGGAAAAATATCACAGAGGTAATGCAAAACTAGAACAATGATATCAATGCCTTCTTTGTTAAGTATTTGAGCAATGCTGAAATTGTTTTAATTAGAGTAATTCACTTGATTCTTTATTATTCAATTAATTCACTCTTTAGTATATTCCCCAAGAAAATTCTATAGTAAATACTGAAGCTGAATGAATACAATGGAACACATTCACATTAAGGCTGTTTAGATATCTGACTAGATTTGGAGGTGAAGTGTTTTCAGGCTACGCTTTGCATATCAGGACTTTAAGCTTTTTTGTATGCTTTCTTTAGGTCTCCTATCTTTGCTCTCACTGAGATAACCTAAAGGAAGATATTTAAGCCTTTCACAAAAAAAAAGAGAAAAGAAAAGACAAATCCTTTTATGCCTGTGTTTTTTCTAGATGTCATAAAATTACATTTAATTTTGCTGGGAAATGTTTTCAGTTTCTGGAATAGTTTGAAATAGAACTAATGAACTGTTGTGAGATTTTTACCTTTTTCTTCCCCCCCCCTCCCTCCCCCCCAACAAGTGGGAAGAGGACAAGAAGTCAGAGTGGACTATTTGCCCTATATTGAATTAAGAGACAGAGAGAAAAATGAAAGTTCTAGTGAACAAGTTTACTGAAATATATCTACATTTTAACTACCCCTAATAATCTCCAAAAGAAGTGAATTGTCAACATTTTAAAAGTCTTTCACCAAAGTACTGGTGGTATTTCTCTAGTAGTCCTGAAAGAGAGAGACTTTCATATCTTCTCTATGAAAGAAAGCAATAACAAACTTTGTCAAACCATTGGTTTGGAAGAATGTAGGTATGGGACACGCGACTATGAAGCCAATCCAAATGCTCCATTATGAACATGTTGGTGTTGCAGTCTTCATAGCTGATTCATCTGAGTTACTGTTCTTCTGTTATTTCTGCAATAGCCTGCTACTCTCATCTCCAGCACTTTGAGTGCAGTTCTGGCATACTGTGATTTACCCCTTTCCAACAATTGTTTTACAATAGGATCTGCTAAATGGAACTTTCCTGCATAACAAAATTTTAAAAGATCCTGTCCAACTTGACTATTTAGTATTGATTTAAGGAGTTGAAGTTAAAAGCCTTTTTAAAAGTGTGGAAGCTTCAGCAGCCAGTTATGCAGAGGGAACTTCATCTATCTATTAAGTATCTCGCTATATATGTAATCTTTAAAAGCTTGCTATCTTAATATGTTCAATTATTTAAAGAAATAAGCTTTTTAAAACTTTCAGAGTGATTAATGGCAGATAAAATTTAAATTTGAATTCATTTATTTTACAGCTTGAAAGTTGTCCTACAACATGCTATTTAAGTCTGTGTTTTTAAACCTTACTTTCTGTTGAATATTAATAATGTTAGAATTTAATGATATAGCTGCTGATTTAGTATTTAACTAGCATGCAATTAGAAAACTACTTTAGCAGCCATGTTTTGGTTTCCCAGCTCAGCTGTTAGAGAAGTCTCCAGAAAATGACAAAGAAATCTGTAGATTAGTTTGATTGTGGTTCATTCTGTAGGTGCTAAAGACCTCTATGTGGGAGGGAATTGAAATGCTGGCTTAAATGGCAGAACACTGTTTGATAGATAAAGTTTATATAACCTATTGTGTCTGTATGGAGGTAGGAAAGTTAATGGTCTAAACTTCACTTAGACAATAATGGGATCCATTTATTTCCGTGACTTCTTTGAAATAGTGGCCAAGGTCATTGTGACTGGTTCTCATGCAGGATCTTTGTAGCTACTTCCTGCCTCATTGAGCAGGATCTATTTTCAGTTCTGAACTTGTCCTGTTACCTGTTGTCTGTTTAGTGAGACTTCAAAGTCAGTACAGGCAGTCCTCGACTTACAACGTTTTGAGTTGCAATGTTTTGCACTTACAACGTTTAGAAATTGACACCTTGTTTCAACTTTATGATGTCAGTTTCAACTTTACAACGCTTGATCTGATGTGATGTGATGTCATGCCAGCGAACTAATTTGCTGTGTCACCCATCTCCCTGGAGACTATCTGTCCACATTTCCTCCTCCACTTTCTTTAAGACAGCAGACGAGACTCCAGAAAAACCTGCAGCCAAGACTCCTGAGAATACTCCAGCCAAGAACCCTTCACAAAGTTCAACCAAGAGCCCTTCAAAAAGTCCAGCAAAGTCAGCTCAAAGAAGTCCTTCTAAATCAATATGATTACTATGTACAACATAAATACATGAATGTAGCTATATTACTCATCTATAATTGATTGAGTACAAAATTCTGGGTTATTTTTGGTGAAAATATGGTATCTGGCCTTGGTTCAGGAACCAATCCCCCATTTATAACATTGTTTCTCATGAAAAATTTATTCCCAGTTACAATTTTTTGACTTGGAGGGATGTGGGCAGTGGGGTTCCGCAGGGGTTCTGCAGGGCTCGGTCCTTTGGCCCGCACTGTTCAACATCTTCATCAGTGACTTGGACGAGGGGGTAAAAAGCACCCTGTTCAAATTTGCTGATGACACTAAGATGTGGGGGGATGTGGGCACGCTAGAAGGGAGGAATAGGCTGCAATCTG
>NW_017728995.1:54633099-54634448 GCF_001723915.1 Gavialis gangeticus
ATGGAAAGGGTCCAGAGGAGGGCCGCTCACATGATCAGGAGGCAGCAGGGCAGGCCCTATAAGGAGAGGCTACAGGACCTGAACCTGTTCAGCCTCCAAAAGAGAAGGCTATGGGGGGATCTAGTGGCCTGCTACAAACTAGTCAGAGGGGACCAGCAGGCACTGGGGAAGTCCCTGCTCCCCTGAGCACTGCCAGGAGTGACCAGGAATAACGGTCACAAGCTGGCAGAGGGTAGATTTAGGCTAGATATCAGGAGGCGTTACTTCACGGTCAGGGCGGCTAGGATCTGGAGCCAACTTCCAAGGGAAGCGGTGCTGGCTCCTACCCTGGGGGTCTTTAAGAGGAGGCTAGATGTACACCTTGCTGGGGTTGTTTGACCCCAGTACTCTTTCCTGCCATGGCAGGGGGTCGGACTATATGATCTACTCAGGTCCCTTCCGATCCTAGAAACTATGAAACTAGGACTTAAAATGTGGTTTTCAGGAACCAATTGTGTCATAAGTCTGAGGACTGCCTGTACTGAAAAGCCATACTACTACTCTGTGCAGGCTTGTTGTGAAGAAAACATATAGTTCTAGTTAGCCTAAATTTACTTCAAAGTAATGTTTAATACCATGTTAGTTAACTTGACGACTGTATCCTTGGTCATGTTTGGACAAAACTTAATATTTTTGGTGAAGACCAGCCCTTAATGAGTAGTGCATTGGTTGTGCTACGGCAATCTGGGTGTCATGGTGCTTCTGAATGTTGCTTTTGGGATGGGACAGACAGTAAAGATGGAAAGAGAAAACATTGTCCCTTCCATGGGCAGAATTACCTTATCTGTTTTAGTGGTTTCTCTGCTCTTCCAGGCTACCTGTTCTGTTTGAAAGAGCCCTGAAGAACAATACTATCATTCTTTTTTTAATCTTAATGTACAATATTAGACAATTCCTTATACGTCCCAAGTGCTTTCTTGTCTATTTGGTTTTGCACAATTCTTTCAGGTGTTTTTTTTCAATGTGGGGCTGGCAGGTGATGATACTGAGGAAGTGGATTATGGTTTCTTCATATACTTAGAGATGCTGTTATCCAATGTATCTGCTTCCATTGTTAGAATATTGTGACAGAGGGCCATCCCAGGGCCCATTCAAAATCTCGGCCCGCCCACCTGTCTAGGGCAGTCCACCCTGTTTCACCTGCCATGCTTTGATGAATTAAATAAACTGATGGAAAAATGCAGGAAGCTGGCCATTTAATGCTCTGATGCCAAGGACATAATACATGGCTCTAACCTCCCCTTTACCATGCCCCATGCCCTGCAGGTAGCATCCAAATCACTAACCACTATCACTCCCCAAACCTCTGC
>NW_017728995.1:54639448-54647009 GCF_001723915.1 Gavialis gangeticus
TAAATAAACTGATGGAAAAATGCAGGAAGCTGGCCATTTAATGCTCTGATGCCAAGGACATAATACATGGCTCTAACCTCCCCTTTACCATGCCCCATGCCCTGCAGGTAGCATCCAAATCACTAACCACTATCACTCCCCCAGCCCCTTAACATTCGGCCTCTGTCTCAACTTAGCCTCAGGTATCCTTTGATGACCCTGGGCTTCATGCCCGCTCACTAGGGCCTCAATTCCAGCTACTTCAGCCAGCCAAGCCCAGCCCAGCCCAGCCCAGCCCAGCCCAGCCCTAAGGTTGTACTTTACACAGCTGTCAGCTCTCACTCCACCCCCTCTGTGGGGCCATTACTCTGCCCCTTCACTGGGGCTTGTGGGCCTTATTCCCATGGGCCTCAGGAGTCTGTTGACATACCTGCACTCCCCACCTTGGCCTACAGCCCATGCAGGCCTCAGGCGTCTGTCAATGTGCCTGGGCCCTGTGCTTTTCTCTTAGGGTATGCTTCCCTAGCCTTTCCACTCCATGAGGTCACCCACAAGGCAGTAGGGGCTGGGGCCTTCTGGCACCCCATACTCACCATGCCACCTGCACAAGCCCTCAAAGTGGTGAGCACCCCAACAGTGCTCTGCCACAAATATAGATTAGAAGAACTTCTTTATGAGATCAGACTTTGTTCCTTGCATCTTTTAATCTTGTTTTTTTACAGTTAATCCTCTAAATCACCATCTCTGGCCATGATGCTTACTTCATGTGGAGGTCTATAACAAAGGAGTTAAAAGAGATTTTACTGTATATAATATTTGTTTATCTGGCATTTAACTAAGTGGGATACTTAATTAACCAGAATTTCAGTAATGGGATCTACACAGCACTGCACCGCTTTGCTGCCTGCTGTGCTGCTCTGAGGGTACCCGTGTAGAGTATCTGAGTGTGCGCTCTCCTCTCTCCTGCTGCAGCACCTGGGCTGCCCTAGCATTTGGGGTGGCTGACCATTATGGCATTTTTATCTGTATACTATTTTATTACTTATAGAGTATGTTATACTGTAATGTATTGTACACAAATTGTGAAAATTTGCACTACAAGTATGGCACTGTCTTCCCTGAGTATAACCCTCAGATAACTGGAATTTTTAGATAATCGGCACCCCGTATTCCCCGCTCATGCCAGAGATAACAGATTTTACTGTACTAACTAGAGTTTGGATTTTGCTTATGCTCATTTTGTTCTGTCTAGTCTCTATACTAGTAATTACAGAAAAGCTCAAAGAAGCAACTGCAATAAAATGGTAATGCAAACATACTGTGCCTACCTCTGTCTTTTAAATGAAGGGGATATTTTTTTCTTTTTATCACATAATACACCTTTCAGGTCTTGTGGCTTTTTCATCAAATGTTCAATGCTGTATTCTCTGGGTATCCAAAATGTACTGGACCAGAAGTACATAAGTGATGTGACTGATCACACAGAAGGAGCAAAGAAAAGGGTTTTTCTTTTGTTGTAGATTTTCAATAAATTGGGTTTAAAATACATGAGCTTTCATTCAAAAAATTGTTTTTGAATGAGAGGTCACAACATTGGTTCATTAATTTTTTGGAGGATCATCTGTGCCCACTTATCTGTTATTTGTTGGGAGATTATATAGTCTAACCTCTGGCTATCTTGAGAGACAATCATGAAGACCCAAAGAATCCACAGGGATATGTCAGGTGCTGGCAGCACACAATATAACCAATTACATTGCTCCATATGGGATACCAAATTGTAATTGCTCTGTTTGGACTAACAGGCATGGCAAAATGAGTTTTTTACTGAATCTGTCTATATTTTCTGCCCACCCTGCCATTTCACCAAAAGTGCCAAGCATCTTAGACTATAGCTCAGGAGGCTTCATATATATTAAAAGACTTCTATAGGTAATGTAGATATTCACAATATACTGCAGTTATTGCTCTTATGATTTCTTGGAGAGTTCTGGTCTTATTTTCACTACTAATAATTTTGTGACAACTTCATGTCTTCAAGATATCCTTTCAAGTTAAGGCAGGCTTAAGACAGAAATGTATTTGAATATGTCAGTTCATCGGGTAACTTTTTGAACTTTCAGGTTGATTTGTAAATCCATAACCTTGGAAATCTTACTATATGTCAATGTTATCTTCCTTTTTATTTTCTTCACTCAACTCAAACTCCTATCCCAAGATGTTTTGCCAAATTCAGACATTAAAATTAATCAAAGTTGGTCATTTTCCTAGGGAAAGAAAGAAGATGGAATACAATTTTGAGATGGATGGGGAGAAGAAATTAGAAGTCTGTTTGGGGACTACCATGACTAAAGCAAAATCCAGTTTGACTTCTTAGTAGGGTGACATGTTAGAAAATAAGTTGATCACTGGATTGATTTGTTGATAGTTTTCCAAAGGAAGTGATTAAGTTTAGCTCTTCTCACCTGAAACTATAATGGTAGCTATGTGGGGTCAACTTCTGGTCTAAGTTATACTATCCATGTGAACGTTGGCTTGCTTCACTGAACTCAGCAGATGTATTCCAGGCTTATACCCTGGGAACTGAAAGTGGAATTTGACTCTAAAGTGTTTGTGTGTAGGTAGATCTTAAGTACTTCCTCAAAGCTGACAGTGATAGTTGTAGTTCTGTATGTCTTTATTTTAACCAAAAAAAGGAACAGAAAAGAGAGATATTTTGTCATACAAGCAATCTTGGAAGCTAATGTGAAAGACTCCAGATCAGTTTCCTTCTTGTTTCAGTGCTGCTATAAAACAGATTTACTTCAACAAGATTGTTCATGATTGCCAATAAAGTTATTTGATCATTCAATCTATGTAATAGAACGTTTGGAATTTCTTTTCAGTTTTATGCTGGCCTAACCAAGTCACAGTATCTTGACCTTCTAATACCTTTAATTTCAAAATGAATGTCAGACACACTACATAACCCAGGAACCATAAAATGTGTAATGTAACATTTTGCTAGATGTCCATTAGACTAAAACCTATAATCAAAATGCCTTTAAGAGCCAATACTATGGTGAATTATGAACTTAATAATTCTTAGGACAAATAGGCTAAATAATAGAATCACTGGCATATTCTTAACTACAATGATACAGACAACACAGCTCTTTAATTTCACATTCAGGCTTTTTGACTTTAAGAATAAAGCAGATGCAGACTAGGACACAAGTCTTTATCTGTACACACAATTACACTATCCATTTTGAGAGGTAATGCTGTATGTGAAAGGAATATAATAGTGATTTGGCTATCAAGCCTTTATGACCCTTTACATCAGCATGTACAGCTAAGGGGGCTATATATTAGTTCTGTGTTGTGTTTTTTTTCCCTTCCTACATGAATAAACATTGTTAATGCAAATATCTTAAGACTGCTTTCAGTTTTGATTCACAGATCATTCCTTCTTGTCCTTCTCTGTAGGGCTTTGTTGTATGTGCTGATGGCATGACTACTGGACTGTATTTCTTATTCAAAGTTCACACAATCCCTGCATATGGGTCCTTCTTTTTTTACTCTTCCTCTTCAGTCTACTGTGACTTGCTATCCTAGTCTGAGCAGCTGCTGCTACTACATTACCTTTTTCCCCATCTGGGTGGGCAGATGGACTAATCTATAAAGAGCCAATATTTGTTCATAGTTCAATTTTCAGAGACCCTAAATTCAACAACTGACAATCTTCCCTGAAGCTAGTGAAAACACCTGTTCATTGGCTGTGTGCCACAACACCAGAAAAAGTATTATAACAATCTATATGTAGCAAAGGGGGAAATTTGGAACTGTACGAAAATGTGAAATGAAGTGATTCTATTGTTTGCCCCAGGAGGCAAAGGCACATACATTTATTTCCTTATTCTTTTGGAACATTTTTTGTAGAACAGGATATCCTCAAAGGACTTCCACTCACTTTTTCACTCTCCTATCCAAGAACAACAATAGAAACAGAAGTCTTTTTCTAAAAGGACCTGCACATTTGCATAGTAAAAATGAACTTTGATTTTAGTTTTGTATCTGCCAGTGACTGATAGCAGTAAAGGTTAGATGGTTTTCAGCTTCCACTTTCCGTTAGGAAACCATGTTCACTTTTGTTGAACTTTACAATGTGTTTTACTGCCTACAGATCCAGCACATGCTCACTGGATTTAAATTAATAAAAAATTATTTGACATGAAAATATTCAGCTTATTTCATTCTTTTTCTGAAGTTTCTTAAATTCCAAGCAAATAAATAAAGCTGGTCTTCTTCACTAATTCATTACCATATGGATATGTTCCTTTCTACAATGTATTTGATGCCTTTTAAACAGCACACCCTTTATGATACGAAAAACTTTCTAGGGAAATTTGTTCATTTTTAAACTCTAGTTTCAAATCAGTCATTTCATTTGGGTGTCAAAAAACCTAGTTTGGGGGATTGATTTTCAAATGTATTTTCTTAGGCCAATTAAACAGCTTTTAGTTAGTTTTGTTTTTGAAGATCTTGATTTTTCTTTGTAAAAGAGCCAGGAATGTATGTTAGACCAGTGCTCCTATAGCAATAGATGTTATTTTCCCTTCTTCATCCTTGATGTTTTTTGTTTGGGTCCTATACATACACTGTATATTTCTGGAAACTGGGACTGTAGTTGCCACAGTTCCATAAAGAAAATGATACATTTCACTTCAAAGCATACATTGTCACAAGAGTGGTAACAAATTTTAATTGAAGGGTAGAATTGCTTTCTTGTATAAATTGGCCCATGTGTATTGTATACTTTTCACCTTTGTTCACCATCTGTCCTAGCTGGAACTGACGTCTGCCATTTGAGGACTGCCTCCCTGATGCTTAGTCCTCTGATTAGATGCTCATGGCATCTTAAAAAACACACCCAACAAAAGACAATAAGGAGCCTTTGTATGATACACACTTCCATATCCCCAAGGCACTTTTGTGTTTGAACCCTTACTAGCAGCCTTTTGTGTGCCCAGACCCCAGATGGCTGCCTGTAGCCACAGCCTTTTGTAGAAGAATCAAACTGAAATTGTGTAATGGATAATAAACTGTATTTTCTGTTTTTTTTAAGTAAATGAACATTTTCATGTCTAACAAAGCAAGTAGGCTCCTAAGGAAAATAGCAGAAAAATAAATATTACTGGAAATATTGGTAAACTATTTAAACCATGGCTAAATATGTAACTCAACACTGTTTGCTGGGTTTGTTGTAAAACAACGTGATTCAGAAACTGGAGATCAAAGGCAAAAAAATGTAGTAGAATTAACGGGATAAATAGTCAGCTAGATGCTGCAGCTGGGCAAATAATGCAAATATATGTGATACTTATCATTCACATATTTAAATTAACTCAGTAAGGCCACATTCTCTACCCACAAATATCTGAATAATTTAGCTTAACTGAAAGAAAAATGCCAAGAAGTAAATTTCAAAGTTGTAAGTATGAGGGTACACAGAAATTTGCAATACAAATATTCCTGCTGAAAAGCCTCTTGTATTCATTCACTCACAGAACATAAACAGTTATCAGGGGGTTTATGCAACAATCTTATGACTCCAGTTGCAAATTTTGTCAGCCAGTCTGAACAGAAAACAGTCAAAATACATATTAATCAAATTTAAATAACAGTCTAAGTACAATCACTTTAGAAATATTTTAGATGCAGACAGAAGGTAAACATCTTCAAAAACTGTTAATGTGAATTGTTTTCTCACCTCTCCAAAAACATTGCTAAAACAAGCAAATTTTTCTATTTATGGAAGTAGCAATTGAGAGAGAATATTATAAAATGAGATCATGAAATAATAAAATGGTTGCAATAGTTTGAAAAGTTTGGGGAGCTGGAACATATTGAGTGATACTGGTACCATTTTCCCCCTGAATGAATATATACATTATTTGTACATGAAATTACATTTATAAAGCTTCGTGCTTTTTATGTACTGTATTTTGCAGAAAATTGGATTGTTACTGAGAAAACAGGGCACTAGCATGGAATTGTCTTTAAGTACTTGAATTTTTTTAATTAATTATTTTTCTTTTTTTTGCACAGAAGAATATTTGAAGGAAAAATGCTCATTTTGGACATACATCCTCTTCTGTTTAACATTTACATTTTGAAATATAGCAGGTATTATAGATGGGGGAAAGTTCTCATAAAGTAAAATCCTAAGTAGCATATTACATATGGCAGTATGTCTATTCTATTGATTTTCAGAAATGCATAATGCTTTCACATCTGGCTGACATTTTAGTCCAGATTATCAGGTTCTTGTGGCAGAATTTGCAAAAATAGCTAAATAATGGAGTAAGTGGCTGACAGAGGCATTATCAAGGGAGGTATTTTTTAGAAGTGTGAGCTGTGAGCACATAATACTTTTTTCCTGTAACATAGGCATGACTCAAAGCAAAGGATAGCTAAATACAAATGCATAGATTTTCATGACAAGGTTCTTTGGGTAAATCTGATATACTTTATTAGACTAATTTACTATTAGTTTGTCTAATAAAAGTTATCAGGTTTACCCAAAGAATCTTGTTTGCCAATGTCCTTAGACCAACACGGCTACAACCTACAGCTCTGTAGATTTTCATAAGTAACTGTTTTGGATCACTGCTAAAAGGGAGAGATCAGTCTTCTGATTACTTACATCAGTGGAGTTTAAAGAAAGGTCTGTGCAGCTCAGCAGTTCTCAGATCTGACTTCAACATCACTGTCTTTTTGGGTGGATTTTGTGGTATTGCAGTGCTTTAAAACCACGAAGCATTTGGAACACTGTTGCCTTTATATGTCAGACCACTACATAAGAGTTCAGCAGATACATTTTTCTGGAGACTCCTTTTTTACAAAACAGGAGGGAGCTGCTAATGATTGTTCTCCATGAAGGGTGTCTTCTGTTTTGCAAATTGTCCCCTTCATCTTCCAAAATCCCATCTTGTCAGCTATAGGCAGGATAAAAGACCCATATTTTTTGTACCAGGCAGAAAGACTTGATTTTGCATGAAGACAGACAATGCTTAGACATCAGTATCCTAGAGAAATCAGTTTACTTCAAGCAGTTGAAACTGACATAGCGATCTCAGATGAAGATAGGGTCCTAGCAAAATGTAAAAGGACTTATAAGAGAAGTTTTCCTCCTGCCTATTGATATTGTAGGTAGATATTCTCTGAGAGTGATATTTGCTTTTCTATACTGTATATGGGAAAAATAATGTATCGTGTTATTAGATACAAACTCTGTATTTAAGAATCTGATGAATGATTTTAGATGTCTCACTTTTTGAGTGACCAACTTGTGGCTTCTTAAATGGGATAAGTAGATAAGTATTTAGTGTTTTCTGAGGTCTCCCAAGTTGGACAGCCCAAATCACTAATTCTTACTCTGGGATAGCTTGTCCTCTGCCTACATCCTCTGCCATTGAAACTTACATAGTCTTATAAGGTTGGCATAGATTAAGTTAATGGGTTAATGTGTCATGAGTTGAGGCCCCGAGTCAGAATAAGAAATAGAACAAAAGCTGGTTAAAAAAAATGTAATGGGAAA
>NW_017728995.1:54652009-54654944 GCF_001723915.1 Gavialis gangeticus
AATGTGTTAATGTGTCATGAGTTGAGGCCCCGAGTCAGAATAAGAAATAGAACAAAAGCTGGTTAAAAAAAATGTAATGGGAAAATGTAGGCAGAGTCCAGATCCCCTACTTCTCTGCCTTAACTGAACCACACAGGTTTCCTGTGCATGTAAGTGGAGCACTAGTTGAAACTTCCAGTTTTCGCCCTTAAACATTGTTTGAGACTCAATGGGTTCATGCATCTACACATTCATTAATGTGCCGTAATTATGGCACATTAAGTTTAGTACCTGTAATTACAAGGCATCTATACACATGCTCCAGGGTAGAGGGAGGGGTGCTTTAATTAGAGTGGCTCTGACAGGCACTGTTTTTAAAGTGCCTTCAGCATCACATGTATCAGCATTCCACATTTCAAACTGAAGGCAGAGGTACTTTAACTCCAGCAGACTTGCAGCAGGCTCAATTAATCGAGTCTGCTCCGATACATGCTAATTATCACATGTTGGAGCAGAGGTGCATCTGTGTATAGGTGCCCACAGGTACTAAATGTACTGTAATTGGCATTACTGTGCATTAGTGCCAACACATGCTTTTTTGTGATGCTAATGCGCAGTAGACTAATTCTATCTGGCTGCTGCATCAGTGCGCAATGGAATTAGTCTACTGAGCCTTTAGCATCTCATGTAGATGCGCCCAGTGTGTTATAAATGTACAGCTTTCACATGGTTACTGAAGATGAGTATCATAGGGGGAGTGAAGTTAGACATCTCACTTTCTCCTTGACAAATCAAAAGGCTGAATTACACAATTTGGTTGAGACTCTCAGGGAAATATGTTCCTTTCAACAGTGTTGTAATCTAGGGTCTCAGGAAAGTTTTGGGAAATGGAGGACTTTTATAAGCTCACTGTCTTTTTAAATTAATATTGTCTCTGCCTCCAGACATTTCTGTTGTTTCCTTAGACATTCACTCATAACTGAATGTGTTGGACAAAAGCTTTCTCTGAGATGACTGCCTTGGAATTCAGACAGATCTTTCTGATTTCTCACCAGGGAGATGTACAATATTTTTTTGGGGGTCATCTAATAAGAGTCACTGCTTCCTGGGGATTTCATGCATCTGTAGCTTTTTCTTTTTTTTTTTTAACATTTCTTTTTTTTTACATGCAGCTTTAAGATCACAATTTAAATACACTGAGATTGATACAGTAATCAACTGGAAATTCTTTTCAGCCTGAAAAAAGTCTTAAAGCTTAAGTTGTGAGATCTGTGCTGTGTTCTGCCTTTAATGTGCAATGCCAAATGCTTGCTAAGTACCTTGTGTGTTACAGAGCACATCTATGATACCTCTTTCCTGTCTGTGCTACCCTGCTGTTTCAAGAGAGCCTGGAAAGAGAGTTGAAGCATGTTTCAGGGCCACTCCAAGCCATATATACTGCCTAACTACTCGGTTCTGGCATGCAAAGTGTGGGAGTGCATGGGCAAGGTTTGTTTCTCAGCCTTGGTCCCAGGCTTTGCAAGGGAGGCAGTTTAGATATGGCCATGATAATAGAAGTTCTGAAACTGCATGACTAATATGCAAACACATCCTTCCACACAAGGTGCAAAGTCCTGTTAAAATCATGCTATTCTTAAAGACTTTTACATGAGAACTATTCTCCTAATGTATTCTACAGCCAAATGTCCATGTTGTCTAGTTGTTCCCAGGCAGGGGTGGATCCAGGATTTTCTAAAGGGAGGTGCAGGAGCAATGACTGGTGCTATGCAGTGGCTGCACCTCCTATCTCCAGCCTCCCCCTGCTCTGCATGAGCAGACTATATTACAGGAGCACAGCTGGGGACTTTTAGAAAAGTCCCCCAGTCAAGTAACTAACTTCCTTCCCTCCTCTCTTCCCCCTGCGTACAGCAGCACTTTTCCTCCCCTCCCATTCCCTTCTTCCCTGACCACTGCTGTCACTGTCCCTACTGCCCGCAGGTGACCCGTGATGGCCCTGTCCCACTTCAGCTGGGCTGCATGTGGAGTGTGGGTTGGCCAGAGACAGCAGTGGTGGTAGCAGCAGCAGATAGGCTCCCTTCTGCTGCGACTGCTCATGAGCTGGAAGGGAACACCTGGGGGTACCAGGCAGAGAAAAGGAACCTGCTTACTACTGCTGTCTTGGCTGAGCCTTGATCCTTGTGGAGCTCCATGGAGCTGAAGTAGGCAGAAGCAGCTGTGATGCAGTTCTGTCTCCAGGGCAGCCCAAAACAGTGGGGGTGGTGGGTGAGGGCAGGCAGGGAAAGGCATGCCACTGAGCAGGGAGGGGAAAGGAGAGAAGAAATTCTTACCTGCTTCAGGGACTTAAAGGTCCCTGGCTGCTGCTCTTGTGGTATCATCAACTGAAAGAAGACAGTTACACTGTACCCCCTCTGGATCTGCCTGTGTTCCTAGAGTTTCAGACCAAAGTGCCCAAGATTATCTGGGAAGATAAATAGAATGAGTAATTAAACTGGAAAATGACCCCTTAATCTTTCCCCGCCAAACTATTTTTCAGTAGTATGTCCAGATCTTGATTAGGGGCCTTGTTGTGCTAGGCTGGGTAGGAACACAATAGTAGATGTGCTCCTTGTACTGAAGAACGTAAGTGACAACATCCCTCCATTACAAAGCCAAACTGCATTGTGGAAGAGAGTATCGTTTGCAAAATAATTCCTGGGAAAAGAAAACAGGACATTCTTTTACATATTTACCATTTATTCTGCTGAAGCATCATGTGCTTTAGGGCTTCCCTTGGTCAGAAGAGCTGTAGAATAGATTTTTCTCTTCAAATGAGAGAAATAAAGTTTGAGTATATTGACTGATCTTGTAGTAGGCCAGATCACAGAAAGACTTCCTTCCTCTTAAGGCCTCCACATATATGACTAAGCTAGGCAGAGAGTGGTTGAGAGTTTGGGAGTAGGAAGTGGAGGTAATTGCA
>NW_017728995.1:54659944-54663584 GCF_001723915.1 Gavialis gangeticus
GAAGAGCTGTAGAATAGATTTTTCTCTTCAAATGAGAGAAATAAAGTTTGAGTATATTGACTGATCTTGTAGTAGGCCAGATCACAGAAAGACTTCCTTCCTCTTAAGGCCTCCACATATATGACTAAGCTAGGCAGAGAGTGGTTGAGAGTTTGGGAGTAGGAAGTGGAGGTAATTGCATCTAAACTTTTTCAAGGTCGCATGTTCCGTTTTCTCAAACGGTCATCTATGTCTTAGAAAGATCAGGGTGATGAAGGAATGAAAGCTTAACAGAATTCTGATTCTTCGCTATCTGGAATAATCCTGTGGGAATTCTGGAGAGTCTGTTCCAAGGCTGCTTCTCTCTCTTAAAAGCACATTATGATTGTCTCTCAGTTCTGTCTCCTCACTCCCTACATTTAGGCCGCATCTGGTTGAGTGCAGCTGTGTGGTATGTGGTCCTGCAGACACGTCTGTGGTGCCACACACCACACATTGAGCCATTCTCTGCACTGTAAAGGAGCAGTGCAGGGTTTTTTTTAACCCCTGGATACCCCCCAAAAAAACTTGTGCAAAAGAAAGTGGAGTGGTGCATGCAGGGGCAGCACGCACTGCTCAAAACTGGAGCCTGGCTGACTGGAGCCACACTCTGGCTGCTGGCCAGGCTCCCAGTGGCAGGATCGCTGCTCCTGCAGCTCTGAAAGGTCCCCAGTACCCCAGGTAAGGCTGCTGGTAGGGTTCAAATTACAGGGGAGCCCCGGGCAGGCTGAGCTCCCCCCATAAGAGACAAGAGCCCCCTCTGTAAGATTTGAAAGTCATAGCCTGGGGGGGTCTCCAATTTTCATAATGGGCAGCCTAATTTTTTTTTTGCATACCCCCCCAAGAGTCAAACTGTAATTCGAATCTTGGCTGCTGGGGCCAGCCCAGTGCTGGCCCCAGCCTCCCTTACCCACCTTGGGTAACCTGCTGTGTGCCAGAGAGCGCGTGGCACAGGTGTTCCCTGTGGACACCTAGGAGTGGCACAAGGTATTCCACTACTAGTTGTCCCCAGGGAACCAAACCACCCATGCTTGTGTGGATGAGGCCTTAGACTGTGAATCATAATTGCTTTACTACTGCCTCTGCTAGGAATGCTTCACAGAGGTGTATCAAACAAATAGCACCTTTCAGAACTCTCTTACCTACAGTTTCCAGGGAGGATGTTTATCTCCTGTCTGGTGCTACTTGTCACATACAACACTTGAAGCAAATAGAGTTTTTAAAAGATAGCAACATATTGGAAATTGAACAGTGTTATGTGCATCTTCACCAAGTTTATAGAAAACCCACAAGACCATCAGTTTTATAGCTGATAAAAACTTTGCTTTACGTTTTAGATAGAGTAGTAAACATTTGCTCTCGCAGTGTTAAACAACTTGCACGTGCAGAAATGTTCCCTTGAGTTATCCTTTCAGAGTAATGGATTAATTGGTAGTGAGATGCTTAAGGATTGATATTAAGTGGGCAATGCTAATTTTTAAAGTTTAAACCCCAGTGTAAATGAATGTGGAAGATTGTATTCCTTACTACTGTTTCAGGGTTTTGGCCAGAGGCCTAATGCATTGGGCTATGTCAGGATGATTACCTTACCTACCAGGAGGGTTAAAAATGGATTCCTTCAAAGTCTGTGGACTCCTATACATATGTGGGGAGCCTGCTCCAATGCACTGGAAATCCAGAAAGTGATGTGCTCCACCAGCCTTCCACGTCATGCGTATCGGTGTCTCCATGCATCTCAGCACTGAAAAAATAGTGGTGGGGAACTTTGAAGTAAGAAGAGTTCGATGTGCTTTAGTTCAAAGCGCCCCACTGCCATTTTTTCAGCATGGGGATGTGCAGGGACGCTGATACATCTGTGGCTCGCTAATAAAAGCGCCCGGCACCATGGCCCAAACCACATATAAAAATGCCCTGTATGTCCTGAGTCCTGTGTGTTTCTGTTGTCCCAGTCAACAAGATAGAGCTCTTTTAAACCTTCAATGAGTATTTTAAAGACTTTCTGTTCTACATCTGAGAAGTGTAATGCAGCTGCTCTCAAAATCTGGTGCATAGACCACAGGCTGTCTTTGAGGCCCACAGTAAATGGTCTGCAGATCACACAAGGCCTGTGTGCCTTTATAGTTTTTTCAATAACAATTTTGATAGGAATTTTAGCCTGTGGTCAGATTGGTACAGACTGGGTGCATCCACATGTTCATTAATGCACTGTAGTTACTGTGCATTAAGTTTTAGTACTTGCATAACCAAGTACTAAATCAGCACGCAGTAACTGGTGCTACTGCGCAGTAGCGCTGGTGCACAGGCTTTATAGACGCTACTTGTGCCTAACACTGTTGCACAATAGTGGATTAGCATGGTTTTTGCCCAGCATGCTCCCGCACAGTGTTATGAGATGCTAAACTGAGCAGTAGCCTAATATAAGCACACCCACTGTGGAGGCTTTTGACTTCCTCCCTAGCTGGGGACATGGGCCTCTTTCTGGGATCTCATGAGCATACATTAACAATCTTTTACAGAAGTAGGACTTTGGCTGCTGTGGCCCTCCTGCTTCACCTGTGGTAGGTTAGAGTGTTATGTCATGTGTTGTGCCATGGTTGATGGTAGTTTTACTAAGAGGCTAGATTATGGATTTGTATGGGATCGTTTGGATAGGGACGATCCTGCCTCAGGCAGGGGGTTGTGCTAGCTGACCTGTGGAGGTCCCTGCTTCTGTGTGATTCGAGGCGAGCAGGCAGTAGTTTGGGGAACGCTGGAGTGTAGGACAGTGAAATAATCAAGTCAAATGAAATTTGTCAAGGGAGGGAAAGCCCATGATCCCTCTTGATGGCTTGCAGTGGCAGAATGGATGCTGAAGTGGGAGGCTTTGCATTCATGGGCGCAGGCCCTTGGTGGGATTGGGACCAGTTAGGAGTTTTTACTTAGTGTCCAAAACTCTGCTGGAAACTACACGAGCAGCCAGCTTCCTTGTCCCAACAGGCTTCAATGGGAAGCCTACATCTGTGTTTCAAGTCACCCAGTGCCCGCAGTCCCGGCGCTTTGCGCAGAACCGCTGACAAGCTGGGCAAAGCGCAGGGGGCCGAGCAGGTCCTTGGCCAGTCGAGTTTCCGGCAACGGCGGGGCCACATGCCCGGCCTGGCCCTGCTGCGAGTGAGGCGCCAGGGCAGCTCTCGACCTCGGACTGAGCTTGGGGCGCGGGGAGCCGAGGAGGGCTCCGTGGCTCTTTTTTCCTCTCGGGCTGGGTTTGTTTTGGTTTTGTTTAGGGGGTTGGGTTTGAAAGGGCCAGCAGCCAAAGGCAGGGCCGCTCGGGGCCCCGCTTGCGGCCGGAGACGGAGGGGAAGGGGCGAGACTGGGGCCGCCCGTGCGGGGCGGGGCGGGGCGTCGCCATCTGCTCTTCATTCCCGCCCGGTGCATTAGCGATGAGATCAGCGGGATCAGCTTTCGCGATGGGGCGCTGCAGCTGCGGGCTCTCCCCCCGCGGGCCGCCCCTGACCCTGCGCTGAGCGGGAGGCGGCATGAGGGTGCCGGACGGGCCGCGGCTTTGTGCGGGGAGTTACGGCGCCGGGGAGCGGCCGGGCTGCGAGCCCCGCCCGTCCGCCCCGCGATGCGCTCCTCGCCCGCCGCC
>NW_017728995.1:54668584-54704305 GCF_001723915.1 Gavialis gangeticus
GGAAAAGTAGCGCGGGGCGGGAGTGGAGGGAGCAGCCCGGCCCGCCTGTGCCTGGCGCTGCGGAGAGCGGAGCCCGTCCCGGAGCGCGGCGCGGGAGCCCTGCCCGCGGCTTGGGGTAGGTGGGCGGCAGCCCGGAGCTCAGCTGAGGCCGGCGGGGGGTGGGGGGGGTAGTTTTTTATTTTATTTTTACAAGCCAGGGAAGTGTGGCAGGGCGCCGCATGGCGAGCATCAGCCCACATCCCCGGCTATCGCGCGGCGGGCAGTGCGGTCGGGGCCGCAGCCCTGGGCGCGGGGGTCAGAGCTGGCCTTGCCCCGGCGCAGCGCAGCGCAGCGCAGCGCGTGGCCCCGCAAGCTCCCGGTGCCGGGCTGCCCGAGGGACAGGAACCATCCGGAGCCGGGCAGAGCTGCCTTGTGAAAGAAATCACTCCCGGAAGAAATAACAGCCGCAAAAGAGCGATCTTCTATGCTTGCACTTGCAGCTGAGGTTTACATTTGCTCCTCCGCGGTGTGTACCAAGGCACGCTGCCTTTTTAATGCTGGCTCGGTAACTAAAAGAGACAGCAACGTGAATTGCGGGTTTCTATTAGATTTATCTTGTCCGGATGACAGCAGAAAGCCACGTGTTGGGAATTGACTTAAGACTAATAAAGGAGGGTTCGTTTCTATAATCAGAAGTGGCACCGGAAAGTAAAGAAAGTGCCGCCCTCAGATCCTAGAGACCCTCTGTGTTTTCAGTCCTGTCTGTGTGACCTTGGACAACCTTTCTTTGCCTCCGTTCCTTCATCTGCTTTGGAAGGAGAGATTGCCACTGCTTTCTTCCATCATATAAGGGTGACGAAGCCCAGTCTTTCTACAGCACTTGGTGGTCCCTGGCTGGATGGTGCCATAGCTGTGCATACTTAGATGATAAACAGATTGGGATATTGTGAAACTCCAAACAGTGCTTCCTTACTAAGCAGACATGAATGAGTGTGAAGGCTTCCTAACTCATGTATTTTCCTGATGCGGGGTTTTTGTTGTTTTGTTTTGGGCTTTTTCTTTTCTTACCAGGGGCGTCAATTCTGCTTTCGCTTGTTCAATATGCTTCAGTGCTTTGGTATAATGCCATGATATGGGGTTCCCTCTTTTTAGAAATAATCTTTTAAGTAGTCATGCTGAGATCATTTGCATAGAAATGAAGATACAGCACTAACTCGGATCATGCTCCTTGGAGGAGGCCAGGATTGTTAATTTTTGTCTTGGTCAAGGTATGACTGTCTTAATCTGTTTTATGTAGCGTAAGAATTGCTGAATGATGGCCCATGTTGGTTCACATATGGTCACTCATTAACTTGTCAGACTTCATAGTTGCTGTTTAAACTTCCAGCATTGGATTTTCGAGGTATTAAAAAAAAATTGAGCAAACTGTTTCTTTTTGCCTCATATTCCATGAATTCTGCTTCTTCCACCTCTGAGTGTTGGTTACTGTGATTAACATTTACTCATCTCTTCTGCAAGGAAGGAAAAGATTTGTTGTAGTGGAACTCAATGTTGCTTTGGGGCTTGTACAGTCAAGCTACATGTGATGATTACATTCATGAAATGCTTTGGCATTTCACTGGCCTGAGATCTGATGACCAGGGACCCCTGCCCCTGTAACTAGCCTATTTATTTTTGATTGCTGCCACTATGCTTTTCCTACGATCAAAGCAAAGTTCTGAGGTTTGAAGTCTGAGTAGTTTTTCAGTGTTGCAAGTTCTTGATTAGAATGATTAGCTACTGCGGGGCAAGGACCCCCTCGCCACTCCCAGAACTCTTGGCTGAAAAAAAGCCTGTTTTTTTTTTTTTTTGTGTGTGTGGGGTGGTTTTTTTTTTTACCAAGTTAGTTTTATAAATCAGACAGCAATTTAGCTGTGTTTTCTCCCCAGAGGGTCTGGCTGCTCAGCACTGTTACACTGACATCCTTTACTTACAAAGCTTTTGCACTATGGAAACATCGCTCCAGCACAAATTTTAAGAAGGCTTTCAAAGCACTTCCAGACGCTGTAAATCCCTGTTTGAACAATAGTAATGTAGAGGCACCCATGGCATCTGAGGATAAATGCACTTAATAGAAAATGAAATAAAAAGAAAATGTAAATATGTTTTAATTACGTTTCCTAAGATGTTAATTTTATGTAAATTTTAGTGGAATTTACAAATCCTGGCTTTGGGCCAATACAGGGATTACAGCACAGTGCAGCAGTGACTAGCATTTGGTGGAGATGCTTGCCTTCATTATGTGATTCAAGAAGCAAACCTTGACTCATGTCGATTGAATTGTAAACAAGTCCATGCTGATAAACCCTCTTTAGACTGACACAGCTAATTTAGTTTGGTCTTGCTGAGCCGTGTAAATAAAGTACGCTCCCTGAGTATAATGAAAATGAAGGCCACACACATTGTACTAAGGTCCTAAAATATTTAGTAAGTCGACATATATATCTGCTTTTTGTTATGAAATCTGCATCTAAGGTTGGCCAGTTGGAGCTGAACCAATAATATCTTAGAAAACTTAAAGGCTAGACTGCTGTTCATATATGCAAGGTTAAATATTTCATATTTCCACAAATTAACTTATTTTGGGACTAATTTCTAAATGTAAATGCAAGTCAGTGTAGTAGTACTTTTAATGTTTTCCTCAGTACCATGAAAGGTTCATTTTAAGCTCTAAGTCTTTCATATTAGTTTCTAAGATGCAAAATACTGGTGGTGAGACATGTTTAAATGAGTCTACCAACAGGCTGGAATCCAACATCAGAACAGCTCTGGGTTTACAATTGGCTAGTTTTTATAAAGATAACTGGTGGGAGAGGAGGTTTCTCTTCCACTATAAGACCTGCAATCACAATCCCTGATTGCATAGGTAACTGGTAGGGGGGCATGTGCTCCCCCTGAGATTGGCCCCTGATTTGGCACCGCTCAAGATGGGGCAGTGTTTTTTTCCTCATAGGGTGGTGGCATGTTGGGGAGTAGGAGGCACTAAGCTGCAGCACTCCGGAAGTATAGGAGTGGATATACGGGGCTTTTGGCCTGTCCCCGGGCCCGCCCACAAAATGTGCCCCCCCCCCCAGACTCAGGAGGCACCAGTCACACTTGCCTGGTTGGCTGCAAAATGAACAGATTCTAGGTATGCTGGCCAATGTAGCACCAAGAGTGACCTTGCTCTTACAGCTGCCCTTTCTCTCTTAGTTTGAATGGTGGCTTTATCGTTATTTCCTGAGAACTGACAGTCTGAAGGCAGAGCTGAATACCACCCAAAACAGAATTCCTGCCACAGTGAGCTTTCAATTTAATAATTACACTTAAAGGACAGCAGGGTACGCTAGGAACTCAGAGGCCCAGGTTACAACTTAGACTGGAGGGAGGAGGAGGAAACCCACTTTACCTGTAATCCTCATTAACTTGCTTCCTGTAGGCACCTCTGAAGAAGTGGGATTGGGAAGAACAGAGCATTCAGAGTAGAGAGGAACCGACTGTTGTAGAGGTACATAGTGGAATAGAGAGGAGATGAGGCTGGTGTCTGGAGCTGTGGTGGCTTATAAGAGCAAAATCTGATATGTGGTGACTTGAGGTTGAGGGCTAGAAGCTGGATCTTAGTGTGATGAATTTAACAGCTGTTTAATTTTGGTGACTGATGCTTTGACTAAAAGGACTTCTGTTCAAGATTTAGCTTGCCCACCTTTTCACTCAAGGCCAAGAACTCATGGTAGCTATCTCCCAAGACTCTAGAAAATGCTGCAGCAAAACCAAGGGTGTTGATTCTTATCTTGCCTGAAGTTCTTAAGAACTGCCATCTTCCCAAAGAGAAAACCTTTCTGTTTTCTTGTTAGGGCCCTTATTAGTCATTCTAAGGAAGAAATAAGAGTGCTAAATCCATTAAAAATATCTTTGCAGCTCATCTTAAAATGTAAGGTCATATCTTTGCCTGCTGCAAGGGCAGCTGTGATGCAGCTGCCTATTTGTTTAACAGCTGAAATCCATAAAATTAATGTAAGTCGGTCGCTGTGTTATCCAGGGCAGAGGAGAGGGATTGGTGGGGTGGGGAGAAAGTTTATACTTGTTGCGTTCATTAAAGTGGAATACAGAACCTAGACTAAACACCAGTGGTGGTATTTTTGCAAGTACTTTGTAGTGAACTTGCTCTGTTTCCATTGGAGTCAATGGAGATAGGCCAATGCTGATCATGTTTTGAAAAGGTAACACTGGACTATTTCCAAGGGTCTTTGGACTTCTTTTCCTTACAGCATCTTTGTTCCTTCATCCTACCAATTGCCACTTTGCCCTCTCCTTTTGGCTTGTAGATTAGAAAGCAAATCTTACTTGCCCTACTGTGGGTGACAATAGCTGCTCTGGAAGTAATCTTGTGATGATGAATTTTTGTGCATCATCCTGAAAAATATGGATGAAATTATAGCCTTGAAATCAGGGATTTGTTAGGTGTGACAAGTAAGAGTTGATATTTCATACCTTCTAGGGTTGTAAGGGACCTGAGCAGATCATAGAGACCTGAGTCTGACCCCCTGCCATGGCAGGAAAGAGTACTGGGGTCAAACAAGCTCAGCAAGATGTACATCTAGCCTCCTGTTAAAGACCCCCAGGGTAGGAGCCAGCACCACTTCTCTTGGAAGTTGGTTCCAGATCCTAGCCGCCCTGACCGTGAAGTAGCACCTCCTGATATCTAGCCTAAATCTACCCTCTGGCAGCTTGTGACCATTATTCCTGGTCACTCCTGGCAGTGCTCGGGGGAACAATGCCTGCTCGTCCCCTCTGACTAGTTTGTAACGGGCCACTAGACCCCCCTCAGCCTTCTCTTGTGGAGGCTGAACAGGTTCAGGTCCTGTGGCCTCTCCCCATAGGGCCTGCCCTGCTGCCCCCTGATCACGCGAGTGGTCCTTCTCTGGACCCTCTCCATCTTGTCCACATCCCTCTTGAAGTGCGGCACCCAGAACTGGACACAGTACTCCAGCTGTGGCCTAACCAATGCTGCACAGAGGGGGAGGATCACCTGCTTGGATCTGCTTGAGATGCATCTGTGGATGCATGACAAGGTGCGGTTGGCCTTTCTGACTGCAGCCCCGCACTGGCGGCCCATGTTCATTTTGTCATCAATGATGACTCCAAGATGTCACAAAGTATTTTTCATCACAATGCAGAAATTGGATCTTGCAACCAAGTTGGTACTTCTAGGACAAAAGAAAGGATGGAATTGCTTAAGTGTAACAATTCAAATTACATTATTATAATTATTATTAAGAATTCTAAACTCTTCCCCCTCAGCCCTGTCACTTTTCTCTCACCCAAAATCAAGAGACCATCTGTGTTTTCATTTAATGTCTTTCCATGTTAGACCTACAGGAAGTGAGTTTCCAGAGAATCTTTGTAAGGATCCTCCTCTCTATCTACAGTACTAGCAAATTGCCCATTATGAATGACCGGGGGGTGTGTGGCAGTGGGAGGAGTGGGCTGGGACTTAGCACCACATCACAGTGCTGCTGCTCCTTCTCTGGCCTCATGTGCCCCACCCCCTGCTGTTCCCGGTGCGGCCCTGTGCGCTCCCCTCCTCCCCATGCCCCCCGTCTCCCCTTTTCCTCTCATCCCCTGCTCCCTGCTGTCTTCCTCTCTGTGCCGGCTGTTGTCGGAGCCAGGGGTGGGGGAAGGCTGCCACAAGAAACCTCACCTCTTTCCCCTGCCTGCTGGCTGTTGTTGGGTGGGGGTGTGGCACAATGGTTCCCTTGCTCCGTCTCTAATGCTTCAGATTATGCCTGTGCGAGTCAGCAGCGATCTGATCTGGCTTTGGATCTGGCTGCTTCGGATGGCAGTGAGCCGATCCAGAGCTCCGGACTGCGTTTCTGCCTTGATCCAGCTGAAGTGGCTCCGAAGCTTCAGAGCCGCCTCGGAAATACGGCCATAGGGTATAATGGGGGAATCAATGAAATAGCTATAACTTAGTTGTTTTTGTCCAATTTGGATGAAACTTGCATGAATGGTAGCCTCTGCTGGGAGCATGAAAACGAGGAGGTGGTCTTTGGCCCTGAGAGAGAGACGCCCTGGTTCATCTGTTAACTATCACCACCAGTCCACCTGAAATTGGTTATGATTTGATTAATTAGGGCTCACACCAAGATGTTACTGACATGAATCAGTGTTTTATAATAAAACTAACAAGAACAGGTATGTATCATATGCTATACAACTACACAGGAACCCACTTAGTCGTAACAGTCTCTATAAACTCTAATTACCTATCAAATCCTATATTGCCTATACTTATCTTAATACCAATGCTATACAAATCCTTACCTAACAATATCTGATTACAACAATGACAATAAGAGACTGAACTTTATAATAAGGGACAGGGGAACTTTATTCAGTTTGGCGCCGGTCGCTGGGGTAGAGATGACTGCACCTTAGGTAGTGGCTTCTTGTCCTTGTTGGACACATGCTGAGAAGAAGAACCCCAAGAACCCAGAAGGGAAGAACAGGATAGGGTATTGCTATTTAGGCAGGCTAAGAGAACCCACTCGGATGACAGCACAAGGAAAGGTCATGTCCCATCACACAAGGAAGCCTAGGGCTTCCCATGACAGACTCAACTGCCTGTATACAAACTCCAGGAGCTTGGGGAAACGAGCAAGAGGAACTGGCCCTTCTCTTCTGTGAAAAAAATAATGATCTCATTGGCATAACGTAGACCTGGTGGGACTCCATCTTACAACTGGTCTGTAGGTATAGAAGGCTATACCTTGTACAGGAGAGACTGCTTTGGGAAGAAAGATGGGGGTCTAGCTCTTTACATCAAGTAGCAGTACACTTCCTTTCAAACTGAGGTTACTAACCAAGGAGGGTGTCTTTAGACCCTCTGGGTTAAAATATAGTCACACTATCAGGATGCAAAACATTAAAGCAAGGCCCACGATGTCATCCTCCCCCTATACTCGACCTTGGTGAGGCCACAGCTAGAGTACTGCATCCAATTCTGGGCTCCACAATTCAAGAAAGCTGTGGAGAAGCTTGAGAGAGTCCAGAGGAGAGCCACATGCATGATCAGAAGGCGAGAGAACAGGCCTTAAGAAGAGAGGCTGTGAGCTATGGGACTCTTCAGCTTGGAAAAGCGCAGGCCCAGGGGTGACTTGGTGGCAGCCTATAAGTACATAAGGAGTGTGCATCAGGATCTGGGGGAATACCTGTTTACCAGAGCACCCCAACGGATGACCAGGTCCAATGGTCACAAACTTGTGGAAGGCCATTTTAGGCTGGACATAAGGAAAAACTTGTTTACTGTCCGCACCGCCAAGGCCTGGAATAGATTCCCCCCAGAGGTGGTGCAAGCACCTACTCTGGACACTTCTAAGAAACATTTGGATGTTTATTTTGCTGGGATCCTTTGACCTCAGGTGATTTTCCTGCCCTTTGGGCAGGGGGCTGGACCCAATGATATTACAAGGTCCCTTCTAGCCCTAATGTCTATGAAATTTAGGGAGCAGGAGATGGGCCCACAATTGACGTAGATCAAGTGAGGGAACACCTTGAGAGGATAGACGGACATAAGTCTACGGGCCTGGATGGAATTGACCCAAGTCTTGAAAGAGCTGGTGGACATCATAGCATGCCCTATGTTTACAAGGGTGAATGTTTGAGAATTTGTGGCACTTGGGTGAGGTACTGGAAGACTGGAAAAGAGCCAACATAGTCCCAATCTTCAAGAAGGGAAGGAGGCAAGATCCAGGGAATTTATAGGCTAATCAGTCTGACGTTCATCCCTGGAAAGATCTTGGAGAAAATCATCAACAGATCAACAGACTAATGGAAAGTAACCTTCTGAATGCCAGCCAACATGCTTTGTTGCTGGAAGGTTTTGCCTTACCAACCTCATCTCCTTCTATGACCAGGTAATGCATTGCCTGGAGAAGGGAGATGAGGTTGATGTCATATTTTTGGATTTCAAGAAGGCCTTTGACTTGGTCTCCCAGGATGTCCTCATGGTTAAGCTGGGGAACTGCAGCCTCGACCATCTCGCGGGTCCGATGGCTGGGGAATTGGCTCCGGGGTTGGACCCAAAGAGTAATATTTGACGAGAGCAAATCAACATGGTATGAGGTGACCAGTGGAGTCCCTCAGGGCTCAGTACTCAGGCTAGTGCTCTTCAACATCTTCATTAATAAACTGTATTTAGGTGTCATGTGGATTAGCAAAGTTTGCAGACTACACTACACTAAACTATGGAGGAAGGTAGTCACACTGGAAGACAGGCTGGGGATACAGGCCAACCTGGATACATTCACAAGGTGGGTGCACCAAAACCTGATGGTATTCAACATGAAGTGCAGGGTGTTCCACCTTGGGAGGAAAAAACAGCATCATACTTATAGACTCGTCAGTATTTCGCTCACTAGCACCATGACCAAAAGAGACTTGGGGGTCTTAATTGACCACAAGATGAACATAAACCACCAGTGCGATGCTGTGGCTGGCAAACCAAACCAAACTCTGGCATACATCTACCGATGCATCTCAAGCAACACCAGGGATGACATCCTCCCACTGTCCTTGGCCTCAGTGAGGCTGTAGCTGGAGTACTGCATCCAATTTTGGGCCCCCACTTCAGGAGGGACGTGGATAAGCTTGAGAGAATCCAGAGGAGAGCCACCAGACCAAGAGATCAAGCCTTACGTGGAGAGGCTGAGGGACATGGGACTCTTCAGCCTGGAGAAGAGAAGGCTCAGGGGTGACTTGGTGGCAGCCTATAAATATATAAGGGGGGTATATCAGGACCTGGGAGGACAGTTGTTATCCCTTGTGGGGCCTGGGTGAACAAGGTCCAATGGCCACAAACTTCTGGAAAGTTGGCTTAGAGTGTACGTAAGGAGAAACTCCTTTACTGTCTGAGTGTCCAGGGTCTGGAACAGACTCCTCTCAGGTGGTGCAAGCACCTGCTCTGGATTCATTCAGAAGGTGTTTAGATATTTATCTTGCTGGGATCATATGACCCCAGCAGACTTCCTGCCTATGGCAGGGGGGTTGGTCTTGATGATCCCACAAGGTCCCTTCCAGCCCCTAATGTCTATGGAAAGGAAGTGGAGTCGATTATACTTAAAACTTGCTTTTTTTTTTTAATGAAGAACTCCCCTGTGGTTCCTGTTAGATGCATTAAGAGTGATCACTGTCCTGTAGGCCAGAGGTTATCAATCAGGGGTACTTGGGTCTTCGGGGGTATGCAGTGGCATTGCCCTGGTATGTTCACCTCTTACCCAGGGGAGGGGGAGTGGGGCACCAGGCACTGCTGGCTCCACAAGACATGGTGGTGCCTCTGTGCTCCCCACCACAGCTTGTTCTCCTGATTGGCTGCTGCAAGAATCTCAATGGCAGGAGGGGTTAAGTGTGGTTTTTTGTTTTTATTCCCGTTCCCAGGAGCAGGGGGTTGCATGCAGCAGAGTTAAAGGAATCTTAATTTTGAGACTACAGGAAAAGCATGTGTGTACACAGTCTCTTCTGCATTTCATGGAGTAAACAAGTGTAGTGCCTTACCTCAGTCTCCAAACCAGAAGGGGTACACTTGCTAAGAAAGGTTGAAAGCCCCTGCTCTAGGCTTTTGAGAGATTATATGATGGTCCAGGTTATGCATAGCTTATGTACCAACTGGGTGGAATGTAGAATGGAAGAATTTGAGCTGAGAGCTTTAAATAGAATACAAAGAAATGTCTGTGTTTGAAATACAGTCTGTCTAGCTGAAGGACAACTTTATTTTCACAATTTGTAAAATACATTTTCTTACAAGTTACTGGCTTACAATATAAAAGTTTCCGAGTTTGGAAAACTTGTATTTAATTCAGAATTGGGCTGTTACTAATTGTTCAGCCTGTGATTCCACTTCAAAAAAAAAAGTTGCAATATTTTAGCATTAGCTAAAATGAAAGCTGTGTAGACTTTGTACCTTGCAATGTAGTTCAGCAATAAAACAGTGGCATTTTATATTAAGGTTACGATAAGCTGAAATCTGGGTTTTCCGTTCACCATGGAAAAACATGGTAAAATGTAGATGGAGAAAAACATGGGAAATAATGGGTTTCCCCTTGCAGGCTGGAACTCTGCCAGCCTGCAAGGGGCTGGGGGGAGCAGGAGGAGGGTGATCAGTAGGGATCTAGGTTTTCCATTTACCACAGAAAAAATGAAAGAAATGTGGATTTTCCATTTTAACTGAGAAAAATGAGGATTTTTCATTTTAATGGAGAAATGTGGATTTTCCACTTTTGCAGTGAGAATTCTGCAGCTGGTAGAGTTCCAGCCTGCAAGGGGCTGGGGGGAGCAGGAGAAGGGCAGGTAGGAAGGGGGCACCATATACATGTGTGCACTCACATGTGCACATGGCTGCCAGGAAGCCTGGAGAGCAGCTCCTGCAGGTAACTCTGGTGGGAGGGAGGAGAAATTGAGGCCCTCATAGGGAGGGAGGGAGTTGGGCAGGGCTGGGACTGCTGCCCAGGTGGGGTGGTGCTTGGAGCCCTGGGCCAGAAATGTGCAGCTTCAGGGACCTGGCAGGAAGTGGGATGGGGCTGTGCGTGGCTCGTCCTTGGGGTTGGTGGGGTTGGCTCTTCACCACTGCGTGTGCTCCTGAAGAGAGCAGGGGGGGCACATGCCCCCCAGATCTGTCTGTGGGGTGGGGATGGGCTGCCCGCTGCAGGCTTGGTTTCCTTCCCTGCTGCCCTCCCCCTGGGGCCTCTGTGGCCCAGTGGGTGGGATCCAGTGTGGCAGGGGAGAGCAGGGATGGGCTGGGAAGCTCCTTGCCACTGCAAGCCCTGTGCTGCCCTGGTGAGGCACCCCCAGCTTGCCTGGTAGCAGTGGGGGCAGTGGTGCGGAGTTGTGACCCTCATTGCTGTTGGGTAGTTGGAGGGTGTCTCATCAGGTTAGCGCAGAGCTCCCTGCAGTGGCAGTGAGCTTCCCTGCTTTGCCTGGTTGTGCCAGATCCTGCTCATTGTGCCATGGAGGCCCCAGGGAGATGGTAGCAGGGTGGGGAGCAGCAGGCAGCTCACACCAGAACCCCCCCCATGGGCTCTGCTCAGGTCATGCTGCCTGTGGGGAGGAGGAGCTGGGCTCTGCAGTCCTGCACAGCAGCCACTGCCTCTTGCGAGCAGAAGCCAGGGCTTGGTTGTTGCTGCAGGGGGCTGCAGACCTGGGTCCCTGACCTCATAGCCCTGGCAGCTGAGGGCCCCCTCTGGCAGGGCTGAAGGGCTGTGGGTGGGGAGTGAGGGGCCTGGACTTGCATCCTGGTGATTTATTTTGTTATAGTGACTGAGGCATGGGTAGGGTTCTAAATTGCTTTAGAAGTGTAAATATGTGAATAAAATATTGTGTTTGATATAGATAGTGGTCTTTCATTTTAACTGAGGATTCTGGGGGTGTGTTTAATTGGGAAATCTTCAGGTTTTTAAACAGCAAACGGATCCCTGGTGATCCGGCAGGGGTGTCGTGTGTGTGTGTGTGTGTGTGTGTGTGTGTGTGTGTGTGCGCGCGCGTGCGCACATGAATGTGGCAGCCAGGAAGTATGGAGAAGAGGTCCCCGCATGTTCTGCAGACCGGGTCCCTGGCCCTGTAGTCCTGGCAGCTGGGGGCTCCCTCTGGCTGGGCTGGAGGCCCAGGGAGGCTGTGGGTGGGGAGTGAGGGGCGCCGACAAGGCCTAGGGGGGCTGTAGGTGGGGAGCAAGGGGCAATGGCATAGGCAGGGCACTGGCATATCAGGTGCCTTAGCACTACAAAGCAGAGGGGGGCTGGACAGCTGCAGATGGACCCATGTCCTGGTGAATGAAGGGGGCAGAGGGAGCTCTGATTTTTTCCATGATTAAAAAAAACCCCAAAACAAGCACCAAAATTTATAGGTACTTAGAATTTATTTTATTATAGTAATTGAGACACTGGTAGGCTTCCAAATGGTAAATAGATCAATAAATATTGTGTTCAACTGATACCTGTATATAGTGCTGTTTCATTTTAATTGTAGAAAAACATGGATTTTGGGTTTCTTAATGAGAGAATTCGTGATTTTTAAACTGAGAAAACCAGGATCCCTAGTTGTTATACATATTTAAAAAGACCATCAAATGGTTATTTATTCAAACATTTTTAGAGTAGGTGATGCTGTTGCATATATTCTTGTTATGTCATCCATAAAAAGTAATAGACCTCTACAGTAGGGATGTGAAAGTTTAAATGGTAAGTATATCCATACGAGTAATGAGTTGCAGTTAACATTTCAGCACGGGATGCAGTCCGGTGGGGAAGGGAAGCAGCGTGGTGCCTCAGGAAGGCAGCCAAGCAGGCACCATGGCTGCCCTGCCTGTCTGTCACAGCATGCATATCCGCCTCTGTGTCCCTGCAGCATGCTGCTGACCTGGAGGAGTTTGTATGTAATTTATTTAAATGATATCTACATCCCTACTTTACAGTTAACTTCACTTTAAGATTATGCTACGATTTTTCAAGCATACTTGATGCTATATACATCATGTGTACAATGTAGGAGACTTGGGAATATAAGAGTTAAGGTTGAAACTGAATCCTGTATGCTTAGTGGCATTGCTTAGTGTTGCAGACTTATAGTGTGGCAGAGCCCTCCATAGGACAGAGTGACTGTGAAGTGAAAACCGTGTTAAATATTCATTTCACCATCTGCTTCACTTTGTCTCCAGTGTTTAGTGAGTAAGAATCTCTGAACTACCCCTCCCCTTTCGCTAGTCTCCTTTGCCCTATTCCGAATGTTGTAATGACAGCCTCCATGAAGATTAAAAACATGGGTATGTTGCATTAGGGAATCGACAGTTGTTTGATGAACTCTGCAACTGGAACTTACTCCAAAACACTCTAAATTACTTGGTAAATGAATCATCAGTATGTCTATTTGTGAAGCTCAATATCCATGTGTTAAATCTGGCGGTGGCCCCCTAATTGTTTTAAAAATGCTTCATATTCAAATTCCATTATGTGTTTTCCCTATGCAGCCTAAAAAAGTCCCCAAAAAGTTGTTCATTTGTTGAAACCTTGTCAAATGAGCAACAACAAGTAATAAATGTTCACAGTGGGACATCTATTACTGATCTTCAAAATGACAAGTAGAAGCTAGGAAAAAGGTTAAACTCTTCCAAGCAACCTCATGTTGAGTCTATTGTTGCACTACAATACTTAATCTAAATTGCACTAGCTGTTGTTTCTTGTAGGCGATAGTTAGTGTCTTGATCTTTACCACAGTCAACCTTTGGGAAATATTTTGCTCAAGTCAGTCACACTTAAGAGTGTAGTAATCATTCACTAACCATTTATAAATATGGTGCTTATCAAAGAACATAACAGCTTGAAAAACAGGGTAAAGGGGACAAGTCTTTTGTAGCTGCCGGAGAGTAGGCAATTTTAGATGCCATTCCCAGAGTTTAAAATGATTAAAATCTGAAACAGTAAGATTCCTTTGCACCTAAGGGGAGCAGAGATGTCAGTGCTGAAATATTTTGAGAATCATAGTTTATGGATGATTTCACAATTTAAATTGCTGCAGCACTCTCTGGGTAGTAGAATTGTGGTTTTTGGGGCTTTTTTTGGGTGAAGAAATGATTAACTGAATATATGAAAAGTTTCTCAGACTGGGCATGTTTACATGAGACGTGTAATGGCGAATTAGCAGAGTTTACTGTGAAGTAAGCATGTGAGTCTACATGTGCACATGTACTTCACAGTAAATCTCCCAAATCCTGAGTAAATTTACTACCTGCAAACACAAATAGCAAATTTACTTGGCGTTGGTAATGGTACTGTAGTGCTCATGTAGATGTCTGGCCAGGAGCCAAATCTGCTTCTGGTCAGCTATCCACCAGGGGCTGGGAGACAGTCTCCTCCCAGGCTTCTGTGGCAAAGCCCCCTCCCTGCCTACTGCTGGGGGCAGGGAGCTCCAGATTGCGATTGGGGAGCAGGGGGTGGGAGACCCTTATCTCCCAGCAGTGGTTCCGAGGTCATGGAGCCGGCGCTGGGAGCTCCCTACTGGTGGGGGTTGGGGAGCTTCTTCTCCACCCAGCTCCACAAGTGCAGAGCTGGTGGGGGAGCAGGCTTGGGAGCTTGTTCCTTACCCTGGAGCTGGGTGTTGGGAGGCTAGGGAGCTTGTTCCCCCTCCCTGCCCAGCTCCAGGAGCTCAGGGGGAGGGGGGTAGTTTACTGCATAGTAAATCTAGGCTGGAGTAAATGTATGTGTAGATGTGTCTACCATGTACCTCCTTTGTATTTCTTGCTACAAATTGCATCATCTTTTCCTTTTGAACTTGCATTTCAAGTATATTCAAACTCTCTTAAGCTTAATGCATACAATTTTAACACAATATTTTACCTATACATGGAATCCTGATTCTGATTGGGCATATGTAATTTTCTTGATATAGTAGTTGTTCAAGAAACAAAATTATTAGCATATAAATTCAGTTTTTTTCCAACAGTATTACAGCAGTCATTGGGTACAAATCTGGGGAAAAGGCTGTTCAGCTGCAGAAGTCATTCATGACTTGCATTTGCCAGTAAAATTTTAAACAGAGCAGTGAAAATAGGATCGCAACAGAAATGATGCAATCTTAACTAAGGAGTTGACTGCCAGGGACTTGTCATAATGCTAAATGGATGTTTTTTACTATTTTACGATTGTTTTAAAGTCAGTTACTACAGACATGGCAGCAAACAGTCCCCGTCCCCCACTATCTGTACTTTGTATGGCAGCTCTGTTACTGAGTTTCGGTGATATGGGAGGAAATGCATGAAATTACTGTCTTGAATAATGTCTTGGGATTTTGCAGTCTCTCTCTCTCTCTTTTTTTTTTTTTAGCAAGCCATTTACAGCATCAATAATTGGTTTGCATTTCCTACCTTAAACTCCATAGCAGGAATCAACAGTTTAATTATTTCCACTCAGATGCATCTCTCTTCCAGCAATGCTAAATGAAGAGAAGAGAAAAATTCAAGCATGCCAAGCCATTAAAATTTTGAAGGTGGAAGAGGGTAGAAAAAGGAAGTACATGCTAAATTACAGAATCATTTCAGTAGCATCACTCTAACTGCTAATGTATCAGTGCTTTTCTAAGCCTGTGTGCCAGTCAAGTGAGGGTAAAAGTTGATGAGAACATTTCACAAGTATTACCTTCAAAGGAAACTTCAGATAAAAGTAAATAAATCGTGGTATCCACAGAAATAGTTCATTTTTATCTGTATTTTGTGTATCGGCATAATACCTGCAAACTGAAGCAGCTGTTAAGATGATATTAGAACATAAATGAACACATGGTTCAATTTGGGAGGTGCAGGAACATTTATGTGGGCACACCCATAATGTTTTCAGGTTCTTGTAGTCCTTCCCTTGCACTTTTGATGTCTTGAAGAGAGGAGTGGGTGCACTTGTGCTTACAAAGCAGTTTTTCCTTCTGCTCCTGTTTAATGAATTGCTTGTTTTGTGAGTTACTTAAGGTCAGTTTGGAACTGTCTTCCTACAGGTTTTTGTATAAAAAAAAAAAAAAAAATCTAGATAACAATGAAAAATGATCTTCGCACATGTTTTTCTTATGGGTGTTGACGCACAAAATTAGAGATGGAAAAGGAGAGAAGATTGACACAATGGAGGGCAGATGGGACAGCATGTGACCTGTGGACCTATAGAGAGCTATAACATAACCCAATGGTACTCGTCTTCCTTGGTTGGATGATGTGTCATCATGGGGCCATATTGGCCAGCCCATGTGTCTTCCCGCAGGTCCAGAAACTTGGCAGCAGGGGACCAGGAACTACCACTGCTATTGTTCCCCTGTTGGCAAATATCCAGACCCCTGGGGAGACCTACAGGCCAGATGTTGAGTAGCACTGGCATAACCCAGCCTTCAGGGACTAATTGCATCCCATTTCTCCATTTGTCTTCTGGCTGAAGGAGCAATGTTGATATGCTGAGGGGAAGGGATGATGCATCTAGTTGTCTTGGCTATGGAGAGCAGTGCTGCAATATGAGATGGGGAAGGGGAACATGAAAAGATCTACCTTTCAGTAACTTGTATTTGAGGGAATTGCATGATCTCTCAAATGAAGTGGCAAAAGGGTAAAGAGACCAAAGAGAAAAAAAGGAATGAAATAACAGAAATCTAGAAGCAGAACATACTTCCTGTTCACATGCCTCTAATTGATAGCTGAACAGAACATACGTATAGGAGGGGTGACTGACTGACTTTCAGAAACCTGACATTCACAGAATTTATTCTACCCAATTTGGGGAATTTCTGCTCTAGATTTTCATTCTCTCACTTCCCAAATGTTTTGCATGGAAGAGTATAACTAAACTCTTGGCTACAGGTTTGTTTCCTAACATTGTTGTTCATCCTGTATGCACAAATACAGGGAAGTTCTCCTTTGCCCACCATCAGAATTGTGTATACAGAAATCCTTTCTGTAGAGACTGATTTATGTTCATACAAGTGGCAGGAGGACACACAGTTCTGTGGGGTGTAAAAAGTCTAAACCTGTGCATCTGAGATCACCAACACTGCCTGGGGTTTATAGAAAGAAACTTCTTTGATACAAGCAAGTTCGTTTTTATATGAGAGCACTATATTTTTCATAGACTAGACAAGTTGTAAGAGAGATTACTGGTCTGAACCAGTGGTGCTCAACTTTTTGCTGTGCAGGCCAGGTGAATGGCAGGGGACTAGCTTGTGGGCCAGAACGGGCCCTGTGCCTGGATCAGGCCCTGTGCTGTCTTCTCCTGTTCTCACATACTGGGATTGGGGCCTGTGCATTGGCTCCATGCTCTGGGAGTGGGCTGTGGGGTCCAGCACCATCCCCTTCTAGACCTGCATGCTAGGGTTGGGCCCCACACACTTGATCAAGCGTGTGGGGTCTGGGGCTCCCCAGTGGTTTGGAAACTTGGGAGCAGGACCACTGTTCTTCCCCCCCCCCCCGCCAAATTTCTGGACCCATGGGGACCGCTACAGGCTACAGAACATGGCACTGGGAGTGGGGTGGGGGAGGAGGGGGTGCATCTGGCCTGTGAGCCAGAGATTAAGCACCCTTAGTCTGAACAAATATAGTAGTCCCTATGATATGCAGAGGCTTGTTCCTGCTTGTGGCAATACGCAGAGGGGATAAATTAGATGAATCATAAAGGTGTTGCTTTTGGTTGTGATGTCAACATAATTGGGTGTTGGACATGGAGGAAAATTTATTAAAGTTTTTCCCTGTTGTCCTATGAGAATGTCCATCCCAGATTCTCTACCCAGGTGTCCTAGACAGAGCCTGTACTGCCTTATTTTTATTTATTTGATGAATATTAAGGTTTTTATCTCGGCATATCTCCATGGTAAGCTTTGCTGTCATGGTATGACCTAGTTTAGCCTTTGTTCAATCCAGCATGGCTTCTTTCGAATAATTTTTGCCTCCTTTGTCATGTTCTGCTTATTAAAAATAAAATCCAATAAATGGAGATGATAAAGATGGCAAATGAGGGATTATTGGATAACAAAAAATGTAAAAATAAATACAAGGATGAAAAAATGAGATGTTGGCTTTTCAGCAGGTTATGGTGTGCATCACACCCAGTCTTGGGTTTTATACTTATTCATCTCCCCATTCATTTTCTCTTTCATTTCATGTATCTGACTGTTTTTGTTTCAATTCTATATTTAGGATTAAATTTAATTAATACCGAGTTTAAAAAAAAGTGTGCACATGTAATTGCAGGTTCAGGGCCTGTAAATGCTTTAGTGACATGGTACTGCAAAGTGATTTATTCTTTTAAAGCATATTTATTAAAGCAGGAAATAACTTTAATACTAGCACAAGTCTTGAGGCAATGTTAAGTAGTACAGAGAGTGCAACATGCTGTCTTTGTAACTGCTGAAAATTTAAAAGACCTGTGTTTTTTTCAGTTCATAATAAACATTTCTGAGCAGAGTTCTTAATGTAATTACTGTATTCTAATGCACCAACATCATGTTTTTAAGGTGTTAGTCTAAGCACACATGCAACCTATGTATAGAATTTGCACGGTAGACTGTGGGGAACCACTGAAGTCTGCCTAAATGAAGTCCTTTTATGTAGCTCACTATCTTTGTTGGGGGGCAGAAGGGTAGGAGGAGAGGGGACGGGAGGAGAGGTGGAGTCCATTTTGCAGAAGGGAATTAAAACGGAAAAATGCTTCAAACCAAAATGGGGAAATCTACATGTAAACCTTGACTTAGCTTGTGTGAAGTGTTACAGGTGACTTGACTTAATTAAAGCTGAGACAAAAGAAGTTTATAGTCTGTAGCCATTTTACAAATGTAATTCTGTCCATTAGGATTGATACAAAAGTGGCGTACAGCTGGATTTTTGTTACTTTAATGGACTCCCTTGCATTTAGGTCTTTTATGGTCTAAGATGATTATTTTATTATAAGTGATGACTGACTAGTTTTTGAAACAAAGGGATTATCTTTCATTTTAATTACTTTGGTTTAATAGCTGGAAAAAAGTCTGCTTGATAAGATTTTTTTAGTTCAATTTTTGGCATTGTCTGGAAATAAAATTCAATTAAAATATGTTTGGGGCTGAGTCTTAATTTTTGGGTGGGAATTGCTTTTAAGCACTTTATTTTCATGGTTTCTGTCTCTTGAATATTTTGATTGCTGCCTCTCGAATAATTTTTGCCTCATTTGTCAGGTTCTGCTCATTAAAAAATAAAAACCAATAGAGTTGATAATGATGGAAAATGAGGGATTATTGGATAACAAATATGAAAACTTCTGTGGTAACTGTAATACTCATTTGTTGTATAGACACTGGGTGCATGTACACGTTCATTAATGTGCTTTTCGTAATGCACATTAAATTTAGTACCCCTTGGGTGCCTGTACAAAAGCAGGGAGGCTGCTCTGACATGCTGTAATTCTAGCACATCAGAACAGACTCATTGAGTCTGGAGTGTGGCAGTTACTGCATTCCAGCAGCCTCCTGCATCTCCATGTATCAGCGTTCCTGCACTTCAAAATGGCATGGGGGGCGCTTTATCTAAAAAACAGCATCCATGCTGCTGTTTTGAAGCGCAGGGACTCTGATACGAGATGCACTCCAGGTGCTTTTATTTAGCGGTTCTCAAAGCAGCTGTAATTAAAGCCTTCCTTCCACTCCCAGAGCATGTTTATAAATGCCATCCAATGTGAAGTACTAAATTAACATGCATTAGGCTGCTGTAATGTGCAATAGCGAAGTGCACACTTTTTAGGGGACAATGTGCAGTAGCCTATTTTACTGCTCATTAACATTATAGCATGGTTTTTTATGTTTTGTTTTAAGGCACAGTAAAATAGGCTACTGGGCTTTAAAGCACATGTGCCCACTGTATAGATACTTACTGAATATAGCTAATAGATGTTAAATAAATTACAGAAGCAAAAGGTAAATGAAGGAAGGTGCTTTCTTTGTGTGTGTGTGTGTGTGTGTGATTTACTTACTTAAAATTCAGAAATGTAGTTTCATTAAACAAAATGATCCATATTATTAGGGCCTAAGGTAGGTAATTAATATGCTGGGAGAACCATTTTCTCCTTCTTCCCTCTACTATATTCTTCTAAGCAACCAATAAAAGTAACACACAATTGATGAAGAGTAGAGAGATGGGTGGTTGCTTTCTTGCAGAACACTTTCTTGAATTAAATTGATTATGATGTTTACTCTGAATAAACTAACAGTTTGGTTTGAAAGGTCCCATCGAAGCTCCCATATACACTTTTCATAGTTTCCCATAACCTATGAATGAGCTGTTTGTAACAATTGTTTTATGTTGCCCAAGACAGTCCATGTTAATGGTATCAGGATGCATGGATATAAAACACTGAGCCACCTAGTAAATGTAATATGTAACTAATGATGTTGTTTCTCTTGGATTGGATCTGAACAGAAGTCATAAACTACAGATATTTCTGTGCTATCCAGCTACATGAAGGCAGGCTACCTTATTTTATTTGACAGACAAAGGTTTTCTTGATAACATGATTGCTGAGGTTACCACACCCGCTCTGCAGAGGAGCTCAAGCTGCTTTTTCTCCTGTTCTTTGTGAAGGTGTCTACACTGCAGTCTCCATTGCAGTATTTCTTGAGGTGAGTTTTATAACTTGTGTTGAGCTCTGTGCTGCCGTAGCTAGAGTTAATCAGCATTGGTGTATGTGTATTTTATGGTGTAGTGATTAGAAGTGATGCTTTATTCAAGGGATTCTTTTCTGAGAGACTTATATCATTGCAATGGAGTAAAGTGTTCGGGGTGTATTTTTCTTCCTTCCATGTTGTGTATCTGCTAAAATAACTGGCTAGTTCTCTAAACTCTTTGGTACATTCTTCCACCATTGATTTTTGTGTTGGTCTCTAGCGCAGTCAGAGAAATGACTGTAATGTAGAGACCCCAAAATCTGGGATGGTAGTAACATTCTAGCTGCAGCAGCTTGGAGCACAGTGGGGGCAATTTCCATTTTATGCTTGCACAACTGACTGTGGTCTCCTGTGTGATCTTGGCATACCTCCTTTGCAGGCACCTGTATCAGAACTTGTACCATATCACAAAACCTGCCATCAAGTACATGTAAATGGCTACAAGTCTCTCAGTGAAAGGTCTAAAGGTAGGCACTGTAACAACTTGCCTTTCCTCATGAGTATTCTTATGAAAGGCCTTAGCTCCTGTGCTGTTCTGTTTTCATCTCCTCCTCATCTCATGGGAAGAGCACTCGGTCAAATCTGAACGGTCACAAAGCTTTCTCTTATGTGTGGATGAGCTTTATCTGACTCAAGAAGTCTATGGGCCGACAAGAGGTAAAGCGCTGCTCGACTTGGTACTGGCAATGGAGGATGACCTAATCAGTAACCTAATGGTCGAAGGGAAGCTGGGTGACAGTGACCACAAGCTGATCAACTTCACCTTCCGCTGTAAAGCTAGCAAGTCAGTCAGCAATACAGAAGTTCTCAACTTCAGGAAAGCTGACTTTGACAAGCTCAAGAGGCTTGTCAGTGAGGCCCTAAGGGAGTAGGACACAAAGGGGAGGGGAGTTCAAGATGTGTGGTTGCTTCTTAAGGGAGTGATCCTGGATGCACAAGCAAAGTCTATCCCATCTTGGAGGAAAGGCAGCAAAAGGGCACAGCATCCACCTTGGCTCTGCAGGGAGCTAGTGGACCTCCTGCATCTAAAAAGAAAGACCTACAAAGGACGGAGGACCGGATCCACCACCAAGGAGGAATATTCTGCACTGGTCCGGTCCTGCAGAGACCAAACCAGAAAAGCCAAGTCTGGGACTGAACTCCAGCTAGCTGCAAGTATCAAGGACAGTAAAAAGTCCTTTTTTAGGTATGTGGGGAGCCGGAGGAAAAGCAAGGGCAACATTGGACCCCTGCTTGACCCCATGGGACAACTGACAACCGACACCCAGGAAAAAGCCAACTTGCTAAATGGGTACTTTGCGTTGTTTTTTCACCAGTCCCAGGGGACGCCCCTGCCCATTACGTGGCGGGAAGGCCCGGGTGAGGGAGGTTCCCTACCCTCCATCAGTGCTGACCTTGTGAAGGAATGCCTTAATAGGCTGGATACCTTCAAGTCAGTCGGCCCTGACAGTTTACACCCCAGGGTACTCAAAGAGCTGGCAAGCGTCATAGCTCACCCCTTGCATGGACCTTTGAGAACTCTTGGTGCTCTGGTGAAGTGCCTGAAGACTGGAAGAAGGCCAGTGTGGTGCCTCTCTTCAAGAAAGGGAGGAAAGTGGATCCAGCAAACTACAGGCCCATCAGCCTGACCTCTATCCCGGGAAAGGTCTTAGAAAAGATTATCAAAGAGGCCATACTTAACAGACTGGCCAATGGCAACATCCTGAGGGATAGCCAGCATGGGTTTGTTGTAGGTCTTGCTTGACCAATCTTATTTCCTTTTATAACCAGGTGAGCTATCACCTGGACAAGGGAGAAGAGATTGATGTCATATATCTTGACTTCAGAAAAGCCTTTGCATCTTAGCAAAACTGGCCAACTGCAGCCTTGGCTTCATCACGATCTGCTGGCTTGGGAATTGGCTCCGTGGTCGGGCCCAGAGGGTGGTGATTGATGGAAGTCGATCATTGTGGTGACCTGTGACCAGTGGGGTCCCGCAAGGCTTTGTCCTTGGACCCATATTGTTCAACATCTTCATTAATGATGTGGACAGTGGAGTCAGAAGCAGACTGGCCAAGTTCGCTGATGATGCCAAACTTTGGGGCAAAGCATCCACACCTGAGGATAGGAGGGTGATCCAGGCTGACCTGGACAGGCTCAGGAAATGGGCAGATGAGAATCTAATGGTGTTTAACACTGAAAAATGCAAGGTTCTCCACCTTGGGAAGAAAAACCTGCAGCATACTTATAGGTTTGGCAGTGCTATGCTTCCTAGCACCATGGACAAAAAGGACTTGGGGGTCATGATTGACCACAAGATGAACATGAGCCATCAATGTGATGCTGCAGCTAGTAAAGCAAGCAAAATGCTGGCTTGCATCCATAGATGCTTCTCAAGCCAATCCCAGGACATCATTCTCCCGTTGTTCTTGGCCTTGGTGAGGCAGCAGGTAGAGTACTGCGTCCAGTTTTGGGCCCCACAATTCAAAAAGGATGTGGAGAAGCTTGAGAGTCCAGAGGAGAGCCCCACACACGATCAGAGGTCAGGAAAATAGACCTTATGATGAGAGGTTGAGAGCCATGGGACTCTTCAGCCTGGAAAAGCGCAGACTCAGGGGTGATCTGATGGCTGCTTATAAGTTTTTTTTTTTATAAGGGATACTCACCAGGATCTGGGGGAACATCTGTTCACCAGAGCACCCGAAGGGATGTTGCTGGTTACGTATATTCACCTTTTGATCCCTGAAATCCCTGAGATGAAAAAGGTGGCATTGCTTGAGATGATCCAGATGGTGGGACATAGTTGTCACTGATGGTCCCTTGATACAAAGATGACAGTCTTCTAATAGACTGTCACTGGTCACTGGTGAATTTGGATTGAAGAGGCCAGTCTAAGCTCTTCATGTTTGACTGCAGATAGGGTGAACAGTTCCAGGAGAAAGGAGTGGATCCTGGTGATGTTGGGTCACAGTTCTTCCTTTTCTCCTGCCTCCTTAGTTAGGTGAGTTTGCTCAAAACACTGGACGCCTTGTTATATTTCATGGTGCTGCTGGGGATGAGTCAGTGCTTCTAGTCTCCCCAGTATTGATATTAATACAGCATTTCTTCAGATTGGCCTTCAAAGTGTCCCTGAATCTCTTTTGCCCACCTCCTACATTGGTGACCAGTGGTGAGTTGGGAATATAGGACCTGTATGGGGAGCTGGTTATCAGGTATGCCAGGGGTTTTCAACTTTTTTTAAGGAGTATACCCCTTCTGGGTACACTTTTGGCAGAGTGGGTGGTGGTGGCCAGACATGGAACAGGGTGGGGTTTGCACACAGTAGTGGCATGGGGTGGTGGATGGTGGTGGAAGCCATGTGTGAGCTTTCCCCCCTGCCCACCTCTCTACTCTGTGCGGCCTGCAGAGGGGAGCTGCTGCCCTGCCCCCTCCCCCACCCCCCTACCGGCCCTGCTCCTTGGAGGTGGCAACTCAGGGTGGTGGGTGGTGGCGCTCTGTCCCTGCCCACCCGCACATATCCCCTAGCCCCTTTCCAAGAACCCCTGGGGGTATGCGTACCCCTGGTTGACAACCCCTGAGGTATGCTTATAACATGTCCTATCCAATGGAGCGGGTGCTGTATTAACACAACTTTGATGGTGTTTGCTCAAGCCAGAACTCTAAAACTCATTCTCCTGTCCTTCCAATTGATACTGAAGATTTCTTGAAGATGTTGCTGATGATAACATTCCAAGGTTTTCAGGTATTTCCAGGTTTTACACCTGTACAACATGGTAGGGTTGACAGCACCTTGAGACAGGGACCCCCTAGCTAAACCAGATACCCATACTGTGTTGGTTTATACATGAGTCTTTTCTGAATCTTTTGGTTGGTGAGAAGATGTGGTTTTAGTAAGACATTGCTTTTTCTTTTTCCACGTAAGAGAAAGTGGAAGTTCTGACCTAAAAAAAGAAAAGATGTTCATTTTTTAAAAAGCTATCCGTTTTTTAAAGTGCATTGGATTTGGAGGTGTTACAGATATTGGAATTGCTGTGGAATTTGTCATAGATATATGCTGTGTATTTCTCAGTATATACTAACTTCCTTTTAGTCATGACAGCATTAAATCTGTAAATGTTCCTTGGAGTTATAATATCTCTATGTGATGAGTTTTTATTTCATTATTGAGGAAGTTTAAAAAGATATAGTAATCTTTTTCCTAATCTGAATACCTCTTTGTTTTCTGTAAGGGAATCACTTTCTGAGACTGCAGTTAGGGAAGATAGAAAGAGAACTGGCTCTGCTAACTTCATTTTTCCCTAAAGGTGCGGGGAGGTGGGGGCTCAGCACATGCATCTGTTTAGAGATGTTTAAAATTCTAGATTTCATGATTTAGGCTATCATTTGTATAGTACAAAATTGTTTCTTTATTTCTTTATTTCAGCTATGTTCTTATTGCAAGCTGTATTGGTTTGAGAGCCTACACCAAAATTGTACACAAGATGAACAGTTTACCATTATCCCAACCATTTGATAATAATAGTGAAGAGTATGTAGTTACCACTATGGAAAGAATGGACAGATAGCAAAGACTTAAAAAACCAAGAGCCTTAACAATCTGAATAGATAATTCTGTTCCTCACCATGAGACTGATGCTTTCCATTCAAGTGTGGAATGATGACAGAATATAGTCTTGTCATAGGAATTGCCATACTGAATTAGACCGCTGGTCCATTTAAGCCTGTATACAGTCTTTTGGCACTCACCAGAATCGGATGCTTCAAAGGAAGATAGAAGAGCCTGCAGTGAGCAGATAAGGCATAATTCATAGTCCGTACCGGGGACCGTCCTGACCCTTGATAGGGTTGATCTTAAATTCTGAAGTATGAAGTTCTAACTATTCTAACTTTATTGTGTTCTCAACCATATAAATGCCCATTTTAAAAAAATCTCTCTTTGAATCCTAGTTCTTAGACTCAGCACAAATTCTACATCTTTAATCATGCTATGTATCTAATATGTTTTTTCACAGGACTAGAATAATTGCATACAATTGCAGGTTTTCATAAATTAAAATAAGCCTTTAGTTCTCTCTCATTAGAGAAAGATTGAATTATGCTGGTGGAGTGGACTGATTCTGGAATTACTCCCTCTCAACAGTGATTGGAAGCTGACCCAGTCTCTTCTGTTACAACTGAGAGAAGCATTTAAATTTAATGACGTTGAAGAGAGAATTTTTCTCTAACAAATATTTGGAGAGCCTGGGCCGTGTGACTTTCTCTAACACATGTTTGAAAGAAAAGATAATTTCCAAAGAAATCTAACTTTAAATATCTGGTAGCTCAGCTGTTTTTTTTTCCTTTCTGAAATCCAGATCCAAAGGAGTCTTGGCATTAGACCAGATTCGTGCATACATATGAAATTTTGTGTTTATTTCATAAATTTGAGGTACCCTATGCTTTCATAAATTTTGAGGTACCCTGTGTTGTATTTTAAACATAATCAATTGTTTTTTTAGTTATGCAATCAGGGTGACCCTAGAAAACTCAAAATTATTTTCTCATCCTATATCTGATAAAGGCTCAGTTCTAATTACTTATGTTCCCAACTGTGTAAAAATGCAAATTTTGAATGCTGCGCACTCCTTTAAGGCAGCATGGTCTAGTTGAATCAATGAAAAACCCAAATGTTTAACAGAGTTGTACTATGTCCTTGAAGTTTCTCTACCCAATATATGTTTTTCCTACAAGCGGTTTGCTTAGCCAAATTATAATAAGTAATCACAACCAGTGTCCCTTAATTTTAATGATTTTAATGAAATTAGCACAAATTTTATAATTTGATTTCTATTTGTATTATAGTAGTACCTAGGCACTGACATGATGCTTTTATTTCAACACAGTCTTCAAAATGATTTCTTGTAAAAATGTCCAATGCCAGTAACAGATATTATGTGGATGTCCATTCCCAGAAATGGAGATACAGGGTCTCGAAAAAGTAAATTGAATGACTTTTCTTTCCAAACTTATATGAGTTTCTTCTCAGCTGCTATATCTCTACTAGGGGTCTTAGACTTAACCTAGGAATACTCTTATAGCATAAGGATATTCCTTTCTAAAATGCATACAATTTTTGGCAGTTGTAGCAGAAAATCTGTTAAAGTTGCATACTATTAGGATCAGCAATATCTGAGAGGGAAATGTTCCAGTAGCAACTTCTTCATTTTACCAATGAAGGCATGTTTAATCGTTGCTGATTCCTGTTTTAAAGAGGTAAGGCCTTTTCAGAGCTCTCTTTGAAAAAACAGACTTTCTCCTAAATCTAGCATTGAAAGGAAGTACATTTCGGGAACAGCATGGCATGCTACTTGTGATGAATCCCAGCTCCAGCTGGGGATGAATCATCCTTTGACAGGCAATTATTGGCTGTCATTCCTGTACTAGCAGGAAACAGACCCCACCCTCATCCAGTTTAAGAAGCAGCACGGCACACTGTAATGAGTTGTATATCAGTCTATGAAGAGCTGTTGTGCAGGCCATTTTGCTTTGACAGTGATCTCTATTCTTGTTCTAGCACTACTAGTATCTCTGGGTTCCTATACACGTATGCAGAGCCTGCTCCGATGCGCTGGAAATCCAGCGTGGCAGAGGAGACTCAATTTAATGGACTCTGTTGGAGCATGGAAATTGACACGCTCCAGGAGCTTTCTGCATCCTGTGCATCAGTGTCCCCGTGTGTCTCCGCACGGAAAAAATGGCAGCAGGATGCTTTGAAATAAAATGCGTTCAATGAACTGTAGTTCAAAGTGCCCTGCCACCGCTTTTTCAATGTGGGGATACTAATGCACATCATGTGTGGGTGCTTTTAATTAGCACAGCTTGCTAATTAAAGTGCTCCATGTTGCGTCCCACAACAGGTGAAAAAATGCCCTCTGTCTCTTGACCCTTTACTTGCTCTTGACCCCAGCATGATTTTAAGCTTCCTAACTCTAGCTTCTCAATTCTGCTTTGCTGCGTGGCTTCCTGATTCTGGTTCTTTGATTTATTTTGTTCCTAACCTCTTGTCTGGTGCTCTGACTCTTTTCATGACCACATCTCTGTAGGGAGCAAACCAGGAAAGCCAAGGCTGCAACTGAATTCCACCTGGCTACACATATCAAGGACAATAAAAAGTCCTCTTTCAGATATGTGGGGAGGAGGAAGAAAAGCAAGGGTAAGACTAAGACTGGACCCCTGCTAAACCAAATGGGGACAACTGACAGTAGACACCCAGGAAAAAGCCAGCCTCCTTAATGGGTATTTGTGTCAGTTTTTCACCAGCCCAAAAGGACCGCCCTGCATAACATGATGTGGTGAAGGTGAATTTATACCCAGCATCGGTGTAGACCTTGTAAAGGAACACCTTGAGAAGCTGGACACCTTCAAGTCACCTGGTCCTGACAGCTTGCACCCCAGAGTACTTAAGGGAGCTGGCAGGCATCATAGCCCAGCCACTGGCTAGGACAGGGGTAGGCAATGTTTTTTGGCTGGAGTGTCAAAAAAACCACAATGTGGCCTCGGCTATGTCACACTCCGATGGCTGGGAAATTGGCTCCAAGGTTGGACCCAGAGAGTGGTGGTTGACGGAAGTGAATCATCATGGTGCTCCATGACCAGTGGTGTCCTCCAGGGCTCCATCTTTGGACCCGTACTCTTTAACGTCTTTATTAATGGTGTGGACACTGGTGTCAGAAGCAGACTGCCAAGTTTGTTGAGGACACCAAACTTTGGGGTAGAGCGTCCACACTCCAGGATAGGCTGGTGATCCAGGCTGACCTTGATAGGCCTAGAAAGTGGGTGGATAAAAACCTGATGACATTCTATATGGGGAAATGCAAGGTACTCCACTTCAGGGCGGGGAAGGGGGAAACCTGCATCATGCTTATAGGCTCAGCAGTGCTACGCTCACTAGCACCATGGCCGAAAGGGACTTGGGGATCATGATTGACCACAAGTTGAACATGAGCCACCAATGCGATGTTGCAGCTGGTAAAGGAAACAAAACTTTGGCTTGCATCTATAGATGCTTCTCAAGCAAATCTCAGGATGTCATCCTTCCACTGTACTCAGCCTTAGTGAGGCCGCAGTTGGAGTACTGCATCCAGTTCTGGGCTCCACAATTCAGGAAGGATGTGGAGAAGCTTGAGAGGCCAGAGGAGAGCCACGTGCATGATCAGGGGACAAGAGAACAGGCCTTATATGAAAAGAGGCTAAGAGCCATGGGACTCTTCAGCCTGGAAAAGTGCAGGCTCAGGGGTGACCTGTTGGCAGCCTATAAGAATATATAAGGGGTGTACATTAGGATCTGGGGGAGCGCCTGTTCATCAGAGCACCCCGAGGGATGACAAGATTCAACGGTCATAAACTCCTCCAAGAGGCTGGACATAAGGAAAAACTTCTTTACTGTCCGAGCCCCCACGGCCTGTAATAGACTGCCACTAGGGGTGGTGCAAGCACCTACTCTGGACTCTTTTAAGAAACATTTGGATGTTTATCTTCCTGGGATTTTATGACCCTAGCTGACTTCCTGCCCCTGGGGTAGGGGGCTGGACTTGATGGTCTTCTGAGGTCCCTTTCAGCCCTAATGTCTATGAAATCTCAGGCATTTGGTGGATTGCAGTTTGACTCCTAGCTTCAGACCCTGCCTGTGACTGTTCCTTGGTCTGGACATGGGCTCTTGAGTCCCAACAGCTCAGCTGTGGCACAGCTAAACTTTTTTTTTACCATTGCAGAGACCAATTCTGAGACTTCCAGGACCAGGACTTCAGTGAGTGCTACGGATCCATGTTATGGGGATGAAATAAGATGTGCATCTTTTATCTTTTTAGCTCATTATTTAGTTTTGGCCTTCTGTAGATTCTTATGTTACAAATTTCTCTGGTTCCTAAGTTTGAAACAGGCATATGTGAAAAGGGAGAGTTTGTTATCAGCCGTATATGGAGATGAGAGATAACAGACCTGATTACCCACCCGTTGGTCCGTTTGTCTCTCTGCAAGTTTGTGTACACACAGTCAAGCCATTATTTTTTTCTAAAATTGCAAAGTTTTAAGAAGCTAAATAAATAAAAGATATCAAACAACAAGAATGCACTTTTTGTAGAAAGCAATGATTTAAACGGAGGCTTCCTGGCTTGTGATTTAAACTGATTTGCTTTAAATCGAATCTGCCTTGGTTATTGTCTGAAATGTTAAGTTACTAACTTAGGAAACTGAGGCAGCTTGAGATGCATTGTTTGTTTTGAGCCTGTAGCTCTATAACTATAGTTGCTTTTACTATCAGGAAGATGTACAAAAACTAGAACTCTTGGTTCCAAAATTATACCTTTTATTAAATGAACTGGGAAATTGCAAGAAAATTGACCTTTTTTGCAAGCTTTCAGGGTCAGAGTCCTTTCATCAGTCTGGAAAAAGTATAGATGGTACAAGATAGTAAAAAGTCCCCATAGGTAGGAAATAAACTTCATTTTTGCACAGAGGGAGCTGAAGATGGAAGGCTGTCCCTCTGGATCCATGAGAGTGTCTTTGTGAGCTGTACTGAGTAGCTCTTCGATGTGTAGATCAGGTAGAATTCCTTCCCTGGCAGTGTCAGATGGCAGGCAAGGAGGTAAAAAATAATTCTTGTTGCTTTGTAATGAAGCTAAAATCCAAAATCGGCTAAAATTTGGCATGGTCTGAGACAAGAAGACGCACAAAAAAAAAACTAGAAGTCTTGGTTCCAAAATGATTTATTATCTGGATGCATGCTAGTTCTTTTGTAGGTGCTTTTTTATTGCTGTAGATCTTGTCAAAGTGGGAACTGTCACATTAATCAAATGTATATTAATGAAAGTCTGTCTCTGAATTGCAGCAGGGTTAAGACAAAAATCCAAGAGCTGCTGAAGTTCAACACTTGCTGAAGTCCCTCTGTCGTGGTCAGCCTATGCTTTTTAAGTGGCTTTTTCAGCCCTGCGAATGACCTAGTCTGGCCTAGACACTTGAGTACAACTTTAAAGTGTCCCTACTCTTGCTGTTCACTGTTGGGACTGCGGACATTTGAAGTTGAAAAATATGGGGGGAAAGCTACACACGTCGTCATTTCCTGTTCTCTTGCATTTTTTTTTTTTTAATCTGTAGAAACTATAGTGGCTATGGCAGAAATCAGGCATTAATTATAATAAACCAGCAGCTGGCAAACCTTTTCAAGCCTCAGGAAAGAACCCAGATTCAGTCCCAGCTGGGTTGGGTGGCTTGTGGGGGTTTTTTCCTGTGTCTGCTGCTGCAGCTTCTTTCAGCTCTCTCTGCCATAGCATTTAGCAGGTTGGGAGCTGTGTTGGGGCTGGGCAGCTGGAAGTTTCTGCACCATTACTGGGAGATGAGGACAGGGAGGAAGAAGTCAAAGCAGCTTTCAGCCTCCCGGCCCAGCACAGCTCCCCACTATCTGGAGGCTCTGTTGTACCCCAGTCAGGGAGCTGAGTGCTGGGAGAAGTGGCGGTGGCACAGGCACAGCTCCAAGTTACCCAGTCATGATGTAGTTCCTTGCTGCTTGGGCAGGCATAGGGAAATCCCTCAAGCTCTTTGGGTCAGAACCAGTGTTTCCATGGACTGGATAAAACCTATGGGCCTTATGTGGCCAGCCTCTGCATTATACTGTTCTTTCTTTTTTTCAACATGCTTCCCTCATGGGCCAGTCCTACGTCTTTTTCTTAAAAACTGCTCTGTTTATACCTCAAAGACTTCCTGTTAAGTAATAGAAGTGTTGTGTTTTTTCTGTTGGAGCCTTCCACACTTAACCAATTTGAAATAAGCAGCTTGCAAACAAATCTAAATAGTAGCTCTTAGGGGTGCCATATAACTTACCTTGTTTAACTGTATCTTAACTAACTATATATTTTGGCCATGTAACTTGTTTCTTGATTGTTTCCAGTTGTAGTGGTGAGGCAGTATATACATGGCCTTAGTAGGCTCATTAAAGCCAAGTACAGAGAGTCAAAAAGCCCAAGTTAGAATCCATTCAATCTAGGCAGCCTCCTCTAAGCTGCATAGGTATAACTGATAACCTCTAGAAAGGGAGGGGGAGCCCTGCACTGACCTTGGCTAGTAGGCAGGGGATGCTAGAGCACAACTTCCAGTCTACTGGCCACTGTCAACCCAGCCAAGTGTCCCTGATTCGCTTTCCACTACATGCTCCAATCCCCTGCTGACCCCTCACAAGGAGTTGAGCCAGGGATAGCCTCAGGCAGCTGTGGCAGCCATAGGAAGTGGAGGGAATTTCTTGTACTCCTCTGCACCTAGCTTTGCCTAAACCTCACAGCAACTGAAGCAAAACCAGCTGTGGAGGAGCAGAGAATTTTCCTCTGGTCCCTGAGGCTGCCTGGAGCTATCCCTGAGACTCACAGCAACTAGGGTAAGCAGCTATGGGGTTCAGCAGGGGAAGAATTCCCCTCATCTCCTTGGGGCTGCCCAGGTTGGGGGGGACCCTGGGATGGGGTAGGGGGATACCCCCAAGGCGGGGGCTTCCCATTGTCCCTATGTTGTACTGCACAGGCAGGCACCTGGCTGGGAGGATTCCTTCTCCCTCTTTCCTTTGGCAACAGCTGAAGCAATCAGCTGGGCGGGGGGGGGGCTGCCAAAGGTCAAAAAGTCCCTACCCCAAGGGCTTTCCTCTACGTAGACCAGGGGTCAGCAACATTTTTGGGCAGAGTGCCGAAAACACCCACAACTTCAACTTGTAAGATGGTGTGCTGGGGTGGATGACGGGGGAGCCATGAGAGGCCCAATCCTTGCTGTTGCCATGTAGCCCTGGCCCCTTCCCTGCCATCCACCCAGAGGCACATGTGCCAAGCAAAATGCCTTTGAGTGCCACACTCTGGCATCCGTACCGGGGGTTGCCTACCCTTGGTGTAGACCCTGGCTAGGGGGATTGGGGGGGGGGGGTCTGTTCTGTTGCCCCCTTGTCCTTATGGGATGACAGATGTAGGCAGGAAGCAGGCTAAGGGGCAGGGGGTGAGTCTGTCCCTGCTCCACTGGAGCAGATGGATATCCCAGGGCTGCAAAGCATTTTGGGATTCTGAGCTAACTTGAACTGGGACAGAAGTTCCATATACGAGTTTGACTTAAATCAGTTAAGTCTGATGGTGCCAAGTTTATCCAACCAAGTCTGATCCAACCAAGTTTATCTTAAACTAGTTTTGTCCATTTTGAAAGTGGATTATGTGCACTGAACTTCTATGCTACAGGTTTAAACCAGTTTCTGATCACTTGAATCAGTTTATGTGCAATTTCTGTCCCTAGCCTAAGGGGTGGGGTGGGATGCAGAATTAACAGTCCTGGAGTGTTCTACCCATTAGCCTACTGTAGTTGCATCTGCTTTCCCATATAACTTGTGGTGGTGTAAAGTAATGATGTGGCTAGCATCCCATCTGGCTGTGTTTGACTTCCCTTCACAAATGACTTGGGTACCTGTTTGAGGAGGGCTAAGACCAGATTAGGTCTTTGACCTTCACTTCAAGATTTCATACTACTCTGACACCATGTCCTAGTCTCACTAATCCTATTCATTAATTGATTAGTGTGACAGGAGCTATTGTGTATGTAAAACTTCCTAGGTTGCCAACTAGGGTGACTTTTCAGCTTTTTCAGCCAAAGAGTGGATCTTGATCCTGAGAGTGGATCGTGATCCTGGATCTCTGCTAACATGTTGAACAAAGTGAAAATATTACATTTTATACCTAAATAAATTTTTAGGAGGGGGAGATTTAATAATATATACATTAGCCTACCTAAAACAATATCGGTATTGTTAAGTGAATAGTTGGTGGGTGTGGGTAACGTAGTATTGACATAAGTTATTGGGAGTTTTGAAGAAGGGTCTGGAGATAGTAATGGGATATGAGACTTGGCATGTTTCATTAGTCATTGAAAGCTGTTGCCATTTGAATGCCTGTTTATGATGTAATATAGGCAGTTACTAGTGAATGTTATTTTCTTCCCTGGAGGTCAAGCACTGACTACTCTCAGTCCTCTCTTCCAGAGTTTTTTCCTATAGTATAGCCTAGAGGGGTATGGTGGGGAAGTTGCCTCATTGTTCATGAACAACCTATGTTCATACTGATAGTAACTTTATATATAACTGCTATTAGAGTGAATTGGCCTAGTCAAAGTCATTGACAGTGTCCTTAGGGGTGCTGGGTTGTAGCCATGTTGGTTTAACGATGGAGGCAGACAAGGTTCTTTGGGTAAATGTGTGACATATTTTATTAGACCAACTAAATAGATGGAAAAAAATTGTTCTCTGCAAGCTTTCGGGCACAAACACCTTTCTTCAGGCATAGGTAAAGTCTGCTTGTGTTTTGTGTGCTCTTCTGGGTGGAATAGAAGCCAGTATGCAAAATGCAGGTCTGTGAAAATAAAAACGTGGCAGTGAGGATCAGAGGTGATGGGAGATGAGTGAGAGACAGGTAGGTGGGGGGAGATGGGGAAAGGCCTGCCATCCAATAACACCCAAAACCTCTACATTTTACCAGCTACAATTCGACCCCCAGGTCAACATTCTCCTACATACCTGTTTCACACCTATTGTCTCCCATCACCTCACTGCCACACATTTTGCATTTTCACAGACCTGCATTTTGCGCGTTGGTTTTTATTCCACCCAGGAGAGCACACAAAACACCAGCAGACTGTCTGTATGGCTGAAGAAGGATGTTTGTGCCCCAAAACTGGCAAAGAACAATTTTTCCATTTATTTAGTTGGTCTAATAAAAGATGTCACATTTACCCAAAGAACCTTGTCTGCCTCTTGACACTGTCCTAGCATTCACATGGCAAATTTTAAAAATATCAGTTGTACTTTTATGGCATTACTTAACAGTGTATTTTTAAGTTTTCAGCAAGTCCAATTGCTTGTTTAGCAGAACCTGGAAGAGTGAGCTAATGTAACTGAAAATGTTGAAATGAAAATTCCTTTATTTAACACCAACACGGTGTTCAAATGCTGCTAGAAACACTCCATTAATCACTATGTATTTTAAACAATTAAGTAGCATCCTGGTAAGGTCTTTTCTGTAATTCTGTAATTTCACAGTTTTTGTGGTGAATAATCTGTCTAAATGCCTTGGCAGTCCCATTGAGGGCACTGGAAAGTGAAATTGATATTGTTTTCCTGCTCAGATTTGGTGTGGTCTCAGTACAGTATGCTTAATCTAATAATCCCAAATGCAACACAAATGTGAAACTATGAAATAGAAGTATTTGGGCTATAGGAATTAGTTAAGTCTATCTCACCAGAATATTTCCAGTGTCTTTAATAGTTGTATGGAAAATGACTCCTCCCCATGTTTCATTTAATGCAGAGAATATCTTTTTTCCAGACACTAGCAGTGACAAAAGCCGACATAAAAATAACTTGTGAAATTTAATGATGTTGTTATGGTTTTATGTAGATGTAGTGGGGGTCTTGTACACGTTGTGTTGAACCAAAGTATTGGGATGATTTTCCTAATTTCTCTGACACAGTGAATTTTCTGCACTTGCATAAAATACAATGGAGAGGGCAGCAACTCCCAACTACTGAGTAAAGCTACCTTTAGGGGATATTTGTATGCATAAGGGTTATGTATAGAATAAAGTGGGAGCTGATAAGGAACATTATACTTCATTGTACTTTTAATGAATATATTGCAAAACTTCTGGTGGTGCTGTGCATTTGCATGTGGGAAAAGTACAGTGGCTGGTGAACAGTTTTTTGTTTGTTTGTTTTTGATTTTTCCCTACATGCAAGTAACTTTTCTGTTGTATACAGTTATCTACACCTTCTGAAGTCTGATCCCTTCCACCTCCCTTAGGTATCCCTTTGGCTGGAGCAAAACTTTGTCTGAGGAGGTGTGCTTTGTGTGAGATGCTACTTTTCTTTATGATTTTTAGCTGCATGTTCTCAGCTCTCAAGGTCATATGCTAAGCTGCCTTTTTAGGCATTGAGAACAGGGGGGAAGGAAACTATTTTACTAATATGTAAAACTCTCTCTCCTCCTGGTGTGTGTGTGTAGTGAGTGAGGTAGAGGACTACAGGAAAAAGTACAAATCTTACACTTTTTTTCTGATTTCAGCAACAGGCATTGCAGTTCTCATGACCTAGCGACAGACATTACAAATAAACTGGTTTAAGTGATCATAAACTGGTTTGAACCTGTAACAGAACAGATCTGCAGTGCACACAAACCAGTTTCAAAATGGGTGAAACCGGTTTGAGATGAACCTGGTTGAATGTAGTATCAGACTTAACTGATTTGGGTCAAACCAGTTTATGCAATGTCTGTCTCAGACCCCTTGCCGGTTTAAGTTAAATCAGACGCCCCCCCAGCATCCCTGGGCTTTGCTTTCTGGGCTGTGCAGAGCTGGCCCCTCCCCTCTTCTCCCTGTATGGAGCTCCACAGAGACTGCAGGCATCTACCTGGCTTCTGCTTTCTCTCATCAGCCCCCACCCCGCCCAAGCAGGCATTCCGCTGTCCCCTCTGCCTTACCGACATACAGCATTAGCTAGCAGACCACATGCTGGCT
>NW_017728995.1:54704315-54704577 GCF_001723915.1 Gavialis gangeticus
GCTGGCTGCGGTCCACAGACTGGACAAAGGCAGAATCAGTAGGTAGCTGCTAATGTCCCTCTTGTTTTTTTTTAATGGGGTAATAAACACTGAGTTAGGTGATAAACTCTGTGTTATCAATTCCCTCCTGGGCTGGTCAGGAGGAGGGGAACCCCTCTCTAATCAGGGCATCCTGCCAGGGCCTGGCCATGCCCTGCTGAGCTCAGCACTATGGATGGAAGGGAGGGCTGCTCTAGTGCCCCCACTGGCTTCTAGCCTGAGC
>NW_017728995.1:54705961-54706517 GCF_001723915.1 Gavialis gangeticus
CCCCCACCCCCCCAGTGTGGATGTATAAGATACTTATATCGATGCAGCTATTCCTCCACATTTATGATTTGTCACTTACAGTTTATACATTTTGATGCATTAAGCCCACCCAAGTAATATGCCTCTGAGGTTTCTACTGTCTGCTCTGTTAAATCCCACTGCTTTCCTCAGAGGCTCCAAGCAGCAGCAATGTACATACACATTTGGATGGCTTCACTGCAGTAGAGGAATTGCCTCCCTTTCTTTACCTTTCCTGTCACCAATATTCTTGTAGATTTAGCTTGTATTTGTGCATTTGATTGTCTCTAAGATAAGATCCAATTTCCCGTAGAAAAATTATTGCTGCTTCAAACTGCCCTTTATGCCCTTGACATTCAACCCATTCTACTAATTCTGTACATCTCCAAACTAATGTAAATAGACACATTTTATAATGAAACTAAATAGAATCAATCTGCTCAGTTCTTGAATAGAAGGATCCTGGGGAAATCATTTAATTGATAATATTCATTCTAACAGTGAGAGTGACTGTTTTAAAAAAAAAAAAAAAAAAAAA
>NW_017728995.1:54711517-54712512 GCF_001723915.1 Gavialis gangeticus
TGAATGCCTGTCCCTAGCTTTGCAGACCAGTTCCTTTGCTACGCAGTTCTGATGCATCCTCAGAGCAGCACATGTGATAGCTTTTGCATTTTTAGTTAGTTTATATAAGACAGATGTTCCAAGAAGCTCCAAAAAACCCTGCTGCATTATCTATTCATATGGAAAAGATGGGTACAGTAAAATCTTGTGGTAACTAATTTCCATAAAAGAGGGGTTGTTTTATTATATGGATTGCATCACACTAAGGCATTAAAGGCTTGCATTTCTGTAGTATGGTTGGTTAAAGTGTAAAGGCATGTCTTGAAGGCTATCTTTTTTTCATTAGGCTCTTTGAGTATGCTGGTGTTTAAATTAAATAAGTATGCCAACAGCTGCCCCTGTGGCTTGGCTGCCTCACAGTAGGAATGACTTCTTAGACATGAAGAGCTGTCGGAGGTAACATGTTATGGCTGGTGTGGGAAAGGAATTCCTGGAAGGAAGACTTTAAGCAGTCCCACTATATGAAAAATCCTGACCTTCAGTAAGTGCCAGTTTAAGATGAAGTCCTGTGCCTATTTCACACCAGTAGTTAAGTGCTACAGGGTATGGTCCAAATTATTTGTCAGTTTAAGATTACAAAAAAAATGTTTTTAATAATGTTGCCCTTTAACTATTCATGAGACCAAAAACTGAATGAATTGCTTGTTTAAAACGGCACTTAACTTAGATTAAAAACAGTCCTTGTGTTTATTCTGCCTCTAACTGTCCAGGGTTTGACAGGTGCAGGAAGCATCATTTACGGGTGCATCTTGAATTGCAACTTTGTCCCAGGCTCAAGTGTTATCTTGGTACTTCATAGGTACTTGAAATCAGACAATAGGCTTGTACTTCTGTAATATCCCACAATAAATGCCTGTGTCCTTGGAGAAATAAATCCATGTCTGTTTTAAGTCTTGCACTTATAAATACTTAACTTTGTTTTACGCCCCCCCACCCCCCCAGTGTGGATGTATAAG
>NW_017728995.1:54713396-54720254 GCF_001723915.1 Gavialis gangeticus
TTGTTCACTCCCCAAAGCCCACTAGTACATTTTGACGTATAAAGTAAACACTTCATTATTCCAGATCCAATTCACATGGAAGGCAGAATGTATCTATGTAAGGGTGGAATTTGGCATCTTCTTTGGATAAGCAGCTTTTTATTTACCCAACTCCTTTTTTTATGGTTTTATATGTCAATAGTTACAGTATTGTTACAGTTACAACCACAAATCTTTATGGTTGTTTTTCAGGTTTTATTTTGTGTAGTGAGTAAGCTTGAGCAATGGAGTTGACATTTTACAGCTGGAATTCCTTTTTATTATATTCACTGATGTGTGCTGAGGACCAAGCAAGAATAAATTAGGCTTTTTCTGGATTATTGTCATTGACTGCAAATTGTAACAGATTTGGGGGACAGCCTATTTTATTTTTTTTTCAGTAAATATAGAAAATTGCAGATGACTGGCAGCACAACAGGGAACACTTGTGTGGTAGGAAGTGATATCTGGTCATCCTTGACAAGGCATGCACACTCCCAAGTGAGATGCCAGTGCTATTCCCAAAGCAAGAACTTGAGAATTAAGTAAAGCTAAGCATTGATCAGGATGTTGGAATAAAGGTGAGAGTTCGTTTTATTCGTTTCTGCTTCCTGCTTAAAGGACTTTTCTCTCATACTAGCCTCCGACTTAAGATGCTGAGTAAGCTTTTAAACTAAGTTGTTAGTGTACCAGGAGATGGCATTCAAATTGAAATCTTGGGGCAATCTTAAACTTTAAATTATACTCTAAAATTTAACATACTTGTGAAGGATTAAATTGGGTGGTATGAAATTGCCATATAATCAGGACTAATTGTGTTCAGTTTGCTGATTTAGTAGACGTGATGCTGAACCACAACTGTCCTGGCCTAATGCAACCAAAGTTCTGGTCAGTATAATATCTTTTAAATTGTGGGGCAGGAGATGCCTAGATCCAGTCCCTGCTACCATTTAATTCAGCTGGTGGGGCTTGTCGGGGTATAACTGTACACTCTCCCCGCGTCGGGGCCACTTACCGGTAGCCAAGGGTCTGCTCACCTTTGGTTGGGCGTGTCACATGTGTCTGCCTCGCCTGCCACGACTTTGATGTTAATGGAGTTGGTTCCAGTGTCCAGCGCGTGTCGTCCAATTATGAGACTCTCCGGCGTTCTGCGGGTCCTGCGTCTCTGAGGGCTCCACCACCCCTACACCCTCACCTGTTCCACTGGGTGGTGACTGCCTATCTGGTCCGGCCACGTATCCGTAGGTCCCACAAATAATCCACAAAAGCAATATGACAATCAACACAAGCAGTCAAAAGGGGCTCCCTTGGACGGAGCGGCTGGGTCAGCCTTCTGCAGTCGTCCTCCAAGGCCCACTCGTCCTCTGTGGGATCGAACCCCCTTTTTGGCTCTCGAAGAGTCCCTCCTGGGGCTTGGGTAATTCCCCTTTTTCAGTTGAGGCTCACTGTGGCTACTGCGCCCACATCACAGGAGCTACGGTATCCACAGTCAATTAGTGCCCTTCTATCAGGGTCTTTATGGTACCCTGCTCCTGCCGGGTTTCACCCGCTCCTGGCTGGTAAACAAAACAGTCCTATGCCCCACAAGGGCCTCAGACTAGGCTCACCGACTCTGCAGGGGCTTAGCCCTTCTCCAGGGGTTTCTACTGGCACTCGGCGCCGCTCACTTCCTCTGCAATGTCCGCCGGCCTGCTCCATCACCTCCCCGTCCTCCTTCCGGTTCCGCATTGCTTCCGCTTGTCGGCCCCGGCCTCTCTTTTATACCGGCAACAGAAGTACCGGCCCTTCCCTTTCCCCCACACCTGGGTAAGGGGAATTTCCACCTGTCTCCCTGGGGTTGTGGGCCTAGGGCCATGGGCCCTCCACTCAGGCTGGGAGCCAAGGAGCCTGCTGGCCCTTTCTCTCCCTCACAGGGCTCTTCACGGGTCCATTCGGAGCCCTGTCAGTCACGGGCCTGTGGACTAGATGGGTCCAAGCAGGGTGGCGTGGAGCCCTGATTTCAGTATGCGGGGCTGGGCAGAGGCCCCGATTCACTCTGTGAACTAGCTTCACACCACTCGCTTAGCCTGTGAAGCCAAGAGGTTGAGTGGCTCTGTTCTAAGTATGTTGTTCTTCAGCTCGTGTATGAACACAGGAAAGCTTTTGTAATGCAGAACAGCCTAACCCCACCTCACTCGTGGCTTTGGAAGACATCTGCTGCTTTTTCATAAAAATAACTATTTAATTGTGTGTGTCTATGGAGACACTTAAATTTTTGTCAAAAAAGTGTAACAGTTTCAGCTGGTCATAGAATGCACTTCTTTAAGAAAGTGCTGTTTTAAGAACAGCAGTTGGGAGTTGCATCCTAATAGCAACTGCTCTTCAGCATTTGTTCTGTATGACCCCTGGCACATATTACGCTTAAGACATGATTAACCAGTTAATCGTGTCTCAAATTTGATACCTGGCCACACATTCAATCAGTTAATGATGTGATAGAACAAGGAATAAACGACAGTTATTACACAAACTGTGTAATAACTTTGTGGCTGATTCCTATTGCATCCTTAATTGAATGTGTGGCCAGGCCAGGGCTCCTAGCCACAGGAGCTTACTACTTGCTCATACAGGAGAAGCCTGGGCTCTCCCTGCACCAGCAATTAGGTGTGATGGGATCTGATGCTTGATGCCACGATCTCACTTCCTGCCATGCATGGCAGGGTATGGTGGGAAGCACAGTTGTGGGGATCATGCATCAGATCCCATGTCTCCTTTACCTGCACATCGGCCAGGGACCTCTGTGCAGTCTGACAATCGTGGCTACGACATCATTCTTTCAATACTGTAGTCTGAAAAGCATTTAAACTCCTTGGTGTGAAGGGCACAATGCATAGACAAAAATATGAGTCAGGAATTTTAATTTCTAAGTCAGTCAGTCATGGTCTGTCTGAACTTAGAAAGCCTATCAGGCTATCATGGTTGGTTTCCCTAGCTAATTTCTGTCTCTGGAGTAGCATCATTCTGTCACCACATACTTGCCGTCTGCATACCCTGTCTTAAATTTGGAACTATCAGCAACATCTTGATATGCTCGATTATCACCGCTCTCCTATTTTTCTTAGTCTTATACAATAATGTTATTTCATATATCCTTATGTGAAAGGCTATTCAAATTCCTGTTACATCATACTGTGATATGCTGATAAATGAAAATGTAAAACTTTGGCAGTATTGTCAAAAAATAAAATAGACTACTGGACACTCTTGGAATTCCCATATCTAACTAACCACTCGTGAATTCCAGTTATTCTAGGTGTGTAGGTTGTGGGGGGTGGGAGAATAGAATTGATTCAACCATTGCTAGTTAAACAGTTCTTGAATAATTGAGTTCTTGGTACTTCGTCTTTCTACATAATCCATATGCTGTGTTTTGTATGTAATAGGAAAGGTAGTGCTACTATAATGGACTAGGTCTTTATCTTCAGCTGTTAGGCACTGAGGTAATGTACTATACAATAAGGCTGTGTGAAATTTCGGCAGCTGTTTTGGAGTGAATTGAAGGTGAAGTGAACCAAAGGCAAAGTGAACCGCATCCGAAATGAAACGGAAGGCACCAAAATAAAACGAAACCATCCAAAACGTTTTGGAAATGTTTCGGATATTTCGGGATGTTTCAGAGGCGCCCCCGGGAATAGTCCAGCACAGCCCCACAGCCCTCCTTTTAAAGTGCTGGAAGGCTGGGGCTGGGCAGGGGATGGGGCCAGGCAGGCAACCATGGGGGCTTCTCCCATGGCTCCTCCCAGCTGGGGCAGAGGCAGGCACAGCTAGAGTAGCTGCGGGAGAACCTGCAGCCTCTTGACTGTGCCTGCCTCATCCTGGCCGATCCGAATCTCCAAAACAGCGTCCAAACTCCAAAACTGACTTGGCCAAATCAAAACGGAACAGTGATCCAAAACACCGAAACAAATCACTGTCCTCTGAAACGGCTGAATTTAAAACCAAAAACGAAACACAGCCGTTTTGCACAGCCCAACTTTCTCCAGCACCTCAGCTTCGTGCTGCTGAGGCATAGTGGAGAGCTTTGTCTTTTCAGAAAGCTTTTCAGAGTGAGACCGCAGGAGTAATGCATGTGAAAACCCTTGTAAGTAAGTGTTAATAGTACCTAGGCAGTTTTAGGAATACATGGTTTCAGTTGTTTAGAAAGCAAATGTTTAGTACAGGCAAACTGTTATAATGGTGTTAAAAGTGTCTATATAGAATACTGTGAGCAACTTCTCAACAAACTGTTAGACTAACTCTGTGGGTACTCATTAAGCAAACTTTTCAGCTTTGCTATTACCTACTTATAAAACTAAGATTCCAACATAACCTTTACAGGCTCATGTGAGCACAGGCAAGTACATAGATGCATTCCCCTCTGATCCATTTTAAAGATGACTTTTCAGTCTTTATAAAATGACTATACTGTATAGTGTCACTTGCACTCTTCCGATCTTACAAAAAACTGGCAGCATATCAGTTCTTTTTTCCTAAACATTTGGAAACATTTGTCACCGAACGAACAGTCTGGAATCCCCCCAGCTAGCAGCATTCCTACTGCTACGTTAGTAGTTGACTTGGCTTCTCTGCTGTGGGTGAAACAGAAATCTGAAGCCTTGATCCAGGCAGTTGCTGGGAGCCAGCATTTGCAGCAGACTCGTCACTTGATCCCACATCAGTCACCCCCTAAGTCCATGGGGACTAACACTTGTATCTTGCTTTGCACTCTAAGTGCTTGCAAGATGAATGTGTGTGATTTGCCAGGCATCTTGTTCAGAATGAATGCTTCCTATAGGCCTTTGGAAAGGGTCACTAAATCTAAGTCATAACTGGTCCTGGAGGTTTTCACGCTCTTTCAGTTTGAGATGCTCTGTGTGTGTATTGAGACAGCATTCTCCAAACTGAAATCTAGGCATGTGTCTTTTTTAGTACTGATCTTTCTTTTGTTTGGATTTTAAAAACTGCTGCAGCATTAGGGGCTTGTGTTCTGAGCCAGGTATCCCCAGTAGTGAGCTCTACCAAAGAACTGAAACTACAGTGCTTAAGTTCCAGTAGATTGGAGAACACCTATTCTGCATCCATATGCTTCCATTCTTGTTCCATCATTGCTTCCCTGTCTCTCTGTCCCCCCGCTCCCAACAAACTCCTTAGTGAATCTAAAGCTTGTCAGTTGTCCAATAAATAAAGTGAGCACAAGTGCCTTGAAGGTAAGCAATCAAATTTCAAAGCTGTTCGCTATCAGTGCCGTTTGTTCTGGTTGCATTCCATCTGTTCCAAGACAAAGCCTTAAATTAAAAGGGCATATGCAGAGAGGAATGCATAGAGAAAGGGGCTCTGACAAAATATGAGAAAATGAAACCAAAAGATAAGTGGATATACTGCTGAATATGTAAAATTAATATTTATTGCTGAGGAATAGTGTGTGCCTCTTTCAAGACACTGTAGCCTGGCTAGACTAAATGGGTGGAAGGGCAGAAGGTGGAGGACGTCTGCATCCTATTATGAATGGGAGGAAATTACTGTCTGTACTCTGAATGTTGGTGGGCTCTGAATATCCTGCCAGCTGTCTGGATAGGACTCTTAGGACACAGAATAAAAAGCAGAGACTTGTCAGTGCTCAGTGTCTAAAATAACCTAGCAGGGATCAAACTTTGAGACGATTTGTGGGTTTCAACTGGCTTTCTTACTTTAACTGGAAACTCTCTGCTTTCTTTCAGGAGTGTGATTCTCTTCTGAAAACACTGCTGCTCAAAAGCTGCAAACAGGAGAAGTAAATCCCATCTGGTTGTCAAGTCATTGACTCAGTGTGAAAGTGCTTTCATGAGGTAACATTGGGCCAAAGTCACCTTTTCTTTCTCCTTTGTGAATCTGCAGCCAAGCAATGGGCCAGAAAATATCAGGGAGCATAAAGTCTGTGGATGTGAGGGAGCCCCCTTACAGACCTGTTAAACGAGAGTTGAGGGGCCCTGACTTTTGCAAGCCTGCACGTCTGGACATGCTACTGGATATGCCCCCTGCCAAACTGGAGGTGCAGTATAAGCATGCTTGGAATAATGAAGATCGCTCTTTAAATATATTTGTAAAGGAAGATGACAAACTCACTTTTCATAGACATCCAGTTGCCCAAAGCACAGATTGTATCCGGGGCAAAGTTGGCTACACCAGAGGTCTACATGTCTGGCAAATTCACTGGCCCACAAGGCAACGAGGAACACATGCTGTGGTGGGTGTGTCAACAGCAGAAGCTCCGTTGCATTCAGTAGGATACACGTCATTGGTTGGTAGCAATAGTGAATCCTGGGGCTGGGATCTGGGACGGAACAAACTTTATCACAATTGTAAAAACCAACCTGGGGTGACATATCCTGTCTTTTTGGAACCGGATGAGCCTTTTGTACTCCCAGACACCTTACTAGTGGTTTTGGATATGGATGAAGGGACACTTAGCTTCATGGTGGATGGACAGTATCTTGGAGTGGCCTTCAGGGGACTGAAAGGGAAAAAAGTTTACCCTATAGTCAGTGCGGTTTGGGGGCACTGTGAAATTACCATGACATACATCAATGGACTTGATCGTAAGTGTTACACAATTTATGCATCATAATATTTTGCAACTCGTTTCCCATATTGTTACCTTTCCTTTTTCTCTTCTTAACTTTTCCTTCATTGTGAGTGGAGGAGTGCTGGAGGGTGTCTACCTGCTGACGGTACATGCAATATGCATAACTCTTCCACCTGACAAAAAAAAAAAAAAAAAAAAATTCTTTCTTTCTCTTTTTCCACCTAAAAGGGGAGGGGCTTTTGTCAAGGTTTCCGGGAAAA
>NW_017728995.1:54720279-54732827 GCF_001723915.1 Gavialis gangeticus
AAAAAAAAAAAAAAAAATTCTTTGCTGTCTCATGTTCCACATCAAAGTGGTGTGGCTTCTGTCAAGCTGTCCGGTCAAGTCCCAAGATACATTTTGTATTCTGTAATACAAACAATTGTGCGTCTACTTCTTGTTCTTTATGCAGGGACTGGTATCTGGAATCTATTACAGTGTAAGAAAGCTGTTTCTTCCAAGAAAATAGGGCATGTGGAATGTGGAAAACCTCCAGAAACCCCATGTTATAAAATTCTAGTTTACTTGAAGTTGTTATGCTCATTTAAATTCTTCTAAAGATATTGTTTTGAAAGTGACGCCATTTTTGTCCCCTTATTTTCTGGATAATTTTATCAAAAAATGATTGGGCTTCCTGAAAATAAGGCTTAACTTGGTATCTTTTGGTTCTACTGACTTCTTTTTTTTTTCTTTCTTAGGGCTTGATTTTTTGTGAGCATAAAGCATGGTCAGTAAGAGGCATCTTGGTCTTATGCTGTCATTGGAGCAGCTGACTAGAGCGACTGACTGATTCTGAATCTCCCTATGGGTCTTGTTGCTGCTTTGGGAACAGTAAACGTTGTTTCGTCTATATCTAGTGTAGTGTACATTTTTGTGCTGGCACAGTTATGCAAGGGCATATAAGGAAGTGTTGCTACTTTGGAGCCTGGTTTCTTTCCAACTCTGAAGTGTGATATAAGTAGGCTGCATGAGTAAACAGAAGCTTATTCTTCTTTGCTGTATAACATGCTGTAAAAGGTGGACCACAATTTGAACCATAAGCATGAATCTACAGAGTATGGACAGAGCTGACTAAAAGTTTCTTGACCCTGGAACTTTCCTTTATGAATTGGGCTATTAGTTATTTCCTGTAAAGGAAAAGGAACTGTGACTTTTTAAAGGAGGATAAAAAACTGCAATCTCTCTCTCCTAATTTGAGGGACATGTCAGATTTAATTTTGTTTTAGCTTCTAATGGAGGCAGTCTGTATTTTCTTCATCAGTTTAATTCCCCGCTCATTAATTTTGCATTTGTGTTAGTTTGTAAAATCCTAATTAAAGAACTTGCATGTGTTTTAAGGATTGCCTTTTTAAAAACAGAACACTCCTTTCTGGGGGAGAAAATTTACCAACTGAACCCTTGCAGTTTACATTTTTAATGAAATCTTCTAGTGCCTTTAAAAAGAAGAAAATGAAAGGGTCAGGAGGTTTCAAACCTTGAAAAGAATTGGGTTTTCTGGGTTTTTTTTGACAAAGTGTCACAGCAGTTTGGCTTTCTTTTAGCTTTAGTTTTTTGAAAGCTTCAGTAAAATAGAGTAAAAATAAACAACAGTCTCTTCATATACTATAGTTTTTCGTGTAGATTAGACAGTAGGCCAAGTTATTCATTACATTTGTTGGTTGTCTTATATTCATTTTTTCTGTTTGGGTTATTCAAGTTGGTAGCTGAGATTTGATAGAAAGGCAGAATACTCCCCCAGATCAGAAAGGAGGAGCAGGCAGAAATCATTTATCAAGAGGATAAAGGTATTTACAAGGGGAGAGGTAATAATTTATAACTCAGAACGATAGAAGGGGTGAAATCTTCCAACCTGTTCCTTAATCTACTGCTAGTTCACTTAAAGGGCAAGCTTAGTAAAGGGCACCTCCAGTGGCATGAGAGGGGTGCCTTAGATCTTGAACATGACCTTCATGAAGTCAGTGCTTTCAGGTTGTGGCGTTTAATGTGATCACTGTGGTTTAACTGCAATTTTCTGAAGCCTACTAGACTAGGAGTAGTATCATGTAGGCCCAGTAGTTACAGAAAGTGGCTAGCTGATGACTAACCCAAGAGTTTTGATGCATAGTCTTAACACAGGTTCTCTTGATCCATCCATTTTTCAAGCTGGATCATATGTGGGCTGCCTCTGCTTCTCCAGAGTAAAGAAGTTGGGATATGATGACATGCATACTGTATCCCCAGTAGATGCACAAGTCAAAGTGATTTGAGCTAAATCTCCCTTAACTTGTTTTGTGGAAAGCAGGATGCTTCTGAAGATAAGTGTCTCCTTAATTGTGAGATGTGGTTGATAAGTTAGTATTAACTTGATTGTTGATCAGTTCTATAAATCATGTTAGTTCATGATTTCCATTGCTCAAAATGCACATCACAGCTTGTGATGACTTGTGTAGCTTTTTTGCTAGATAGACACCTGGACTGTGTAGGGATTTGTAGTGCTCTGAAAACTTGTTGTTGTGGGTGCGGGGGCAATGAGTTTTTCATATTGTGTGTTTTGTTTTTAACAAAGAGTAATCGTGCTTGTAAAAAGAGGGAAAGGAAGAGCTGAAGGATCAAGTGTTAGGCAGCTATTCCACAGCTGAGAGAGAATCCGTGGTCAGAAGTGCAGGCTGATGCAAACCGGTTGCTCTCTCCAGCTTGGTATTAAAACTTGCAATTTCTTAAATATATCTTAATGAGACTGAGAAGCAAACCTAAAAAAGGGAACCGGAAGAGTATGAGGGAGGCTTTATATGTCTGCTGCTACTCAAGGGGGGCAAATAACATCTGATATTGTTAAGTGCGTCTCCCATGAGGCAAATTTTCAGACAGCCTGGCTGCTCAAAAGCTGCTTCAGCCAGGGAATGGTAACCAAGCCAGAAGGTGTTCAGCATGCTGATGCTGTAGGAAATCGAGCCCAAGTTGTTTTGCAATGAAGCATATGCTAACAACCACCATTCTAGTCCACTCATGTCCTAAGTGAGCTCTTGAAAGAATTCCCATATATTTTATTATACATCCTGCTTTTTTAAGAGGTGTTCTTTCAAACCAAGCAGGAACTTATTCAGATTAACCCAATTCTTGAAACAAACCTTCTATTGCCAGTTGACTGACTAGAGGAATGTTAAAACTGATGGTTGTTTTCAATGAAAATACAAATTGGGCATCCACATGGCATTTCTCCAAGGCCTAAAAAAATGTTTTGCATTATTATTTTCTCACAAGCATAGGTTACATAATTTGTTTTCTGTAGTATAGACTCATAGGGTTTTTCCTTCTCCTTTTTAATTTTTAGTGTAAGCTTTTCATATTTAAAAATATGAAGTATTTACATTTTAATATTAAAAAATGTAGCATCAGATAAGCATTATTCTCTGTTGCACCTAACTGTCAGTACGTTTCTTTTAGGAATTCTAGTTCACTTTTTTTTCTACCTTTAGTTAAAGGTCACCTGTTGGACTTTTTTGATTTGTGGTGGACCTTGGGTCAGGAAAAGTTGCCTTGAGCGCTGAATTTGAGGTAGGCATGGTCAAGAATCCTACATGGCATTAGAAGGAACTGATTTCAAACCTTATTTAGGTGTATTGTGTTTTTTCCCAGAGCCATGGAATTACATATTTTTTTTTCACTGCTTTAGTTGCTGGGGGGAGGGCATTATGGCTTACGAGTAAAGGGCACCAGCGTATCGGGGCTGCTCAGCACCACAAAGCAGCTGGTGGGGGGGAGCCACAGCTGGACCCGCATCCTGGTGAGTGAAGGGGGCAGGGAGAGCTGTGATTTTTTTTTTTTTTTTTTTAAAAAGTGCCAAAATACAGGTATTTAGAATTTATTTTATTGTAATGATTGAGGCACACTGGCTTCCAGATTGCTTTAATATTGTAAATATATCAGTAAAACATTGTGTTCAGCTATACATATAGTGGTGTGTCATTTTAAGCATGGAAAAATGCAGTTTTTGGTGGTTTTAATCTGATACTTTTGGATTTTTTAATAGAGAAAAGCTAGGATCCGTGCTTATTACTGATTGATTTGATAATCGGCACCTCACTCAAAATAGTCTTATTTCTTCCCAAATTCCAAAAGCACCGGTAAGCATCGCCGGTAAGTGTTTAGTCAGAGTTGATTTGCACTAAAAGCAGGAGAAACAAAAGTGAGTGTTTTAACCTGGTATTTCTAGCTCCTACTTCCCAGTCAGGTGCTGTGGCAGCTACTCTGAGGCTAGGTACAGACACTTCATAGTTTCATAGTTTCTAGGGTCGGAAGGGACCTGAGCAGATCATCAAGTCCAACCCCCTGCCATGGCAGGAAAGAGTACTGGGGTCAAACGACCCCGGCAAGGTGTTCATCTAACCTCCTCTTAAAGACCCCCAGGGTAGGAGCCAGCACCACTTCTCTTGGAAGTTGGTTCCAGATCCTAGCTGCCCTGACAGCGCAGTAGCGCCTCCTGATGTCTAACCTAAACCTACCCTCTGCCAGCTTGTGACCGTTATTCCTGGTCACTCCTGGCAGTGCTCGGGGGAACAGGGACTTCCCCAGTGCCTGCTGGTCGCCTCTGACTAGTTTGTAACAGGCCACTAGATCCCCCCTCAGCCTTCTCTTGTAGAGGTTGAACAAGTTCAGGCCTCTCAGCCTCTCCTTGTAGGGCCTGCCCTGCTGCCTCCTGATCATGCGAGTGGCCCTCCTCTGCACCCTCTCCATGTTGTCCACATCCCTCTTGAAGTGCAGCGCCCAGAACTGGATGCAGTACTCAAATTGCGGCCTGACCAGTGCTGCATAGAGGGGGAGGATCACCTCCTTGGACCTGCGTGAGATGCATTTGTGTATGCATGACAAGGTACGGTTGGCCTTCCTGACCGCATCCCCACACTGTCGGCCCATGTCCATTTTGGCATCAATAATGACTCCAAGATCCTTTTCTGCCTCTGCGCTGACAAGAAGGAAGTTCCCTGACCTGTAGGTATGCTGCTGGTTCTTCCTTCTAGGTGCATCACCTTGCACTTGTCAGTCTTGAAACCCATCCTGTTCCCATCAGCCCACCCCTATAACCTGTCTAGGTCTGATTGCAGCCTATTCCTCCCTTCTAGTGTGCAAAAAGCCTAAGGCAGAAGCTATCCAAGTTGAATATTTTTCTGTAAGCAATGTTGTTTAGATTGGTAATTGCTTGTGCTATATCTGTTGGTGAGGTTACAGAAAGTTGTTTTTTGTTTTTTTTTTATTTTATTTTGGTTTTTTTGGGGGGGTGCAGTGGTTATTGCTTGCGCGCGCGCGCTCTCTCTGTAACTAGGGAGCAGATTCAAACCTTGCTGAGGACAACCTTTTGGAGAATATGATTTCACTTGTTAATCCAATCTAACTCTTTATTAATATACTTGTTGTTAGGGCTCCACTGCAGAGCTGCAAGCAATTTCCAGACGTTGTTGCCTGTCTGCCCATAAACTAGGTGGTGAAATAAGGACCAGACTTCATTTGAGGCATATAGAGTAATTGTACTGGGAACACTAATGTATCAGGAATTTAGAATGATTGTACCTGACAAGTTCTTATAATCTTAGTTTTAACTTTGGTTTATTTTAATTAAAAGAACAGCCTGTTCAATAATGTGCTACAAATGTTAAACATAAATATAGGCTCTTCCCTGCCTTTATTGCAGAGGCATGCATTAAAGGCAAAATGTTAACTAACTATCATGCAGTATTTTCCTCTAAGATATTACATGATTTTTCCCTTCCCCCCCAGTGGTCTCTGGTGAACAACTTTTAAAGTATTCTTCTAATGGATATGCTTTCTTATTCGTTTCTATGATACTTAACGCACAATTCAAGGGGTTGCATTGGGAAGATTACTTTAAACCATAGAGAACAATTCTTTTGTATGAAATTGTAGTGGGCATTTCCCCCCTCATGCATGTGATCAGAAAATTAAGTGGTGGTAATTAACTAGCTAGCAGTTTGAGGAAGCAGCCCCCATCATTTGGGATAATTTAACAGAGAATGGCATTTGCAGGTCCCATTTTAGGAAATTAGCAGCTCATAGTAGTTTCTCTTGCAAGTACTTTTCCTTTCCTCCTATAATCCTAATTCATTGACATTTTTCTAATGGAGTCTTAACCTCTTTCTCAACAACCTGAAACTACTTTGTTACTATAATTATACCACTCAGCTGATTGACTCCTTGCCCCTGTCCCTTATAGTCCCTGCATTGTCAGCTTCTCTCTCCCTACTCTCCAAGGACGTCTTTTCTCCTGTCTCCTTTCCTTGCTTGTGGTTCACCTTTTTTTTTCTTCTCTCTCTCCTCTTGCTACTCCCTCTCTTCCCACACTCCTGGTGATGATAATTCATTCTCTTTTACTTTCACCACTCGTTTATGTATATAATAAAGAAAAAAGTACATTGGGCTGCAATTTCAAATTCTCAGAAATTTAAGAATCTCTTGAATTGGGGTTGCTTGCATACCCATAAAGTATTTCCTTGATCTTACCCATGATGCAACTTTTAATTGCAAGCACACGCCTCCCTCTTCTCTCCTCCCCTCCCCCCACCCATGAAGCTATTGCCTCATTGATTGCATAGAATAAATCAGGGTGCTGAAATAAATGAATTCATGTCTGTGGGGCCTCCTGTCCATTTGCGGTTAGAACTAGAAGAATAATAAATTTGAGTGTTATGGCAAAAATGTCTGTCAGCAGCTGACAACATTTACAAGACACAGGTTGGAATAATCTAGCTCCAGTCTAGCCCAAGCCAGTTAGCTTCAACACTGCACGTCTCTCCGCACACTACCTTGGGCCAAGCAGCTGGGGGCTGCATCTGCATTGCTGCTGCTTCTCTTAGTCCTTTGCTCCCTGTCTGGGGCAAGAGTGCAGCTTCTAGCTGATAGGGAACTGCTGGGGCTGGGCAGCTGGAAGCTGTGTCCATACTGGTGCTGTGTCCCCTGCCTTCTAGCTGTGACACGGGTGCAGATCACCACCTGGAAGCTGTATCCCTGCTGCAACCTTGGGGAGGTGGTGGGGATGAGGGGAAGCACACTTTTTATATGGAATGCTGCTGTCTTTCCTCTCCCCCTTCTCCTCCCCCCCTCGTGCAGCCTTAGCCAAAAAACATCCTTTGAACAAGTGATGTGTGAAGATACTGGAGTGGCTGTTTCAGCAGTGGTAATGGCCACGGGCTGTAGTGAGGGGGAGAGCTGCCGTCCCTCTACAAAGAGGAGGAATGCTGTAGTGGTAGGCAGGGATCTGCACACCATTAGTAAAATATGGAACCTGAACTGCAGGTTGGATGAATGGTTGGGACACTGTTAATGGGGGACTGGATCAGATTGTTGCAGGTTTGAGGGCTGGATCTGTCCTGCAAGCCTATCTAATTCAATGCCCAGTGGGTGGCAACCACTACCAGAGCAACTGTTTGTTCTTGATAGTGTTCTCACTATCCTCATCCACTCTTGCCCTGGCCTTTATTATGACTGTTATTATCTTATGGCATGGGTCTGGTATTGGGTGCTGCAAGCTCCACTTTCTCTACACCTAATGGGTTGCCATCATTAGCAGAGACTGATTTTTTTCTTATGGCAGTCTTGTCACTAAAGTCCAGTTTTGCCCCAGCCACTGTCTTTTGTGTAGGAGGGTTTCTTTCCTAGCTTTTAAAAAGTATAAACACTCTGATTTCGCGTAATGTAGCACAGAGAACCAAATCAATTGGGACTGCTCTGTTTTGCATGGTCTCAGCCACCACCTTGCATTTTTGTGCAAGACGCATTGTTATTTCAGTTTGGTCGTATAGATTTTGTGTAGGTTCAGCTCAGTTGTCACTTCACTCATCACCCCCCCTAGGGATGTCTTGCGAATGCCCAGCGGTGTGCATACCATAGTTTGGAAACTCCTGATGTAGATCAATGCATTGTGAGGGGCATCATAATAAAGCTCACAAGTAAATAATAGCATGGAATAGCATGAGGTAACCATGCAGGGACTAAATGCTGAAAAACAAGTATAAAACAAAATAACATCCAGGAACATTAATCCTACCCGTTCAGCCTAGATAAATACAAACGCGACAAAAGGCTATTTCCTGCCTTCAGTGAGTTTTATAGTCTACATATGCTGACTAATTACTCCATTCAGTGAGCCTTCTGTATGCTGTGCATAAAATGAGGCAGGGGCCTTGTAGGAAAAATAGTTGTTGGTCATATAATTAAATGGCTTTATCCTAATGTATATAAATAGACTTCTGAAATAAAGCTGCATTATATCAGGTATCTTTAAAGTTCTGAATATCCACTTTACAACTGTAATGTTCTTTTATCACAGGGCGAGGTGGGTGGGGCAGGGTGCCCATCTTATATGTATAAAAGAGTTAGCTGGCCTGAGTTAAGAGTTTTGTTGGACTCTGAGCTCTGTAGGAAGTAATTGCTTAGCTAGCATTGAGTCCAGTTGTACTGTTTTTTCCTTAAAGGATTTTGATTTTATTAACCAATGCATTTCCAGCATTGACGGTTAGTAAATTTGAAACCTAAGAATAAGGCTACACATTCAACAGCAATGTGATAACTTGCTTGTATTGTATATTAGCTATACATTTTCTTCCAGCTATGCTTGAAATAACTACCAGACATCTATTAAGCTTTCCAGGTATATAGGGGCTAGAAAAGCATATGTTAGTGAGTTCTGTTAACTGATTTTCTTATTTCTATACACATGCCTTTTTAGAAGTAAATGTAAAGAGCTTGAAAGTAACACCTACCTAGGCAGTTCTATAGGGAAATTAATGTTTAGTTTCAGGATGCTACTGTGCAGTGTTTGAATCATCTGTTAACAGTAAAATAATTTTCTTTACCATTGAGCTGAAATACTGATGGTGTTGCTTATGCATTTGCTAAACATATTGTTTTTCTCTTGCAAGTGAAGTTTAACAGATGATGCAAATGGAGTTTCATAGCTTTGTTGGAAATACAAGTTTTTATGCTACTTGTTTTTCTTTTGAAGAATGCTTGACTGATTTATATTTCTACCACCATCACAGAGAATGAAAGTGTCCAAGCTTTTTAGTGCAAATTAACTGTTTCTGCTTTCAATTATCAGTGACTTATTTATTTTGTTTCTAAGAGTGTGTTTACATGCATTGCTGGAACATTTGAAAAAACATTAAAAGAATGGAGTTTATAAAACTCTTTTCTGATACAGGGATCCTGATTTTCTTTGTTTAAAAATTGCAAATTCTCTGATTTAAAAACCCTCAAATCCACGATTAAAATGAAACACCACTATATCAATCAATTGAACACAACGTTTTATTGATGTATTTACAATTTTAAAGCAGTTTGGAAGCTTACCAGTGCCTTAATCACTATAATTAAATAAATTCTAAATACCTATAAACCTTTGGTGTTTGATTTTGGGTTTTTATCATGGAAAGTCAAAGCTCCCCCTGCCGCCTTAGCTCACTAAGGTGCAAATGCAGGCTCCCCACTCCCAAGCCACAGCCCCAGCCCTGCCAGAGCAACCAGGCCTACAAGACCAGGAACCTGGGTCCGTAGCCTCTGCCCCCTGCAGCAGTGCCTGAGCCCCAACTGCTACTTCTGGCGGCAGGTGACAGGCAGCGGTTGCTGAGGCTGAGTGAGGTATGGAGCCCAGCTCCCCCTCCCTCACAAGTGGCATGGCTGGAGTGGAGCCCATGGAGTGGGGAAGGGGGCCAATGCAGGCTGTTCACTGTGGGCTTCGGGGCTTTCTGCCCTGCTGCGTTTCCCCTGGGACCTCCACAGCCCAGCAGGTGGGACCTGGCATGGCAGGGCACCCCACACCACCATGGCGATGCACCCCCTGCATGCCAGGGGCACAACTCTGCGCCACTGCCTCTGCTTCTTGCAGGCGGGCAGAGGGTGCTTTGCCAGGGCAGTGCAGGGCTTGCAATGGCAAGCAGCTTCCCTGCCTCACCCCACTCTGCCCTACTGTGCTGGGTCCTGCCTGCTGGGCTTTAGAGGCCCTGTGGGGAGGACAGTAGGGTGGGTAGCCCAAGCCCACAGCTGGCAGCCTGCACCCACCTTGTGAACAGATCTAGGGGGCATGTGTCCCCTCGCCTCCAGGAGTTTATAACACACCAGGAAGCTTCTCCTGGTTGAGCCACCCATGGCCTTGTCCCACTCCCCATCCAGGCCCTTCAGTTGTGCATTCCAGCCCTGAGCCCCAATCCCCACACACCGCCTGGCTGGGCAGCAGCCCTAGCCTTGCCCAGCTCACTCCTTGTCTCCCCCTGTGGGGGCCTCAGTCCCTCCCCCTACTGAACTTACCAGTGGGATCGACTCTCCAGGCTGCCTGGTGGCCATGTGCAAGTGTGAGCATGCACATGGACATGCACATGGCACCCCCTGCCTGACCACAATTCTCTCCACCCCTTTCCCCCCACCCCTAGTCCATTGTAGGCTGGAAATCTGCCTGCCTGTAGAGAACTCTTTGCAAAAGTAGAAAATTTGTGTTTCTCCATTAAAATGAGAAAATCTGCATTTTTCTCAGTTAAAAAGGAAAATTCGCAGTTTTTTCCCCCATTTTTCTGTGGGAAACAGAAAACCTGGATCCCTGCTGATCAAATTGCTACATGTTAATCAGAACATTTTTTAACACGTTCCCCTCCTCCCCTCCCCCATCTGAAATGTTATGGCTAACTGGTGTTCCTGGTAGTATATTTTGCTCCTCCCTCCCCCATTGCTGTCCACTCTTGCTTTGCTCAATGGAAAGAGATTTCAAGCTGTGTCCTGAGACTTTAAATTTCTCACTAGATTTTAGATTTGCCTTTTTATTGTACCCTACCCATGCTGAGTCACGACCATAGCAGATGTGAAATAAACATTTATTTTTTAATTTATCTATTTTATATATTAGCTTCTGATTGGGGAATTTTGTACTGTCAGATAGAGATTTGTGACTTCTCATATCTGTGGATATTGTTTTGGCACCTTTTGAGGCAGACCCACTTTGTAGTACATTTCATAGTTCAGCTATTAATGCAAGAACATTGCAACATTTCCTGTATTAATTATAACTATGAGACTGTGCCCTTAAGAACATATGTGAAGGGCTTCAAAGTTTTGCAGCTTCTGTTTTGAGCCTTTTACACACATTTTCATTCCTCTTCTTACAGTTTCTAAATTCAAATGCACTTATTTTATGTCTTCACCCATCCAAATTTTTTCAGTGTTGGCGCACTATGCATATCATCTCAAAGCAAACGATTTCTGCCTTTATGGCTGTGCATAAATGTAACTAGGAGTGGAGGGGTGCTAGAATGGAGGAGTCCTAGGAACTCTGTGTTACAATGACAGCGCCAGTTGAGTATAGGGATCCTCTTGTGCCCCTATATTGAAGCCATCTCTTCTCACTGCCAGATTGCTACCAATTTCTGCCAGTGCTGGTATTTGGCAGCTGCAGTAGGAAGTATGTAACAGTGCCCCCCAGGTTTGAGAAACACTTTCCCAAGGGACAAGTTTCATAGTAGCTAGGGTCAGTTTATAACACACCAGGAAGACCAGATGACCTGAACAGGTGACCATACCAGGAAGACCAGATGACCTGAACAGATCATCTAGCCTGACCCCCAGCCACAGGCAGAAATAAATGCTGGATTCACAAGACCCCAGACAGGTGGTCATCCAACCTCCTCTTGAATTTGCCCAAGGTAGGGGCGAGAACAACTTCCCTGGGAAAATGGTTGCAGATTTTGGCCACCCTAACTATAAAATATTGCCTTCTGATCTGTAACCTAAACCTATTCTCCATCAGCTTATTACCGTTGTTCCTTGTCACCCCAGGTGGTGCTGGGGAGAAAAGGGCGCTACTTATTTTCTGTTGATCTCCCTTGATGAATTTGTAGGCAGCCACCAGGTCCCCGCTCAGCCTCCTCTTGCTGAGGTTGAACAGGTTCAGGTCCCTCAGTCTCTCCTCGTAGGGCCTGTTCTGCTGCCCTCTCACCAAGTGGGTGGCCCTCCTGAACCCTCTCCAGGCTGGCCATATCCCTTTTTGAAGTGCAGCTCCAAGTACTGGACGCAGTACTCCAACTGTGGCCTGGCCGAAGTTGTATAGAGGGGGAGTATCGCCTCTCTGGACTGGCTAGAGATGCACCTTTGGATGCATGACAAAGTTTGGCTGGCCTTGACGGCTGCGATCTGGCATCGGCGGCTGATGTTCGTCTTTGAGTCAATAATGACTCCAAGATCCCTTTCTGCCTTTGTGCTTTCAAGAAGAGAACTCCCCAGCATGTATGTATGCTGTGGATTCCTTCTCCCAAGGTGTAGCACCCTGCATTTGTCTAAGTTGAACCCCACCCTATTCTCATCTGCCCACTTTTGTAGTCTGTCTAAATCTATTTGCAGCCTCTCTCTCCCTTCAAGTGTGTCCACCTTGCCCCACATCTTCGTGTCATCAGCAAACTTGAACAGCGTGCTTTCCACCCCCTTGTCCAAGTCGCTTATGAAGATGTTAAACAGTGCGGGCCTGAGAACCATGCCCTGGGGTACCCCACTGCTCGCATCCCGCCAGGTTGAGTACAACCTTACTCTCTGGGTGCGCCTCATCAGCCAATTTTTTACTCATCTAACTGTGAAAGCATCAGTGCCACAGTTGCTTAATTTATTGATGAGGATGGGGTGAGAGATGGTGTCAAAGGCCTTCTTAAAGTCCAGAAAGACTATGTCCACGACGACACCATCATCCAAGGATTTAGTTACTTGGTCATAAAAGGCAACCAGGTTGGTGAGGCAGGACCTGCCTTTGATGAACCCATGCTGATTGCCCCTGAGCATGATCTCCCCTGCTGGCC
>NW_017728995.1:54732844-54735026 GCF_001723915.1 Gavialis gangeticus
GCATGATCTCCCCTGCTGGCCCCCCACAGATGTGCTCCTTGATGATTCTCTCCAAGATCTTCCCAAGCACTGAGGTGAGGCTTACAGGCCTATAGTTAATTGGGTCCTCCTTCCTCCCCTTCTTGAAAATTGGGACCACATTAGCCAGTTTCCAATCCCCTAGCACCTGGCCAGCTGACCACGAATGTTCATACAGCCAGGCCAAGGGTTCCACGATGATCCCTGCCAGCTCTCTCAACTCCCTTGGGTGGAGGTCATCTGGACCTGCAGATTTTAAAAATGTCTAGCCCTTCCAGAAGATCCCTAACTACATCTGCGCTGACTGAAGGCCTGACAGCTATCCCCAAGATTGTCCCTGCCTCTGGTAGGTGGGATATCCTGGTCCCTGTTCAATAAAATAGAAGCAAAGAAACTGTTAAAAATATCAGCTTTCTTGTTTGGCGTAGCCACAAGATTACTGTTTGTGTCTTGCAGGGGCCCTACATTGCCTGGTGCCCTCTTCTTGCTCCCAGTGTACTTGAAAAAGGACTTTTTGTTGTCCTTAATCCTGGACGCTAGCCTGAGTTCCGTCTCTGCCTTGGCCTTCCTAATAGCCCTCCTACACTCATGGGCCAAGGAGAAGTACTCCTCCTTGGTGATAGCTCCTCCCTTCCACTGGTTGTACACCCCCCCTTTTAGTCCTCAGGCATTCCTGAATGCCTTTGCTGAGCCAAGGGGGTTTCTGAGCACTCTTACCCACCTTGCTTCTCTACAAGTGTTTGTAGTTATGTCTGGGGCTGTCTTTGTTAACTCTCAGTTGATATCTTGCAGATGGATTCAGGGGTTTGGTCACATTGGCTAGGGACAGAAATTGCACAGAAACCAGTTTGTGATCAGAAAGTGGTTTAAACTTGTACCAGAACAGAAGTTCAGTGCACACAAACCAGTTACAAAATGGCTGAAACTGGCTTAAGATAAACCTAGTTGAATGTAGTATCAGCCTTAACTGTTTGAGGTCAAACCAGTTTATAGAACTTGTCCCAGACTCCCTTTGCCTCTGGGGGCCATGCCAGCTGGTGTCTGGCCATGCCCCTGCCACTGGACTGGCAAGGAGGGATGTACCCTGATGGGGCAGCAGCCCCTGTCATGGTGTCCCAGGGAGTGTAAACCTCTTCCCAGTGGGGAGGGGCTGCACTGTGGGAGGGAGTGGGGTGGGCAGAGCTGCTGCAGACTGCTGAGCGGTGATGGCGGTGGTGCTAGGGAGGGCTTGGGGGGCTGTGGCTACCCCAAAGTTCAGCTTAGCTCCATAGTCTAGAAGCAGGGGTGTAGCCAGATGCCAGCTGGCATGGCCCCCTGAAGTGAAGGGGGCATGGAGTGGGTTTATTCCCACCTCTGCCCCCTCTCCCACCAGGGAAGCACAGCTGGGATCTGCCTAGCTGGGTACAAGCCTAGCTGCTAGATGTACACCTTGCTGGGGTCATTTGACCCCAGTACCCTTTCCTGCCATGGCAGGGGGTCAGACTAGATGATCTACTCAGGTCCCTTCCGACCATAGAAACTATGAAACTAACTATGAAGCGGCAGAAGCAGCGGCTGGAGCTGGTAGATCCCTGCGCTGCCCTCCTAGGAGAGGGGACAGGGGGAATAAACCTCCACTCTGCCTCATTTGCTTCAGACGGCCAAGCCGGCTGGTGTCTCGCTACATCTCTGCCCCTGCCGCTGGAGCGGCAAGCAGGGAGCGACTCTGCCTTGGCCAGGCAAACTCTGGCTGGGATCCTCTATGAGATGCGGGGGAGAGAGGGGAGGGAGAGGGGAATAAACCACCTTTGCCTCAGGGGGCGCTGTTGTGCATGTCCCTGCCCATGGAGTGGCAAGGGGGGTGGGACCCTGACAGGGGGTTGCATCTCATCCAGGCAGACCCTGGCTGGAGTCCCAATGGGAGAGGGGATGGTGTGGGGAGTATACCCCTTCCCTGCCCCCTTTGCCTTAAGGGCCATGCTGGACTGGCATCTGGTCGGGGCCCAGGTCTGACCACATTCTCCCCCCCCAACCAAAGTCTGGCAAGGGCTGCTTTCCACTCTTTTTCCCCTCCCTCCCCTCCCCCCGCCAGGCACACCCCAGCTGGCATCCCTGCAGGCCGGGGTGGTGGTTTAAACCCCTCTCCAATGGGCTTGCTGTAGCCTGGTTACGTCCCCCCCCCCCC
>NW_017728995.1:54735086-54739241 GCF_001723915.1 Gavialis gangeticus
ACCTCAGCTTAGATTCCCCCTCACCCAGCCACTGTGGAAGGGAAGGCAGGGCTTGATCTATGGTCCCTGGCTTCTGGCCTGAGCCACTGCAGGCCCCTCGCTGCAAATCAGTAGTGAATGTCTATTCACTCTCTTGCCGGTTCAATCTACATGGGTTAGACTAACCTGCAAAGATTGAATCAATTCAGGCTCGAGCTTTCTGAATGTCTGTACTTAGCCATTATCTTAGCAAATATATGCTTTAACTTGAGACTCCACTTCCCAAAGTAACTTCTTACTCTTTCTGTGCTGCCAACAATAATTGTGGTTCACTTACAGCTGAAATGCTGATGAAGGAACTCGGTTTTATGACCAGTTCCTGGTTTGCCTCTTGAAATCAATGAAGAACATTCCAATCGCAACATTGTAAGCCACGCTCTTCGTTTTCAAGAAGCATTACTTGCTATTAAAAGACAAAACCTTTTGTTTTGTGGGTAGGTGGGTGTGTGTGTGGGTATTATATGCAGATTTGGTGTAGTTCCAGAAAACAATCCCATTGTCCTTGTGCTCCTTAAAAATTAATAAGTACATTAGTCTTTTATTTTACACAACTCTTTATGGTTATACAGTGAGGCTATAACTCAAACCTCTAATGCCTGATCTAATGTACTAGACCACTTCGCTTCATAAGAAAAGCAGTGCTTCACTGCTGTGTCCTATTACCATCTTTTATACACGCCTGCACACTTTTTTAAAAGTCTGTATGGAAAATCAAAGGAGTCTTCAATGGCATGCTCCTCTCTTCTTTTTCTTCAGTTTCATTCTTTGCTGAACACTTGGTATAAAATATTTCCTTTTAATATTATTCCTTTAACCCCTCTCTTCTGGCAGTTCTGTGCCTGGTTTTGTGAACCATGCTGGAGAAGCCTGAAAACTGGCTTCACAGCTTCTCCAGCTTAATCTCAGATCCTCCTTATTCTCCACATTCTCCCCTCTACCCCCAAATGCTTATTTCATTCCCTTCCAGAAAGAAATAAGTATTGTACTTCATTAGTGTGAGGAGTGGATGGTGATTTTTTTTTTTCAGCTTACCCCAGAATTCAGTGCAGGGGAAGGACCCTCCCCTGACCCCTGAAAAGAGCTATTTCTCTGAGATTTGCCTTCTGGAGTTAACGCTGTGGTCCTTCAGCTTGCTTATTCTTCTCATAAGGCTGCACCTGAAATCGGTCTAATCCTTAGCATGTTACACATTCTGTAATAGTATTTAAACACAAAGGACAGTATATTGGAGTGCAACTTTGTTTTGCCCAGACTTATTAAAGTGAATAATGGCACAAGCGTCTTCAGATGTGTAACTTCTACTTCGCAACACGGCTAGAATAAATATTGTAAGCATGTGTACCCCGTGTTTAAAGGATTGCAAAGTCAAGTGCTCAAATGTTAGGGGATACTAGAATAAATGTTGTTTGTGCAATCCTAACAGAAATGAACCAGGGGCCTATATTATGATATAATCTCTAATTACACAGTATTGCTATTTTATCTGTGGAGGGCTTTCTAGTTGTTAGCCTTTTGCCTCCTTTGGTCTGTCTGCATTTCTCTCTCACTTCTTCGCAACTCATTTTGGGTTATTTTCCTTCTCTGTTGTTGCCTTCTAAATACTGTCTTGAATTTGATTGAGCTGGGGTACAATTAAGTGTACAGGACAGTGTTTCCCAGACTTGAGTGCTGTTTTGTGTTCCATCGTTTAAAAAAAAAAACAGAAGGGAAAGGGTAAACTATTAGCAAGAATAGGGACTGGATTTATTCAATAGGTAACATAAAACAGAGCATCAAGCTGTTGATTCTTCAAAGTAATATAAGGTGCATTTACATTTACTTCAACTTTTAATTTGAGATTGTTCTACACTATGGTGATGTAGTTTAATTCTGTAGTGAAGAAAAGTCAAGATACTTAAGTTGTTAGTGTGTGTGTGTGTGCGCGTGTGTGAGCATATTGGAGAGGCTAAGCATGTTGGTTTTCATGCTTGTTAATGAAATGGGGTTCAACTGATTTGGAAGGCCATTATCCTTCAATGTGAGAAGTGTGAAATGGTGCATTTCAAATTTCAGCATTGAATTTTAAGGTTTAGGAGGAGAGCTCTTGAGTATCAGTTAAGGATTCTACAAACTGCTTAAATGTGTCCTGTCAGAGATGATTACTAAATAATTTTTTGGGGGGGGTGGGGAAGGGGAGGATGGCTAATAACATGAGTTCTCTGTAGTAATTTAAAACGTTACTTCTTCCAGTCATTAGAATTAATTAAATCTGAGAACTACTTCACATCTTCCTTGGTTTCAGTGTTCAGTTATTCTAATAGGGAACTATTCACTCGCATCCCATGTTGTAATTGGCAATGTTGCATAGCTCTCAGTTGAATTAAAACCAATGAGCCACCAACAAAGCATTACATTATAAAGCTGCTTTTTTATTTAAAAAAAAAAAAAAAAAGTTATGACAGGTCATGGTCTGGCACAAATTATCAGTAATTCTTAGGAAATTTGACATGTTGCTGTCCAGTATCTTCACTTGATTTGTAAACTAATCCAGGTTGATGAAGATCACTGTGTTCATTTGCAAAGAATAGCTGGTATATTAGATAAAGCACGAAAAGCTGTTGACTCTATTCCCATTGAATAAAAATGCTTACCTAGGTTACATGGGAATGATCACTGATGCTGGAGTTTGGCTGCCAGACTGCCATTAGTGAGATAGAGTAGCATCATTTCGCCTTCTATATCTTTGTATACCTCTCATAACATTTATTTGCTAGAGCTTTGAAATGTACTGAACATTATACATAATCTTATGGATAGTCCAATGCCATGTGTCCTGGATTTCCAATTGTAGGTTTTCAGTTGTGGGCATGACTGTTTGGCAAATTTGAGGTTGTGCTCTAAGCACATTACATAGGCTAGGGACAGATGTTACACACAAACTGTTTTAAATGATCAGAAACTGGTTTAAACCTGTAACAGAACAGAAGTTCAGTGCAGACTTTGCTTTGCCTGCCGTCTCTGCCAGAGCTTCAGCTAGGTAGCAGAGGGGAGCAGAGAGCACCGCCCAAGGCTGCAAAGCAGCTGGGACACTGAGGCACTCTGGTTTAAGTTGAACAAGGAAGGGGTCTGGGACTGACATTGCATAAACCTGTTTGACCCAAATTCATTAAGTCTGATACTACATTCAACCAGGTTTATCTCAAACAGGGTGCAGCCATTTTCAAACTAGTTTAAACTCTGACTGGACAAAGCAGTTATTTTAAGCACGCTGACAGGGGAACAACAAGAGGGGTTATGATGATAGAAATGAATACCTATACTTTCTGAGCCTGAAAGTTCTGATGCAAGTATCCTAGCCCATATTTGGATGCCTGCAATAAAGGATGACTTCACTTCGAGAGGTACTCAGCACCCATAGTTCCTGCTTCAGGCTCTAGGATTCATAGGTTGTTAGTGATCCTAAACATTGGACTATTTTTTTTTTTTAGGAACCTCATCTGAAAAAATTGCCTGTTAGGTGAAATGATAGCACCAAAAGGATTGTCATATCAAAATATTCATGCGTTTAGTTCAGTATTTTTCCTTTCAGCCTGTTTGAATTAAGTACAGCATTTCATAAATTAATGTTGTCTTCTGATCCTTATCTTTATTGAGATGGTAGACCTGAGACACAAGTTACAGACTGTAGATTCTCTGCTTTCATTGGCCTCTAAGAGCCAGCTGCTGGAGACTGGGGCAACTTCTATGGTGGAGAAGGATCCATGTTTTTCACATTTTCACCTTGTTCCACCTTCTCTGGCTGTTAACCTTTACTCAGCATGGTAGTTGCTCAAGATTAGAGCTGGTAACAATGTTTGACAAAACTTGCCTTTTATTTTTTTGGAGGATGTCAGGTTTTTTAAACTGTTTTTTTCAGAGAATGCGCATCTTGGATTGGCCTATTCCATCATCTAGGAACTTGCCAATTGCTTCCTTATTTACCAGAAGACTGCCATCCTTGTATCAAGGGACTGCCACTGCTGTCATTTTCTGGAGGAAACTTATTCAGCTCCTTTAAAACCTTTTTATTGGGAAAGGTTTTCATTGTGTAATTTTGAAGAGCATATGCCAGCCATGGGGGGGGGGGGGGGGGTGGGG
>NW_017728995.1:54744241-54761265 GCF_001723915.1 Gavialis gangeticus
CTGCTGGAGACTGGGGCAACTTCTATGGTGGAGAAGGATCCATGTTTTTCACATTTTCACCTTGTTCCACCTTCTCTGGCTGTTAACCTTTACTCAGCATGGTAGTTGCTCAAGATTAGAGCTGGTAACAATGTTTGACAAAACTTGCCTTTTATTTTTTTGGAGGATGTCAGGTTTTTTAAACTGTTTTTTTCAGAGAATGCGCATCTTGGATTGGCCTATTCCATCATCTAGGAACTTGCCAATTGCTTCCTTATTTACCAGAAGACTGCCATCCTTGTATCAAGGGACTGCCACTGCTGTCATTTTCTGGAGGAAACTTATTCAGCTCCTTTAAAACCTTTTTATTGGGAAAGGTTTTCATTGTGTAATTTTGAAGAGCATATGCCAGCCATGGGGGGGGGGGTGTGTGTGTGTGTGTGTGTGTGTTCCTGGCTCTTCACAAATAAAGTTGAAAGGATTATTTTCACCCCAATGCAGAACAAGAAAAATCAGTGCATCAAAAGCTTGTGGGATGGAGAGAAACTTTGGGGCCCAGCTCTTCACAACTGCTTCTGGTGGCATTGTCAGCCTACCTACATCCCACTGTGCAGCAATGGGCCAAAGACTCTTTAGAACACTGTTTCGCAAATTTTTATTTTCCTTGGTGTGACCCCATTTATGACCCCATATCCTCAGCATGGCCCCTCACTCCCAACCCACAGCCCTCCACCCCCACCAGACCCAAGGGTGAAGGCCCTCAGCCCCCTGCCTGCACCAGCTGTGCCCGAGCCCCGGCTGCCACCCATGGGAGGTGATGGCTGTTGTGGCTGAAGTAGAGTACAGAGCCCGGTTTCTTCCCCACCTGCCCCTTGTCCCCTCCCCTGTAGATAGCACTGCCTGTGGTGAGGGAGGATGCAGGCTGCCTCCTGCCCTCCCCCCAGGGGCTCTGTAACCCTGTGGATGGGACCTGGTGCAGGAAAGAGGGCTGTGCTGTGCTGTGCTGCGCCGCACCGCACCGCACTGCACCATCGTGGCTACCAAGCTGAAATGTCTCCTGCTCACCCGGACCTTGGAGGCCATGGTGGTACGGCACTCCCTCCCACAATGGGTCCCACCCACTGGGCTGCAAAGGCAGTTCCTTCACAGAACTGGTCAAGCCCAGCTGTGGCCCTGTATCCCAATGTTGGCACAAATCTCAGGGGGCACACTTATTGCAACCCCATCCACTGATGTTGCGATCCCACTTGGAGTTGCAACCCATAGTTTGGGAACTGCTGCTTTAGAACTGTAGCCTAGTGTCTGAACCATGGTTCAGCAAATGCCACTGAACAAAGCACAGGGCTGTGGGAAGCTTTTTCTTAATGCAGATTACTGCAAATGTCTCATGAGAATAAAGTAATAACAAAGTTCCCTCCTCCCCATTCCTGAGGGCTCTTTCTGATATTTCTCCCTCTGAGGATCAGATGGTGAATAAGAAACACGAGATTCCACTAGTAGTATAAAAAACCCCCAACTCCTGACCGTTTATTTTCAGAAGAGTCTGCTTTGGGATTCCTTTAGGAAGTGCTCTAAGAAAGGCACAAAAAGAAACCTTTCCCTCAAGTCTGATCTGTGCACTGCAGAAGGGCAAGTATTTCAGTGCTACGTTCTACTATCTATCTTGTGAGTAAAGTCCGATGAAACGGCACAGAAAATTTCAGGCTATAGTGGTGCACTGATTCCTCAAACACACTGCCACATAAAGGAAATGTTTTCCTTGGGGAGGGAAAACCAGCATCCTGGTCAGTGAGATGCTAATAGTAAAATGTGTTTGTATCTGATAACTCTCAGGGCTATCCTTACTAGTTCCACAGCTACCTTGAACTATTGCTCTATATATACCTTCTTAATGGATCCTAAAAATGTATACAAGTAGGATAGGGGGTTCTCATCAAGCTTTAAATGACTGTTCTAGGGCTGTGCGAAACACTACCATTTTGTTTCAATGTCTGTTTCACCATTTCAAAGAGACGCTGTTCTGTTTTGTCATTTTGTTTAATTTCGAAGCACTGTCCTGTTTCATTTAGTCGAAACTATTTCACTGTTTTGACTCATTTCAGTGTTTCATCCGTAGGCTATAATGGAGAATCATGAAAATGCCTAAAACATTGTCATTTGTTGGCTGATTTGGATGCAGATTGCAGGGCTGGTAGCTCCTCCTGAGGGCATGAATCCTCTCAAGTTTCAAGGAGATAGGTGCAGAGGATTCTCAGAAACTGCACCTCAAAGTCTTGAAAGCAAAATTTGCTGGCAGCAACAGCTTCCTGTCATTCAGCATGCAGATCTGGGGGGTCGCACCCCTGGGAGGGCTGCGGGGCTGTGCTGGACTCCTCCTGGGGTTGCAGGCCCCCGGATCTGTGCCCCGGATAAGAAGAGGCTGCCCTGTCACCTGGGACTGGCACTGGGCACGGGTTGCGCCCAGTACCGGAGAAAACTGCTGCTATCACATGTCCCAGGCAGGAGTCTGAAGGAGTCGCACCCCTGGGAGGAGTCTGGCACAGCCCAGCAGCTCTCTCAGGCTCAGGCTGTGGCAGCAGCAATCTTGTCCAGTGCTGGGCGCAGCCTATGCCCAATACCGGTCCCAGGTGGGAGAGGCAGCCTGATCCTCTTCTCATCTGGGGTGCAGATCCCACTTCTGGGCTGTGCTCTGTGGGGCTGGCAGAGCCGATTCAGGGTGCAGCCTGGTGGTGGGAGGCGGAGAGAGCCAAGCCTGTGCTCCCCACCGGGCTAAACTACATAGTGCTGTGGAGCCGCTCGGAGGGTACCCCTGGCCCTCCTGTGCCTCCCACCACCGGGCTGCTTCAAAACTGGAAACATTTTGAAATATTTCAAGTGCCCTCGTTTTGTTTCAAAGCTGTTTTGATGCTTTTTGTTTTGTTTCAGTTTCGCTGTTTTGAGCTTGAAACGTTTCAGAACGAAACACATGGTAAAATTTTGCAAAGCCCTACTACGTTGTTGTCTCTAATGATTGGACTGTTGTTTTCCAGTTTTGGGTTGCAGGTCACACATTCCATCATATTCTGGACACCCACTCTCATCGTGGTTTTTCAAATTGTTTTGTGTTTCATTTTTGTCTGCCTTGTCCTTCCTATCTCCACTTCCACCAACACAGAGAGAACAGTTAGCCCTCTCTCTCCAAAGCTGAGGTATGGAAAAACTATAAGTAATGAGCCTCTTGGCCCACCATTTTATTTTTAACCTTGCTTTCCTCTCTTTTTTGAAGTTTAAAAGTACCTTAATATGCATCACTCAAAATTTTAATCTGATAATACTACCAAAGATAAATGTCTTTCTACAGTGGTTGGAGACTTCTCACTTTTAAGTGATAGAGACTTGCTTTCACAGGTAGTGAAGTCCAGTGCTAGACACGGACTCTGCTGGTTCCTTTAGACATGAGGACTGCTGAAGGGACACGTACCCAACTCATAAGTAAAAAGCATACAAACTATCATCTGATACACTATGGCTGTGCTGTGCAGAGATACTCAAACTAGTTTGCGTGTTCTGGCTCCTAGCTATTTACTCCATTATACTGCTTCGACTTTCACTTTTATTCAGAACTGGTGAAGCCTCATCTGGAGTACTCTGTACAGTTTTGGTTACCACACTTCAAAAAAGATGTAAACACATGGGAAAGAGCCCACCAGAGGGCAACAAAGTATGGAAACATGGATTTGCAAGAAAAAAATTGTAAGATATAGCATTATTTAGTCTGGAGAAGAGAAGACTTATCAAGTGGTGATAGCCTATCCTCTGTGGCTACAGAGGACAGGCCAAGAAGTTAATCACCTAACTTCGCAAAAATGGGAATTTTATGTTGACTATTAGGAAGAATTGCTTTGAAGTTGGTTTGAGCTGTGGAACGAAGTTCAGGGTGCTTAAAAGAATAAGTTTCTTCAACCCTTGGACGATATGGTTTAGGTAGGCATGATCCTGTCTTGACCATGGGATTGGGCTAGGTGACCTCCTAGGTTCCCTTCAGCCCTATTTTTCTATGCTTCTGTGTTTATCATGCAAATATAATGGGGGGGGGTGTGTGTGTGTGTGTGTGTGTGTGTGTGTGTGTGTGTGTATGTAAATTTCCTCTCCTACTCTGTTTTGAGGCATGGCAGTATATTTTTGAAAACTGCTTTCAAGCTCTCTCCCTCACGCTGTCGTGCATGCTCTTGCTCTCGCTCCCTTTTTGGAAGCAATTAATATATTGATCTTGTGAGGTTTAAACGTATGTTCAGATATGTGAATAATCCTATTTGAGTTCATGGGATTAAACATTTCTTTAAGTGTATGCATGTGGGGGAGGTTTGTTTTATATTTTTTCAGGTCCAGGACCCCAAGGAAGATAAAAATGTGTGTAATACATTAAACACCAAGGTATTTCTGTGAAATTCAAACTCATTTTCTTGCCATCTTCTGCTTTGACATATGGAGACTTGGATAAGTTTAATTTTGTCAAAAGTGAAATATTTTATTCCCAAAGATTTGTACCGGGCAAAATGTCAGTAAGAATGAAAAGGATGGTTTTAATGGGAGGCTCTTATTTTTATTCTGTGTCAGCTGAGAGATTTGTCTCTCTAACCTCATTTTGACTTGGAGTGTTTGCATTTATACCAGAAAAGTATAAGGAGCCTGTTTTCTGCTGCCAGCATATTTTGTAAAGTAACAGTAAACCTTTAATGCTGGTCGCTACATACTTTATTGGTTTAGTTTATTATAAATTCTTGGAGCAACATCATGAAGAACAAAATAAATTGCACTTTATTTTTGTGTAGGTTCAGCAAACTTGATGGCTGAAGTCTTTTGCAGAGAATAATTGAGTTTCTTTTCTGGCGATATGTGCTTTTATGTGCTTCTTATATCTGCTTCACTCTTTTTATAAATGAGAGCTTGAAAGCAGTTTTCAAATATACTCGTGTGCATCTCAAAACATAGGAGAGGAGATAATATGTATGTGCATATATGTGTGTATGTATATATCTTTTAATAGCACTTGCTGATAAATATATTTTCTAGATGTAATGGCTCTAACGTTTTTAATTTTTTATATACTTTATACATGTTAGCACGTGTGTTACCAGTGCTATGTTATTTCAAACACTTGTTTATATTAAGTTCCTGGCAAACTTTTTAGGACATTTAAAGGCTGCATCAGCACATCTTTTACTCCTGAGTTCCTGGATGCTTAAAGGTACACTGAACCAGTTCCACCAAGCTAGGCTGCGTCAGCTTGCCTTTCTACTTGCCAGCAACGCACTTAACAGTGCGTACATACACACTGTGTGTATTTGGTATGGCAGGTTGTGTATATTTTGGGGATCCAGGATGACATTTTTCAGATTGACTTGAGCGATTAACATCTGGTAGGAGCCTTGGTATGCAAAATGTTAAGTCTGAAAGTCATTTTTGAAAAGCCCTGTATCAAACAACCCTAAAAAATCTTAAAACTTGCCTCCTTCACAAGATTTGGTCTTTTGGATGGACATCTTGCTTACAGTAGTGGGGGGCTGTGTTCCTGTAAGTAAAAGAATAAGCTTTTTAAATGCACAAACTTAATAATGAATGTTTTCAGGTTATAAAACTCGTCATAATAGAGTGAACCTAGTAAAATATACATTATTTGGTCTCCAGGAATGGACCATCCGTGTTTTTAAATGCCATTTAAAACCTGTGCGTGCACACTGCACACGCAACATAAACATTCCTACTTGCCTTAATTTTAATTTACCGAGTTACTCTTCAGCGCACTTCATAAGCATTGTCACAGCACTGCGCTCAACTTACAAGTGCCCCTCAGTATAATAGTTGATCTCTTCTAAGGCTGTCATCTTTATAGAACATGTGTTAAATATATCAGGGAACCCTGATCTGGTCGATAAAATAGATTTGAGCATGCATCTTCACCCTGGCAAAAAAAAATCAACAAACATATTACTAGACCAAATTTCACAGTATTTTGCTACAAATTTAACTGTGTGCATATGTACTTTATGCTCTGTTGTTTCAACTGAAGCAATAGCTTTCTTGTGCCTAGCTGTAGCTTTGATATATAGGCTACTACTTGATATATACTTGCCATATGTGTAAATAACTTGCTGATCTTAGTGTTACGACCTGTTGACCTCTGCTTGTAAAAACAAATGAAGGCCAAAAGTTGAAGAGATCAGAGGGGAGACTTTTAAACATCTTGCAAAATGAAGTCCATTAAGAGTACTTTACTGTTTGGTTACAAACCAAGATTCTTGTACTTACAAATATTTTTGTTAATAACGCTTTTCTAAAGAAAATAGTTTTATCTGATTCATGTGTTTGTAGGTGGTTTCTCTGTAATGCTGTTCTTAAAAGAAAACCAACTTAAAAAAATCACTTTTCTCTGGACATTGTTTGGCTACTACCTAAGTTTATAAGTAACTGAGATTACTATACTATTTACTGTAAGTGAAAGATTTGAGAGGCACCTTCTCAGTTTCATCTTTGCATTTAATAGCATTATGGTCCTTGCAGTCGGTAAGACTTAAGCTTGTGCTTAATTCGTTTTCCTCATCAGGGCTTTCATGCACTGTCAGCATGCCTGTTTCCCCATATATTTAGTCTCTGTGTTGCATCTGGATTTTAGTCGAATGGTATGAAGGGAAATAAAATGGATGAAAGTTTTGTTTTTTCTTTCTTTTTATAAGTAAGCACAAATGCCAGAAAAGTTGGCAGTAAACCTCATCAGGTAGGTATAACAGCTAGAACTACTTCATTTTGTTTTTTAACACATTACAGTTTAGGCTCAGTGTTTTTCAGTCATTACTTATTTTGTCCTTTCTTCTGATTTCATTCAGTCAGTTTTTACACACACACACCAGCCAATAGAAGCCTGATTCTTAATAGCATCTCTCACTAAATGAGAAAAGACTGTAAAAGGAGACTGCCTGCTCAGACATGCATGTTCATGTCAACAGTAAGTTCAGGTTGATATGATCACTGTAGCGTATTAAGGCTCTGATGTACCCAGAGTACTTTGTTTTTTCATTTTGGTTCTGTCATGCAGTGTTCTAGTATACACTATACCCTACCAGAAGTGATTGGGTATTTTCAAAGTGCAGTAGGTAATAGTGAGGTATAGAACGTGTCAGAATGGCTGTGACGATGGGTGCCTTAGGGTTGTTGGTTGTAGCCATGTTGGTCTAAGGACATAGGCAGATAAGGTTCTTTTGGTAAATGTGATATCTTGTATTAGACCAACTAAATAGTTGGAAAATTGTTCTTTGCAAGCTTTTGGACACAAACACCTTTCTTCAGAATAGGGAGAGTCTGCTGGGGGAACTGCATATTGACCATATCATGAATATAGAGAAGTTGCAATGCAAATCTGCAAGAGGTCAGAGTACTGCAAAATGATCTCATGATCCTGGGCTCCCCCTGTACTGGCAAGTAGAAAGTTGGATGCTTGACAATCAGCTGATTGTCTGCTGGCTCTGGGGACCCAAGCTGTGGTGCAGTCTTGATCTAGCTGATAATCAGCTGATAATCAGCAGGCAGGGACTATATGGGGACAGGTTGGAGCCCTAGTGCAGGCTTGGATCCAGCTGACAATCAGTTGATCAGCTGATGGGGATGTACCGGGGCCAGTTGGAGACACTGGTGTACAGACCACCCTACCACATCTTCAGTTTAAGGTGTGATGGAAACCAGCCACAAAATTTATTATTCAGCTTATGGAATAACTTTTTTTTGCTTATGTCCTGTTTTATTACCCCGTTAATAGCTTGAACATGTGACTGGCTTATTATTTAAGATGGGATTAACTGGTTAATAGGTCTGAAGTGTAACGTCTGCCAGGGAGCAGAAGTAGCTTCTAAGGTGCCACCCTACCCTGCCTTCTGCCTGACTTGAGACTAGTATGGCTAACTATCTTGTTATACCTGTTAGGGTTTTTTGGTTTTTGTTTTTTTGTTTTGTTTTGTTTTTGTTTTTTTTTGGGGGGGGGCTCACTTTCTTCTTGACTTCAATTATGATACAATTGTGTGTACTGGGGTGCAGCTTGGAAGCTTTCCTATAAATACCTGCTTTAAAATGGGTATTCTCTAGCCTGCTAAATTCCTTTTGCCAGAGGAGATGGTCACTTCGATCAATTTTTTTTTTTTTCAGTAGCTCTACTGCAAAGCTTTGTTGTGCAATTTCATGCAATATATTTTTCAAGACCTGTATAACTTACAGCTAAATGCACATAGCAAAAATGTATTGGTGAATAGACTGTTCCACACACTGACATGGTGTCTACATTCTTGTATTTTCAGCTGCTAATTGCGGGAATACCCATGTTGGCAAGTGTAGCGTTTGAAGAGCTGGAAAATGAGGTGCAAAACTAAAGAAGTTTGAGGAAAAATTACTATCCGATTATATAGTTTAGACCTCCATGTTAATATTGTCACAGAGCAAGAAGTGAATTAACAGTATTCTGTTTTTACTCATAATAACATATGGCCTTTTATATCATTATTTGGTATGTTTTTGTGTAAGGCTGACCAAACAAATAGGATAAGCTGTTGACACTAAAATTATTACATTTTCCTTTGTCACCTGTTATCTCCCCTTACTGTGCCATGGCCTCCGCTGCATTAATTTCCTTCTAAAACAGATCAGTACTTTAAATTGCAGATTCCAGCTTCCCTGCATATTTCATTGTTGATATTTAAAATAAAATATCAGGTTAAGCAATAGCAAGTGATCCACTCTTAAGATAGCAATATTGTACAATTAACTGTTTCTTTGTGTTCAAGAATTGTGTTCAGTCTTGAGCAGCACACTAAATAATTATATAAATGGCTTGTGTGCATCTGCCAAAATGAGGGTTTTTTTCTAGACCAAGATTGTATGCTAAAGTCAGTTGGTAAATCCATTTCCAAATGTCAATCTGACTATAATATCATGGTCCTCAATGTGGTGAGGTAATGCAAAGTACTTGTCTGAATTCCACAGATTTATCATGAAAAGTATCTTTGCATGCACAGCTGTGTGGTGGTGGAGAATGCTGGAAAACGTGTTAGGTGCTGATAGATTAATACCTCCAACAAGGAAGGAGAAGGTTCTGGATAATGCGTTTGTCTAGCAACTCTCTAGCAAGCAATATAAATCATGAATTCCCCATAAGAGAAGGGGAAAATGCTATGTTCTGACCTGAAAAAGGATGCAGTGAAACATTTTAATGGGATTCATTTTTTCATTTCATTAATAAGTAAGCAATACTTCCTGTATTCTTGCAGGTTTAGTAACCTTTGTACTTGCTATATGGGAGGTTATTCAGCATTAAGAAAGGAGTTTCAGGACACATCTAAATAACCATACATCTAAATATATACATTTTAAGAATTCTGGGGAAGCAAATTAACTGCTTAATAATAAGACCTGCAATTGTGCAAACTCCCCTAAAAATGCAAGCCTGTCTTGTTAGAAATGCAAAACTCTAAAACTCTTGGTTCAGAGATGATACCTTTTATTAAACCAACTAAGAAATCGCACAAAAAAAAATCTTTCTGTTTTGTGATTTCTTAGTTGGTTTAATAAAGGGTATAATCTCTGAACCAAGAGTTCTAGGGTTGTTTGCATTTCTTTTTGTCTGAAACCAGTACGGCTACCAAATTCATCCCTGAAGCCAGTCTTGTTGGCATTTTGACATAGCCTGCCAAAATATAAAACCTTTGTCCCTACCCTGGGGAGAAAAAGAGAGAGAGGGAAAGAATTTCTCATTTCCATCTGGTGGCTTGATTTCCCCCTTTTGATTCCCATCCCTCCTTTTTTTTTTAATGCTTTAAAAATCAAAACAAAAAGGGTCCAGTCAAAGTGTATTCCTAAACTTCAGCTACAGAAACCTGCACACACACTTTCTTAGCTAATGGGTAAATCAAGGAGGAAAAAAAACTTGATTGTTTGTCGGTTGCTGGCACAACTGGTATCTTCTATCAATTTGCCAGTCAACACACAATCATGAAACTGCAGGGGTACCCTGTGAAATTTCTCTGGTTGATACGTCCTTTGTTGATAACTTTTATGTACAGATGTATACATTTTTCTTTTCATAATACTATACACACTATAAACAAATGCAGTAGTGTCCAATGTCTCCTGTTTGTTTTTAAGTAATGCACAGAACTTTCATAGAACAAAATATTCTGGATGAGACTATTAGGTTTGCAAGTTTTCTGTAGTACATTATTTCTATCTGCTTTTATTATTGAACTAAATATGCCCTGTATCTTATAGTTTGGTTATTCTGTTGTTAATTCCTTTCACAGAGAGTCAGAGTCCTATAGTTGCATTCAGTGTTTTTTGGCAGTCAAATCTGATATCCTCTTCATTTCTCTCCATATAACACTTGTCTTAAAATTACTTTAATGTACTTTATTATTCCACTGAAACTCAGTCAGCTGATTTGGTTAAACACACAATTGTCTAACTGTTACAAGATTCACTCTCTAATGGTGTTTCTACTATACTCTTCTATTAGGTAATTGCAGTAGGGAATTCTTAATGCCCTCTGGGCCACTTCTTCCTCTTTCAGTCTTCTGTTATTTCCTGTCTCTTAGGAAATAAAAATTACTAAGAGTAAGTGACTTTGGATTATGCTGAAGATGATACATAACTTCAGGGTCCCAAGAATATGAGGTCATTAAGTGTACTGTCTCTGCTGTAGTTGTGCGTGTGTAACTTACTCACGTGTCTAGGTATTTATCAAGTCAGTCGGTATGATTTTTGGGTATTTACAAGGGCTTTTGGGAAATGTTACATAATTTTGTTTCCAGCAGCATGCTGTTGATACTCAGACTGGCATTAAATTTTAGCCCTTTGAACTATTTAACTACTAGGTTAACTTTTGAGCAACAGAGCTCAACTTTTTTGGCCCCACAGGCCAGATGAGTGGCATGGGGCCAGTTCTTGGGGGTCTGGTAGCACTCCTTCCCACCCTCCACACACCAGGCTTTGGATGGGGGTGGTGCTGGGTCCCCAAGACCAGTCCTGTATGCTGGAGTTGGGTACCCCATGCAGCACACAGGGCCCAGGGTTCTCCATGGGTACAGAAATTTGGCAGCTGGGAAGTGCCACTGCTGCTTCCCCCTGCCAAATTACCAGACCCAAGGATTGCCCCATGGGCTGGTTGATCTGATACTGCAGGCCACATCTGGCCCATGGGCCAGGAGTTGAGCACTTCTGCTTTTGAGAAGTGTGTCATTGCTGAGATTTTGTATTGAATGTAAAGTGATATCTCCTCCCCCTTGAGCTAAAGGAACTGGCCATAGTAATGGTATTGAAGATCCTTTTACCAGATTAACCATGTAAAGGGCACCAGTCTACTACTGTGCAAAGTTCAGGGCAGCAGCAACCATTTTTTCATTAGTACCTTCCATCCATTAATACAGAATGGTTTTCATCATTGACATGGGACCTTTGCATTATTTTAGCATGGATTTAGTGGATTGAACTACTGATGTAATAATATTACTACTATTGAAATCTCGGGACTGCTGTTGTTTTTCAATTTATCTGAGACTCCAGATGAGAAAAATTAATACATTTTCACATTCCTAGCTGACATCGTATACAGTAGGATCCCACTACAACAGTAAACACTGCCTTTGGTTTTAAACTTTTCATTGGACTTGATTGTAGAGCTAATGTGCAGATCTGAATTACTTTTAGATTTTGTTTTTAGGTAGAATTTACTTTCCAGGTTCAAATTCAGCATTACTTGCCTCTCAGAAGTGGATAAATAGTTTAACTAAATTCCCATTATATCAACCTCATTTTTCACCTCTCTGCCTCTTTGTGGCATAACTGCTTTTGTGGATCTGGTTTACAGTGCCTTAAGAATTTCCCCTTTAAAAATGAGGGCTCAATTTTTTTGAGTTGTGATTTATCCTCAGCAATTCTCACTGTATTGCTGTGGTTTACCTCTGACCACCAACATTAATATTTGTCCAAGTGCCCAAGTTCATCATAATTTTCTATTATGATAGTTATTTAGACACTAAAAAGTTTAGAACTCATTGAAAAAAATTGATGGCTTCTAACACTTTAACAGGGTTTTTTTTTAACATTACCCCAGATCTGGAAAATAGGTTCCTTTATAGAATTACTATATTTCAGGTTTAAAAAAAAGAGGATACCCTGTTTGGGGGAGGGGTCATAGATATGCCCATGCCTTGCTGCTGTCTCTCACTTCCAACCCACAGTACCCCACCCCCAGACCATGCTGGTGCCCCTCACTATCCAACCTACACCCTCCCATCCCTGCTGATACCCCCTTACTCCTGACCCGTAGCCTGCTGGACCTTCCTGTGCCCCACTCTCCTGACCCACAGTCCCCCACCCCCCGGTGCCCTTCACTCCCAAGTCACAGCTACCCCAGCTCTGCTGATGCCCTTCACTCCTAACCTGCAGCCTCTTGCCCCTATCCCCCTCCAGCTCTGCTGGTGGCCCTGGCCCTCCAGTCCCCATGCCCCACAGACTTACCTGCCTGCAGGGTGCATGCACAGATGCATGTGATGCCCCTGCCTCCAATCGCCCTCCCCCATCCCCAAACAGCTCCTTGCTGGGGCAAGATGGAAGTGCTGGAAAAAACTTCAATGCTGAGCAGAGCAGAATCCCAGACATTTGTTGATATTTTTAAAAACCACCCAGACAGAGATGGTAGGACCTAAAAAGAGGACATGCTTGGGAAAATCTGCATGTATGGTAACCCTCCCCTTCTAATTTGAGAAGGAAATTGTCTGGGCATGCTTTAATACCAGGATTTAAAATGAAGGCATTCCCTTCTTGAATTACGGAAGTTATTTTTGATTGACAGAGCTAATAGCTGTTTTCAGTATTATAAAAAAAGAAAAGTACTTGCAGTAGATTTCAGCAAGCCAACTGAATGGAGGTGTCTGTAGCAGGAAAAAAAATAATTTGTGTGCAGCTTAATGATGCATTAAAATAAGTACATGGTTTAGCAATACACACTTTCAAGTGAAAGCGTCTAAGGGTAACAGAAGTGAATTGTTTTGTCTGTGCCTGTATTGGTCTTTGGGTGATACTGTATTTAGTCAAATATCAAATAATTCCAGGGAACTGAATTCTGAAGCAGGTTTATGCAAGAGGCAAAGATTTCTTAAGGTGGTATCTTCTGTTGGACCAACTATGCAATTAGAATAGTTAAATAAGCTTTCCAAAATAAGACATTCTGAGGAAGTTTGTCTAACTCTATCCCAACTACACAGTTGGCCCAATAAAATATATTACCTTAAATTCTTGCCTCTTACATAATGTCTGGGTTATTATGGCTTGTGACCGTCGGGCCTCAAGTACCCGCTCTCGAGCGGCCTTTGCCCAGATGGTACATGTCAGGCATTCTCTGGCCTGGTGTCTTTGGCCAAGGAGGTGTCTTTCTCACAAGTTGCCGCCCCGTGGTCACAGGCCAGCTGGGCACTGTGAGTTATATCAGTTTAGTTGCAGACTGAGCACTGCAACTTTATTAGCCACTGTTAGAAGATGCACATCAAGTTGAATCAGCAAAGTCAGACATCTCTGAACTGGGCTGCCCGAAGGAGAATTGGTGGAAGCCCCTCAGTCAGGATCTGGTCCTTGCTTTCACAGGGAGTAAGAGAGATCCATGGGGGTATGGGACAGCAATGACCCTTCTTTTCTGTCCTTCCCGAGGGTTACTATGATGTGTGTGTTCTTTTATATTTTAATTATGCTAATTTTTTAGTTATGTAGCCTTTCATAATATTGCTTTATAGCTGTTATCCTATGGGGTTAAAAGCTGTTAGAAATTATTATAAGAAGTTACTGCCCAAGCTTGGGTTTATCCAATAAGCAAATTGCAACGCAACGTCTTCAGGTTTAAAATTAACATTACCCTGCCTAAATCCGGCCCCTTCAAAACTCTCTGACTGTGCTTTTTTGAGATGTCCTTTCTTGAAATGTACTGGATAAGCTGGGCAGTTGAATCCAGTTTTTATCATCATCAAGGCTCAATTCCGAGCAAGAAAGAACTATTAGGTCAGCTAATTTCACAGCTATAGCTTTGTCTTTGAGACATAGTCAGTTCCACAAACAGTTACAAGTTACATTTGCGGGTTACAAAAATACAAGCTTCATATTAGACAAAAGTTCCAAAAGCCTCCAAGAAGCACATATTTATTGCTTATTAATTTCTTTGGTTTTGGCCATCACACCCTGCTCTCGCCTGCCACGACTTGTTGGTTCCTCAGTGGACAGGGTCGGCTGTCTGGTTCGCTCTCTGGCCCCTGGTTCGCCTGACGGTCGTTCACGGGGCTCCACCACCCCTACACCCCGGCCTCACTCCACCTAGTGCACGTTGTCTCCCAGTTGGCCTTGTCGCTCTTGTGGAGTTGCGTCCTACTGGCCACCTACTTTGCCTGCCAGCCAATACGGGGCCTGGTCTCTCGTCTCTGACCTTACTCCACCTTTCTCACTCCCACCAACCTCTTCTCCCAGGGAAACATAAAGAAAAACCTCCAAGGCACTACCCTTGACCCCACTGCCTGGGGGAAATAAAAAGAACCCTCTTCTCAACCCCTTCACACACGGGGAAACATAAAGCAAACTCTTTAGCAGAAACTAAAACACCGGGTCGCTCCTTCACGTGCCCACACCTGGCTTTGTAGCTCCGATCACCCCTACTTCAGCTTGGGGATGCTCTCCCGGGCATCAGCCGTCCCTTGGGTTTCTTCCCACCCTGTCATTGACTCGGCTGACAATGGCGGCAATACCCACCCCGACTGTGGCCACTCTTGAGCTTCCCTCGTGGTCCTTCCCTCTAGTGTGGTGCAGCTCTCCCCCTGGCCACTCCAACACTCCCACCTGGAATCCTGCGGAGTCTTCAGTCCTTCCCTGGGTCCTGGTTCGGGTCTGGAGCTCCTGCTGCCTGACGGTCTCCTGCGCTTGCCTCTCGGCAGGCTGCCGTGTTCCCCACTGCTCCCATTTGTTCCCAGCTTGCCAGGTCCTGCGAGACCCGAGGTAGGGGTCTCCTCCTTCCTCTGGGTTGGCTGGGGTCCTTTTTTCTGCCACCTCCTCCTGCCATGGCGTCAGACGCCATTTTTAAGATCGCCGGCCAGCGCTCGTAGCTTACTTCACTGGCCGGTCTTAAGTGAATAAATAAGCAGCTGACACACTGCGCGGGCGCTTCTCTCCACCCCTGCTGGGCTGTCTCCTGCTACAGGCGAGTGTTTATCATTACTTGTACGTCCCTTCCCGGGACATGGCTATAATATCATTCTTAAACTACTGAAACTGAAATTCATCAGAGGTGCCAGGACTCATTTTGTCTGGTCATGTATTTTTAAGATCCATTTAAATTCCATTTCATGCTCCTAAAACTAATTTTAAAATACAAACATTAAAATGTTACTATTATGATTTTATGCTGTAATGAATAATACTACAGAGGTGTTTGTTTTTTCTTCAACAATAAATCTTTTAACTATGTTTAGAAGACTAAAACGTTTTTAGATGACTTCATTTTATAAAAGTCTCATCAGAGTTAGTTTGATATATTTTCATTTGGTCTAATTATTTTCCAGATATATTTCCTATTTTAATTTTAAGAATATTTTGAGAGGCTTGTGGGGTATCATGCATATTTTCTCACATTTATTTTACTGATATGGCATGAGGCACTTGTACAAATAGTGTCAAGTTGTTTTTATCCTTACCATTACTTTGTCTGTATGAATTGTGGTATTGGATATAGATAAAACTTTTGTTTTATAATTTGGCCAAGAGTGTTTAATATAGAATGATAACTTAAGTCGTCCTCATGTATTCACATCTGAGAGAAGTAATAGTGAGGGGTGCACCAATAGAGATTTTTTGGGCTGATACCAATGGCCAATTTTTTAAGAAGTCATAATTGGCCGATACCGATCTGATTCAGATATGCAGCTGGGGTAGCTTGGGGACCAGCATCGAGCTGGTAAGTCTGGTGTGGGGGAAGGAGCGTTGGTGGAGGGGGAAGATTGAGGCCTCTGTGGTTGAGGGAGTGAGTGGGGAAGAGGCAAGCATTGCTGGGGTAGGACGTGAGATGGAGTTGCAAGCGGCTTGCCTGGGGGGCACGGAGGGGTGTCTCCTGCCCTACATCACCCTAGGAGGGCATGGGGGGACATATGTCCCTGGACCTGCGTGGATGGCAAGGGTGGGCTGCCACTGCAGGCTGGGGCTATGGGCTGCACTGGACTTTTCCTGGCAGGGGGCTGGACCAGGTTGCACTCGGGGGCAGGCAGCAGTGGTGTTGGGAAGGGTTTACGGGGGGTCAGCAGCTACCCCAAAATTCACCGTAGCCTTCCTGTAGCCCTCTCCCAGTGCTGTCACCTGGCACATCCCACAGCGACAACCCATCCTGCCCTGTCTTGCATACAGATCTAGAGGCACATGACCCCCATACCCTCCTAGGGTTTCATAGTTTCATAGTTTGTAGGGTCAGAAGGGACCTGAGCAGATCATCAAGTCCGAACCCCTGCCTTGGCAGGAAAAAGTACTGGTGTCAAACAACCCCAGCAAGGTGTTTGTCTAGCCTCGTCTTAAAGACCCCTAGGGTAGGAGCCAGCACCACTTTGCTTGGAAGTTGGTTCCGGATCCTGGCTGCCCTGACAGTGAAGCAGCGCCTCCTGATGTCTAGTCTGAATCTACCCTCTGCCCAGCTTGTGACCATTATTTCTAGTCACTCCTGGTAGTGCTTGGGGGAACAGGGGTTCATGCAGCAGCAGGAGCCACTACCCCCCTCCCGCACCCCGCCTCAGCTAAACTGCCCTGCCCTGGCCCCTGACTCTGCCCCACGCTTTCCCTCACCACAGGGGCCTTGTTCTGCCCCTCCCCTTCCCCCACAGCAGACTTACCAGCCAGATGCTACACTCCAGTCTGCTGGGCTGCACTCCTGGCCACGTGCATGTTGTGGCTGCATGCATGTGCGGGACTTTTATCAGCCACATTATCGGCTTCATTAGGCAAAAAAAAAAAAAAAAAAA
>NW_017728995.1:54762229-54762650 GCF_001723915.1 Gavialis gangeticus
TGAAGTTTCTGGGTTGAGCTTGTGAAATCATATGTAGGAGTTTTGCACACCTGACAGTGCTTATATTGAGCAGCACCCGTCAGCATCCTAAAGAGAATCTTGTACCACTTTTGTTGTGAATCACTGTGTTAAACCATAACACAGAGTTGATTCTACATACCATTTCTGAATTCAGTATGTACACTTATTTATGTTTAATTGCAACCTCCACTGCTAAGAATAGGCTGAATATACTATTTTTGTGCACTCTTACTGTTGTTAGGAATCTCTTGATTTGAGGTTGATCTCTACCATGGCTTACCTGATGGGTCTTGAAATGACTTATGAGTCCAATCCTTGATTTACATATCCATCCACAGAAGTTGTGGGTCTTCCACAGGTAAGATTAGGCTGTGAGTGGGGATTCCTCTCCTCTTTCTCC
>NW_017728995.1:54767650-54767963 GCF_001723915.1 Gavialis gangeticus
GTTCATGCAGCAGCAGGAGCCACTACCCCCCTCCCGCACCCCGCCTCAGCTAAACTGCCCTGCCCTGGCCCCTGACTCTGCCCCACGCTTTCCCTCACCACAGGGGCCTTGTTCTGCCCCTCCCCTTCCCCCACAGCAGACTTACCAGCCAGATGCTACACTCCAGTCTGCTGGGCTGCACTCCTGGCCACGTGCATGTTGTGGCTGCATGCATGTGCGGGACTTTTATCAGCCACATTATCGGCTTCATTAGGCAAAAAAAAAAAAAAAAAAAGAAGCTAATTTCCGCAACTGTCATTTTTCCTTATTTCGG
>NW_017728995.1:54769066-54769766 GCF_001723915.1 Gavialis gangeticus
TGAAGTTTCTGGGTTGAGCTTGTGAAATCATATGTAGGAGTTTTGCACACCTGACAGTGCTTATATTGAGCAGCACCCGTCAGCATCCTAAAGAGAATCTTGTACCACTTTTGTTGTGAATCACTGTGTTAAACCATAACACAGAGTTGATTCTACATACCATTTCTGAATTCAGTATGTACACTTATTTATGTTTAATTGCAACCTCCACTGCTAAGAATAGGCTGAATATACTATTTTTGTGCACTCTTACTGTTGTTAGGAATCTCTTGATTTGAGGTTGATCTCTACCATGGCTTACCTGATGGGTCTTGAAATGACTTATGAGTCCAATCCTTGATTTACATATCCATCCACAGAAGTTGTGGGTCTTCCACAGGTAAGATTAGGCTGTGAGTGGGGATTCCTCTCCTCTTTCTCCCTCTGCGCGCTCTCTCTCTCTCTCTCTGTCTCTCTCTCTCTCTCTTCTGCTTTGAGGGCAAGAAACTTTATCTCAAAGTGGGCTGTCACTTAGTTGATTGAGGTTGAGGGACCATTGTAGTTGGTCAGCAGCCAACTCCCTTTCAACTCTTGATGTTGGCATCTGTTTTCTTGAGGTATGCCTTGTGATGTTTCCTCTGGCCATTCATATATCTGGTGAGATCTCAGGTTGCAGTTGAACTGGGAGTAGAGCACTTGTTTTGGGAGTCAAGAGTCAGGC
>NW_017728995.1:54774766-54775860 GCF_001723915.1 Gavialis gangeticus
CAATTTTCCTTATATCGGTGTTGATCTGATATGGGGCCAGTGTATCAGTGCACCTCTAGTAATTGTTGAAAATTTAGCATCTGACTGAGCGTGTCTAATGGCCCATCAAATAGAGCCATACAGAAGTGTTCTGAGGTGCTTGAACCAGGCCTTTGCAGTTAATGACAAATTTTGCGTTTTAAAAGGGAACCATAAAAATAACACCCGAGAACAGGTAATTCAGGGAAGGATATCTTTCACAGTAAAGAAAGGGCATATTCCTTTAGCTGGCAACATCCCCCTGGTAAGACCTGGCAAGACCCAGGCGAGGCAGGTAAAGCTTAGGCACCGTTGCTTAAGGAGGTGACTTTGGCGGCATCTCAGTCTGTTCTCAGTGGTCAAGCAGCAGATGACAGAGGGACATTTGGAGCTGAAGAGCACTCCTGAAGTTGTAGGAACACCCTGGAAGTATGTATTAAAGCTACACTTTACCACATCTGGGGTCAGGGTGTTTCATTCACCTTGTACGCTCAATAAATTTAGGAAGATGCACGGGCGACTGGTGCCTCCTGAGTAAGGGGGGGTACTTGCCTGCCTCAGCAGCCAGTCAGTGACGGGGGGGGGTTCCCCCACACCTGATTGTGCCAACCGGGGGGGACATTCCCCATGGTCAGTCATGCCAACCCAATCACCCTGGCACTTCTGGGTCAGTGCGATCAGTCGTGGGGGATTGCTTCTCCTGGTGCCCCCACTCCCAGGCTAGCACTCTCAGAGGGGCACCAGCTCTCTCGCCTGCCCTCCCTGCCCATTGCCTAAGCAGGGAAGGCTTCTGTCAGGGAGTGCACCAACACTTCCAGGGGATGCATGTGCACCCCCTAAACGTTGCCACTGGGTAGATGACACTTTCTGTCTGGTTAAACCAGTGACTCTCAACCTCATTAAATTCTAAACACTTTTTAGAAAATGTCAGGTCTTAGATTTCACTTGGGGTTTTTTTTTGTTTTTTGTTTTTTTTTGGAGTCCAGGAAAAGTGATAGAGCAGTTCTTCTGTTGCAAAAAAACTTGGAAAGACCACAGCAGGTCAGAATATATATATATATATATATATATATATA
>NW_017728995.1:54776598-54795805 GCF_001723915.1 Gavialis gangeticus
CTCTCTCTCTCTCTCTGTCTCTCTCTCTCTCTCTTCTGCTTTGAGGGCAAGAAACTTTATCTCAAAGTGGGCTGTCACTTAGTTGATTGAGGTTGAGGGACCATTGTAGTTGGTCAGCAGCCAACTCCCTTTCAACTCTTGATGTTGGCATCTGTTTTCTTGAGGTATGCCTTGTGATGTTTCCTCTGGCCATTCATATATCTGGTGAGATCTCAGGTTGCAGTTGAACTGGGAGTAGAGCACTTGTTTTGGGAGTCAAGAGTCAGGCATGTGCACGCCATGTCAAGTGCGGTGAAGTCAGTGCTTACGGAATACTGACTCAAGGCTTCAGCACAAATGCTGGTGTTTCTGTGGTCATCTTCACATTTAATGTGAAGATTTTCTGGAGGCATTTTTGCTGATACCTCTCCAGATTCTTTAGCTGACGTTGGTAGGTCACCCATGTTTCACATCCCTAGAAGAGAGTGGGGATGATTATTGCATTGTAAACCTGGATCATAGTGTCTTTTCAGAGATCAGAATGAATTAAGACATGTCAAAGCAATTTCCCATAGAGGGCACTTGCATACAGGATCCTCTGCTGGATCTCCTCCTCAATGTTCACTCTCCGAGGGAAGTGGCTACCAAAGGGGGGAAGTGTTGACTACACCCAGTGTCTTTCCCTCAGTAATTTGGAAAGGGGAGTTACATACATAGCCTGGAGCAGCCAAGTAGAGCACTTTGGCTTTCTTGGCTAGGGACAGGCATTACACACAAACTGGTTTAAGTGATCAGAAACTGGTTTAAACCTGTAACAGAATGGAAGTTATATAAACCAGTTTCAAAATGGCTGAAACTGGTTTGAGATAAGCCTGGTTTAATGTAGTATCAGACTTAACCAATTAGGGTCAAACAGGTTTAGGCAGTGTCTGTTCCAGGCCCCTTCCTGATAAGTTAAATCAGGGTCTCCTAGTATCCCAGATGCTTTGCAGTTCTGGATGGGGCTGTCACCTCCAGAGAGCAGAGCTGGCCCCACCTGCCTGCTGTCTGGGCAGAGCTCTGGCGGAGACTGCAGGTATAGGAGGGTCTGCCTAACTTCCCCTGCCCCACCTTCCCCTTGCTGCTTGGTGTTCAAGCAGGGATCCCCTGCCCTTCCTCCCTCCCTCCCATTGCCCACAGCATGGACACCAGCCCCACAGACCCTAGGCATGAAGTATGCTAGCTAATGCTGAGAGGTGTCTGTATGTGTGTGTCTCTAGTTTCACTCAGACAAGCAGACAGAACAGTGTCCACTTACGGCTTCTGGAGCTAATCAACAGGTCAGGTGGTAATGTCTCTCATTCCTTCCTTGGAAAAAGCTGTTTAAGAAGAGCTTGAACTAATGAGAGAGGCTTTTCTTTTGTTGATGGGCTGATAAACACTGATAAACCCTGCTGGCTTGTTTGCCTGTCAGTCTCCTGCAGATAGTATAAAGAAGCAGGGAGAGGGAGATTGAAAAGCTCCATATCATCAACAGATGCATGCACTGCACATTCCCCTTTTGCCTCAGAGTGCTAGCCAGGGGCCTGGGTCTGGCAACACTCGCACCTTGAGCAGTAATCAAGAAAAAGCCTGGGATGGTGCAGGCAGATCTCCCTGATCAGAGTGCCCTGCCAGGGCCTGGCTATGGCCCCCCCCCAGCTCATCCCTGTGGAAGGGAAAGGAAGGCTTCTCCGGTGCCTCCACCTTCTAGCCTAAACCAGTGCAGGCATGTGCTTGTATTTTTTCAGTCCAGAGGGAATGTCTGAATGCTTAAAAACTGGTTCAGCCTAGCCAGGTTAGACTAACCTGCAAAGCTAAAATCAATTCAGGCTCAGGCTTTTTAAATCTCTGTCCCTAGCCCTTGATGTTCAGTGGCCCAAAATTTGGTAGGCTTCTCTGAAAAAAATCTGTGCAGTCTGGAGGTTTTTTTCAGTGCGCACAAGGATGGTTCAGTCATCAGCATATTGAAGATCAAGGCTGCCTGTTTTGAGCACTTTGGTCTTTGAGCAAAAATAACCCATATGGGGATTATAAGAGTCATTCTGATCATGAGGTGGGACTGTTAATCATTATTATGTCTCATCCATTAAATCTCCTTCCTTTCTAAGCAGCATCAGCAATTCTTCTGTCCGCTTTGCTGTTCTAGAGGAAAATGGATGACACCCAAATTGTGAAGATGGAGATCAAAAAAAACAAACAAAAACAAGAGTACTTAGAACAGGGGCTGGCAGTTATTTTGGGCACAAGGCTGCTTACTGAGTTTTGGCAAGCCATCAAGGGCCGCGTGACGGGCAGCCAGGGGAAGATAAATATTAATTTTCTAGATCATTTAGGGGCCCCATGGGCTGGATAGAATGGCCTGGTGGGCCGCACTTTGCCCACCCCTGATTTAGAATGTATGAAAAGTACTTACTTTACATGGCCTGTTCTCTCAACATTTCTTGAACTGATAGCATTTGCTTCAGAGTAGTAAGAAAAGCACTTGTCTCCTTATTGATTTTGATGTCTTCTTGATTTAGAAAGTGTCCTAAGCAATTAGACCTTATGAGAAACATTTTAGTAGGCTAATAATCATCATATTAACTAGTAATTCCAAGTCTAACAACTGAAAATTTTCATAGTTTGACTTTATTAGCAATATGGGATAGTGACATGACTTTATTTCTGTGCCAGCTTCAGCCCAAATACCATAGAATTTGCTACTGTTCCAAATAAAGGACAGGATTATCAACAGGTGGGTATGTAGAAAGATATATGTTAAAGGTTGAGAAGGGCATATAATATAGTGTGTTTCCCCTCCCCTTTACGTCTTTGAAAAGTATATTGAAAGATCGTGTAAAGGAAAATTACTTAGAGATTCCTCAATCACTGGACCAACACAGAGTAGCTGATTTGCAGACAGATTTACCTGACAATAAACTCAGTTCTTTTTTTTGGTCTTCATTGATCCTCAGTAAACAGTTTCTGGCCACAGAGAAGATTAGATTATTTTAGGATTTGCAATGTTCTGTCTGAACCAGTGCAAGTACTTTTATAGCTCTAATTGACATTCCCATCCCTTTAGTCATTTTGAAATATTCATTGGTAAACACCATGTCTACAGTTTGAGCCTCAACAGTTTATAGTGATCCATCACGGATCCAGATGGATTTTAAAGAGAGCCAAAGCACCTGTTTCTAAGCAAACAGTTCTCTTATTTACCTGCAGATATTCTTTGGGTGGGTATTAAGTCTGAGTTCAAGAATGGCAGGCTAGCTGATGGAATGGGAGTGGTGTTTGGCCCCTAAAAAAGTAGGCCTGCCATGTAGATAGGGAGGCTGAATAAGCCAAAGATTCAATTGTCCAAGTTTAAGAGAGAACAAATTTAAGGGTCTGTTTATGGCCATGCTGATGGAGATGAGGGTGTTTTGAAGGTCAATGGTTAATCTACTTAAACACATTTTTAACATTTTATTGGGGTCTCCATTTGAAATAACATTTGTATTTAAGCAACATGTGCAGGCCATGTGCTTTCTTACAAAGATGTATTTCAGTGTTCAATCCTGTGAAAGAAGGTTGTGCATGCAGAACGGTCTGTGGTGTTGGCAGCAGATGATAAATTCTTCAGGAAACTAAAGTTTGGCCTCCTTTTCAATGAACAGGAAAATTAAAGTAGCCTCCAAGAAAGATTTAAAACCATGTCAGATGTTTTGAAAACCAGCCTTCTACCTAGCCATCCTTGCTGTCTAAAGATGATAAATTCCCCTCAGAACGCTGTAGTGATAACAAGGGCTAACAGCATTAATTGCTTTACTGCTTCCCATTGCTGCGCTTCTAGTGAATCTCTTCATTGTACTAACAACAGAACAACTTCTGTTTACTTTTGTTTGAAAGTTGTGTGGCTGCGATGCAGATGCAAGTGGGTCAGATTCTCAACCTCTAGAAGTTAGTGGAACTAAGCCAATTTATATATTAGCTGGCCAGCTGCCTCTAGGCTCTGCTTCTTTATACTCTCAGACCTATTGAGAAAGCTGTGCTAGAAAATATTTAAGGACATATTCAGTCTAGTAGCTCCTACCTAGTAGTTTTTGTTCAACTTGCTTAGTTAATTTTCATAAAAGGATCTTTTATTTTCAGCCTTATTTTTTTTTTTAAATAATTTATTTAGATCTGACTCTTGGTATATCAAAATAATATTTTACCTGAACGTAGTGAAACGCAAAGCCAGACTTTTTTCCCTGTAGTTGTTCTTTGACAGTGTTATGGTAGTTTCTAAAAGAGTGTGTTTCCTTTTAGCAAATTGTCTTTTTGCTTCATGAAATATCCCAGGCTTAAAAAGGCCTCCCTTCGTAAAGGTGATGCTTTCACAAGAGGTTCTTCGGCTGTCACAGTTAGGAGCAAATAATGTTACTCCCTTTTATGCATCATATGTCTGAGAACACTTTTACTCTGCTAACTTGAATTTGCCTGCTGTCAGCCTTCCTAGATCAGACCAACTAAACTCTAAAGTGAAATTTTACATCTGCAAATTAAAACTTTTGCCATATACTTCATTTATTCCCTGCCCTCAATCAACCCCCCACAAAAGAAAACAACAACAAAAAACAAATTCTGCTCATTTGCATAGTGAAAAACCAAAATAGAAGAAAAGAAATTGGCTGGGTTGTATTTTTTTTTTTTTCCCCTTCACATTTCAAGGGAAGAGTATTATTGTAACTTGGCCGCAATATTTCTGTCCTCTAGCTATGGAAAATGCAAGTATCAAATACTGAGTAATGGTTAATGCAAAAAAAAAAATCAATTCATTGGCATTGTAAATAATCATATATAATATAAATATATATAATGTAATATATCATATACAATATGGAAATCTAGTTTTTTGAAAAGGGTTGCATGTGTGCATGCGCACACATGTATATGTACATAAAATCAATAAAATAAATACCTTGTTTTCAGTCTCATCAGATCAGCCAAATAGGCAAGGGACTTTAAAACCCTTCTCATTTGTAATCAGTTTGGAGAATTTAGGCATATCAGAAATTATAGTCTGAGGAATCTTGCCTTATAGCTACCTTGTTGTATTTTATCTTTTGCCTAAGGTGAGAACTCCAGGCTGCTGTAGTAATTTATTTCCCCCTTTTTTCAAAAATTATATTTGTTTCAAATTAGGACCAAAAAAAAAAAACATTTCAGGCCAACACAGCGCCTTTTGTCTCTTCAGCTGGCTATTACACTAAGAGATTTAATTGTTACTACTGTTTACAGGGAAGGTGACTCAGTTTATGTAATAGTGTTGTGTTGAGCATGTTAAGTTAAGCTTGGGAGTGGGAGGAAACAGCATGTGATGCTTGCAACCTAACTGAGGCTATGGCCTGCAAATCTGGGGGCCCAGCCAGCCAGCAGTTACTCATTCTGCTCTGCCATCTTTTTGGCTGAGCATCTAGGTGGGCCCAGCCACCCACCCATTTCTTGCCACCCTTTACCCATTCCCACAAAGTGTACAGAAGCAGAAGAGGAAGTGTCCAGACAATCAGGGCTCAACTTGTACTGAAACTACTTAGCTCCCAGCTTGTGGCTCTCCCAACTTTCCTACATTCCCTGGCTACCTGACCCAGCTCTTCAATGGACTCTGAGTTTGCCTGACACTTTTTGGTTTCTTAACTCAACTCCTGGTTTGGTATTTCGGATACTAGACCCAGCTGACCATCTGACCACGTGCTCTGCCTGATGCTTTGGATCTCTGACTTGGCTCCTTGGATAGATCTCCGGGCTCCTGTATGCTCAGGATCTGAGCATTCCTTCTGATCTTGGTTGCTTCTCCAGACCCCAGGTGACTCCTAGGTCTGGCCACCCATGACCTGGCATGACTTAAACCTGCCTTACATTTAATACTCCCTGAGTTTCAAATTACTAAAAGATTGTCTAGTACACTGTCAGCTACCATGTTATGAATTGTAGCCTGGAAAAAAAAAGAAGAGGAAGCTGATCTAGAAACTTATTACATTTTGGTTAGTGGGGATATACGAGAAGAATTTTTCCAAAAAACATGGAGCTTTACATTTGGGTATGGTGCATTTCAAATAGAGATCATACTGTTCAAGAAAATCAAAAGCTTTGCACAGGACATTATAATAGATAAAGGAGTTGGTTCAAATTCTCGTCCAAATGCTTGATGTTAAGAAGATGCCGATTTGCAGATATGCCAATACAAAAAGTGGCATCTTTTCAACATCTGTTAATTGGATGAGAATTTGCATAACTTTTTCACCCCACCCCACATATTTCTTGATTTTAAATAGCCTCATTAGTAGATCCATACACACATGCAGGTGTATGCATGTATACACATATATCTGTATGTGGGCATCATGAGAAATGCAGACAACACTAAGATGTGGGGAGAAGTGGGCACACTAAAAGGAAGGAATAGGCTGCAATCGGACCTAGACAGGTTACAGGGGTGGACAGATGAGAACAGGATAGGTTTCAACACTGACAAGTGCAAGGTGCTGCACCTGGGGGGGAAGAACCAGCAGCATACCTACAGGCTGGGGGACTACCTTCTTGTCAGTGCAGAGGCAGAGAAGGATCTTGGAGTCATTACTGATGCCAAAATGAACATGGGCTGACAGTGTGGGGATGCGGTCAGGAAGGCCAACTGCACCTTGTCATGCATCCACAGATGCATCTCGAGCATGTCCAAGGAGGTGATCCTCCCCCTCTATGCGACACTGATCAGGCTGCAGCTGGAGTACTGCGTCCAGTTCTGGGCGCTGCACGTTAAGAGGGATGTGGACAACATGGAGATGGTCCAGAGGAGGACCACTCACATGATCGGGGGAAGCAGGGCAGGCCCTACGAGGAGAGGCTAAGGGACCTGAACCTGTTTAACCTCCACTAGAGAAGGCTGTGGGGGGATCTAGTGGTTGTTTACAAACTAATCAGGGGGGACCAGCAGGCATTGGGGGAGTCCCTGTTCCCCCAAACTCTACCAGGAGTGACTAGAAATAATGGTCACAAGCTGGCAGAGGGTAGATTCAGACTAGATATCAGGAGGTGCTACTTTGCTGTCAGGGTGGCTAGGATCTGGAACCAACTTCCAAGAGAAGTGGTGCTGGCTCCTACCCTGGGGGTCTTTAAGAAGAGGCTGGATGAACATCTTGCTGGGGTCGTCTGACCCCAGTACTCTTTCCTGCCATGGCAGGGGGTCGGACTTGATGATCTGCTCAGGTCGCTTCTGACCCTACCAACTATGAAACTATATATATCGTGTATGTACATGTATATATTATATATGCATATATAAAATGTATGCATATATGCAAATGTACATACATTTGTGTACTTGCATATATACACACACAGTGTTTATATGTAACCATATAAGTATTACTAATTGTGTATTTTTTTCTTGCTGGAAATACTTTTTGTGGGTGCTGTTGGTTTGGTGTGTTAGCTTTTTTTTTTAATCAATTTGGCTGGTCAGGTGTTCCTAAAATGTTTAGCAACAACAAAATGTTTTTGGTTAGGAGGTTTGTGTTTAGGATGTGGTCAGACAAATACAGGTTTACCTTTTCTGTTTTTATCTATTGAGTTTTATTAAGATCTACAACATCAAGGCCTGCCTGCAGCCCCTTATTATTCCATGATTATCTATGGAATGGATTGGAAAACATATGGAGTGGATTGGAAGGAGAACCAGATTTTCCACCTGTTTGGAGAACCTACCAGTTCATTTTTCCTTTATTCCAAAGTAGAACAAAAACAAAATCAAAATATCTTGTGTAACACATTTCTGGAAAAAATGGTAAATCTAAATACGTCTTTCATTTTAAATGAAGCATAACACTTGGAAAATAAATACTTTGTAGAAATGTCATTAATTTAACAAATTGGCATTTTTTGTGATGGGTGAAACATTCTGTCAGAAAACTGAGCCAGCTCCAATCTCAAAACCCCCCTCTTGTTCCCTTTGCTTTAAAGTTGATAATTTTGGTTTACAGTAGAATAGTCCGCTAACTGCATAGCCTATCTGCCATTGCTTCCTGGAGAAGATACCGATTTTTTTCATGATGTAGCTTTTTTAAGCTGGCTGTACTTCTCAGTATAAGTTAGTGACTCCCAGTGAAATGCTACTTGACAAGCAACTAAAAATGTTTCCTTAAATGCCAGCTTAAGGGGTGATTCAATAGTCTAGGATAGCAGTAGGCAACCTTTTCCTGCTGTAGGCTGGAATATGACCTGCCTTGCATTAGAGGCAGGCAGCGGGGTGGGTAATAGGACTCACCTGCAGTAAGCCATTTCCCCCCCAGCAGCATTGGGAGAGTACTTTGGCCCCAGGCCTGTGCATTGGACTTGCAGCCTTTAATTCAAGATTGACTAACCTGGGGGGGAGGGGTTGGGGAGGGAAGAGGAGGAGGAGAGGGATAATTTTTAATTTAACAACGATTCTGGGGGTCCGATGAATGTATAGGTGAAATTCTACAGCCTTTGCTTATGCAGTAAGTTTAGATTATAAATATGTTCTTGTTTGCCTTTTTAAAAATGATCAGTTAGCCCATGCTACAACAAAACAAGTGGCTCTTTAAACATAACCATGCATCTGCTAGTCTTTCCCACATGAGCTATGGAAGTTAAAGGTTTTTCAAGAACATATGTTACAACGTAACCTCCACACATCCTTGTTTGGATAATACAGAGAAGGCACATGAGGTTTTGAGCCCATAGATCCTAAGGTCTCCTTGAATAATGCATTAATGTCTGACTGACTGACAGATGTTTTAATACGCTGCTCATGAAGAATATGATTTAGCTGTCTGACCAAGCAGTACTTCTCTAGAAGGGTGCTGCAGGGTTTTTTGTTTTTTTTGTTTTTAGTCATTATTTGTCATTAACTATCGTGTAGTTAATATCATCTCCTTCAGGCTAATGGGATTGTAGAAACTATATGCCATATCCACATCAATAATGCAATGTAGCCACTTGAACAATTGATTTTGCTGTTTGGAGAAAAGAGGAAATGCAGAATTTAAGTCTTTGGCCATAAGAGGTTTGCGTCAGTTTTTATGGAAGTTCTAATTGTGACATCATAGCTGTCTAATTACTTAAGTCTTACAATGATTTAGGATTATTCCACAAGATATGCATTTTTTTTCATAATGCATGCCCTCAAATAAGACAGGCACCTTGTTTTTTGGATGGCAGATTGTCAGCTTGTGGCCATGACTCTGGAAAAATCCTATAACCTGCAGCAGCTCGCTGGCCCACCCTCATTGGCTGCTTCAGGAAAAAGCTAAAAATCTGCCATGGCTAGTGCCAGGAGAGTGGCGGCAGCTTTTGGCTAGTCAACCAAGAGTTGCTTCTAATTTGGCAGTGGCTACAAGAGGGTTAAAACTGGCCTCTGCCTATTCTGCATGCTGGCCTAGAAAGAAGCAACAGCCTTTCACAGTGCAGTATATCCCATGTTTCTGTTTCTCTATGCTTCTATCCTGGCAAAGAAAATCAGCTGCTCTTCTTACGACACACCCCAATTTTGAAAATATGCGAGTAAATATGGTAATACCTAGGGGTGCACCAATAGAGATTTTTTGGGCCAGTACTGATAGCTGATGTTTAAGGAGGCATATCAGCTGATACTGATCCAATTTCCTATACGGCCGCATGCTTCTGATTAAGTCCATTGTGGTGGAAGGGGAAAGGGAAGGGAAGGGATGTGGAGGGGCAGATCAACACCCCCCCACGGTGAGGGAAGGCATGTGGCAGGCACTGCACAGCTGGGGTGTGGTGGGGTGCAGGGTGGAGCTGCAGCTATGAGGGGGGCAGCTCCTACTGCTGCTTGCACCCTGGGAGGACATGGGGGGGCATGTGCCCCTGGATCTGTGTGGGGTGGGGCAGGGCAGGAGGGCTGCAGCTGCAAGCTAGAGCTGGGGCTGCACTGGGCTCTTCTCAGCAGGGGCAGGGCTCAGAGGCTACAGAGGGGGTTGTAGCCACCCCAAACTTCGTCATAGCCCTGCTCCCAGTGCTATCACCACTGCCATGCGTCTGGTGCAGTTCCAGCTCAATGCCCCTCCTCCACCCCTGCGCGGGGAAGAGCCAGGGTTGTGCCAGACTCGTGGCAGTGGCAGCACTGGGAGCAGGGCTATGGCAAAATTTGGAGTGGCTGCAGCCTGCCCCGGGCATAGCCCACTCCGAAAAGAGCCTGGCATAGCTCCAGCTCCCACCCATAGCTGCAGCCCGCCTGCCCTGCCCCATGCAGGACTAAGTAATGAGCAGGGATCCTGGTTTTTACTTGTAAAAAATTTAAGAATTCTCCGATTTAAAAAAAAATCCCAAATTCTCTGATTTAAAAATCCCCAAATATGCATTTTCCTGCAGTTTAAAATGAAACACCATATGCATGCACACACATGCACGTATATCAGTGAAACACAATGTTTTATTGAGATATTAACAGTTTTAAAGCAATTTGGAAGCCTAGTCATGCCTCAATAATTCTAATAAAATAAAATCTGAAACCTGTATATCTTGGCATATGATTTTGGCTATTTTATCATGGAAAATCAGAGCTCCCCCTGCCCCTTCCCATGCACGATGCCCAGGCATTATGCCCATTGGACAGGCTGGGGTGGTTGGGTGCAGCAAGAGCGGAACAGAGCCTGGGGTGTGGCAAGTCCATGAAATTAAGCCCTGGGCTCTGACAACTAAGCCTGTCCCTACCATCTTTTTAACACTTCCCTTGGTTGGATGCCTTTTAAGTTACAAACAATAATATAATGTGGCACATCATATAGTTTCATTTTATTCAACCTGATAGATTTTAGATCAGTATTGTGCTGTTACAAGGCATTATATTTCACTATCTTATACCTAAAGCAGATGATACCAAAGCACTTTGTGTATATATACTACTATATAAACTACTTTCAAATTTACTCTACTTTATTCATGCAAATTCCTAGGACTTTAATTCAGTGGACAAGTTTGATTTCATCAGTCCTGTACTAGGCACATTCTAAAAGGAATCAGAAACACTGCACATTCATTTCAAATACTTATGTACAGAGGTTGGGATTGACCATGTCCATTAGATACTAAATGCAGACACCCCACCTCTGTCCTTTTCAGGAAATCATCCCCTATCAGGAAAATCACTTAAGCATATACTTAATTGCCATTATGTGTATTTGCTTAAAAATGCTCCTAGCATTTGAGCCCTGTATATAGAAAGGACACCAGGAACAGAAATTAATTATGTGCACACCATATATTAAAACAGCTGTTTCATTCATACAGCGATTGTGTATTGGTTTAGAGGGTGAATAGAGCTGTACCAAAAATTCTGCACTGTTAAAAATCACCTTCTGGCAGAATAAGAAACTACTTTCTTTATCTTTCAATTTTGTTGTTGGTATTGACAAAAATGAGAGTGGTGACATTTATACCAGAACCTGCTGCTCCATTGTTAACTTTGAATAAGTTGTTCTTTAAAACTTGCTGTAAAAATAAAAACACCATGTCTCTTCCTGAACACCAGGGATCCTGGTTTTCTTTGTTTAGAAATCCCAAATTTTCTGATTTAAAAAACAAACAACCCAACATTCTCTGACTAAAAAACTCAAACTGTGTTTCTCCACAATTAAAATGAAATGCCACTATATATGTAGGTATTAACTGAATACAATGTTTAATTGATATGTTTACAATTTTAAAGCAATGTGGAAGCCTGTCACTGCCTCAATCATTCTAATAAAATAAATTCTAAATACCTACATATTTTAGTATTTCATTTTGGTTATTTTATCATTGAAAATCAGAGCTCCACCTGCCCCTTTGCTTACTAGTGCATGGGTCCAGCTGTGGCCGTCCCCCCTCTGCTGCTTTGTGGTGCGGAGCAGCCCCGACATGATGGTGCTCTGCCCCGTGCATGCCATTGCCCGTCACTCCCAAGCCACAGTTCTCCCTGCCCTGCTGGTGCTCCTCACTCCCAATCCACAGCCCTCTGCTCCCCAAGGAGTGGGGAGGGGAAGAGGGCATAGGCAGAGTCAGGGGTTGGGGATGGACATTGAGGCAGCCATAGTAAGGGAGTGGGGGAGGGATGGTGGGCAGGGTGCACCTCACTTTTGGCAGTGTGGCTGGGCTTGTGGCGATGGCAGTGGCGGCGGCAGCAGCACTGAATCTTCCTGCCCTGCTCTTCCCTCTTGTGCAGGGTCCCTCCAGCTAGGCTGCAGAAGCCCCTGGAAAGTGGGCAACAGGGCAGGGAGCCCTGCAGTGGACAGCCTGCATCCTCCCCTACCCTGCGCATAAATCTGGAAGGGCACATGCCCTCTCTCATGCCCCCTTCCCCAGGAGCGCATGCAAGAGTGGGGAGCTGGTTCCTCAGACAAGCTACCCATGGCTCCATCCTACTCCCCAGCTGGGCTCCACAGCTTTGCATCCCCACCTGGGTGCTGGGCAGCACCCGCAGCCCCAGCCACCATCCCTCCCCCACTCCCTCACTATGGCTACCTCAATGCCCACCCCCACCTCCTGACGTATTGCCTGGGCATGTGCCCCCCCAAGATTTTTGCACAGGGCAGATGCCCGCTGTTCGCTGTGGGTTCAGGTGTTTCTGCTTGACTGCCTTTCCTGTGGGAGTCCCATGCCAGCTGTGCACCTTCTGTCTGCCTGGTATTAGTGGGGCTGCAAGTTGTACCTTGCGCTGCCAGGCAGGCACGGGACATGAAGCTGGCATGGGGCTCTCAGGGCAAAGGCAGCAGGGCAGAGAGCCCTGAGCCCACAGTGAGCAGCTTGCATCCACCCTCACTCCACTTGGCTTGGCTCCAGTTAAAGCGTCTCCGCACTTAAAAATGGTGGTGGCAGCACTTGAACTAAAGCTCATTTAACAAGCTTTAGTTCAAGCACCCCCACTGCCATTTTGAAGGACCAGGATGCTGATCCCCTGGACAAGCTGCCCGCAGCTCAGTCCCATTCACCACCCTGGCTGGGCAGCACCCTCAGCCCCAGCCCCTGCCCCAGTCCCTCTCACCATGGGAGCCTCAATCTACCCCCTCCGTCCCACGTCCCTTCTCTTCCACAGACTTGCCTTCAGAGAGCTGCTGACATGCTGCCTGACTACACTCCTGTAAATCGGTTATTGGATCAGTATCAGCTGATTATGGCTGGTTAATAATTGGCTATCGGGCCAAGAAAACTTTTATTGGTGCACCTCTACCCATAAAGAGTTAAAATGATAGTCCAGAGTTTTAAGGAGAAACCGGTTGTGAAGTCCCCATTGATTCCAGTGGAAGTTAGGCACCTGGAAGCGGACTTAACATAACAATGCTGCTAGTAGGTGCTGGCAGCAGTGGAGAGGGCCAGTTGTTCAAGAGTAGGAAGGCTTTGAAGTGTAAGTGAACTTACGAAATAAGCTGTGAGTCATAACTAAATATCCCAATTTCTGTAACCTCACTGGAATTTGTAGTGTTGGTAGTAGTTTGAAAACTGAGCCTTGGAGTTCTGAGACATGGCTACTACGGCTGTGCAAAATTTCACCAGGTGCTTCATTTCGAAGCTGTTCGACAGTTTTGAGCTTGAAACAGTGAAACTGAAACAAAACAAAAGGCTTTAAAATGTTTTGAGTATCGAAGCTGGGCTTACCTGGCTTCAGCGCCGGTCCCAGGTGACAGTGGCACCATCCTGTCATCCAGCGCACAGATCCAGGGGCCCGCACCCCCAGGAGGGCTGCAGCACTGTGTCGGACTCCTCCCAGGGGTGTGAGCCCCCAGATTTGCACACAGGATGAGAGAAAGCTGCCACTGCTGCCTGGGACTGGTGCCAGCAGAAATCTTCCTTGGCACTGGATTTGCTGCACCCAGTGGTGGTCCCAGGCAGCAGAAACGGCTTCCTCTCATCTGGCGTGCAGATCTGGGAGGAGTCTGGTAGAGCTCAGCAGCCCTCCCGCAGGTGCAGACCCCCAGATCTGTGTCTGGATGAGAGGAGGCTGCCTCTGCCATCTGGGACCAGCCCTGGGCACGGGCTGTGTCCAGCACCAGAGAAGATTGCTGCTACTGCCTGTTCCAGGTAGCAGCAGCTGTGGAAGCCTGAGCCTCCTCTCATTTGGCGCACAGATCTGGGGGCTTGCATCCCCGGGAGGAATCCAGCAAAGCTAGAAGTCCTCCCGCAGGTGCAAGCTCCTGGATCTGTGCCCTGGATGAGAGGAGGCTGCCTTTGTCACCTGGGACCGGCGCTGGGCATGGGCTGGGCCCAGGCGGCAGCAGCAGCTTCCTCATCTAGCATGCAGATCTGATGGCTTACGCTGTGGAGGAGTCCAGCACAGCCCAGCAGGCCTCCCAGGGGTCCGAGCCCCCAGATCTGCGACCCAAATGAGAGGAGGCTGCTGCTGCCGGCAAGTGTCCGGAGTTGTGTTTTGAACAGTTTGAGGTGTAGTTTCCCAGAAACCTCTGCACCTATCTCCTTGAAACTTGGCAGGCCTCATGCTGTAAGAAGGGGCTACTTTCCCTGCAATTTTCATCCAGATCAGGCTGAAAATGACCACGTTTTTAGAATTTTCATGATTCCCCATTATAGCCTATAGGCAAAATGTCAAAAAGCGTTGAAACAGTGAAACAGTTTTGACTAAATGAAACGGGACAGTGCTTTGAAATGGAATGACAAAATGAAACACTGCCCCTTCAAAAAGGTGAAATGGATGTCAAAATGAAACAATGATATTCTGCATAGTCCTAAACCTCTCTTCTCATGGACTAGGAATTACTGTAAAAGCATGATCGTGCTTAGCTATGAAATCATGTGTATACAAAGTGAATGATGCATTTCTTCATGTCTTCCATTTGTTCTTTTAGATAACTCTTTAGGGTATAGTGAAATCTCTCCCTCTCTCTATATGTGTTAGAAAATATTGCATACTTTTAAATAGAAACAATTGTATTCTAAGTTTATGCAGTACATATAACATTGTAACTAAAAGTGTAGTTCAAAATTTGAACCTTACTATATAAATCTATGAGCATTTAGACTTTATGCATAAACCACATTTTATACTTTTTCACAGAGATACTTTCTTCTCTTCTGTGACTTCCTTGAGATGATGCAGTGAGTTCAGTTTTAATAAAGCACGTTTTCCTCTTCCTCGCTACTCGGGTACATCACTTGAATATTACTTTTTCTGAGGTCTCATGGGCTAAAATTTATATAGAAATTGTTGAGGGGAGGGAAAAAACTAGTGAATAGCACTCCTCTCCCACCCTGGTTTCTGCAAAATCATGGATTATTGGTGTTCATTTTAAAAGCATTCAAATTCGAGTAAATTTGCTTGCATTTCTCTTGGGTTGCGGGGGGTCAAGGTTTTCATTAAACTTCAAATTTTGAAATTGGTAAAGTTGTTGGAACTTATTATTTTGTCCTTGTCATACTTGCTAACAAAGGTTGCATGCTAATATTTTAAAACAATCAACTTATGTTAATACTTGGATGCAAGAGAGCTTTAACTGAAGCAGCAACCTCTGATCTCACTCTTTCCATAGGGTTGCTGTATAGGATGGGTGAAAAGTGACAAACTCTAAAGGATTAGATATATTCTGTCCAAGTGACACTCAGGCTCCACATTTACTTTCAGTGACTTTAGCTGAGGGAAGAAGTATGAATCATCCATCAGCTTATTGTAAGAGGGTAGCCAGCTGTAAATATATCCTGTCTAGAGATTTGATTCCAGTAATCAGTGTAAAATAACTGCTGACATCCCAAAAGAAAACTCAGAGTGCTCTCCCAAAAAGGAGCTGATGTTGCTAAAATACTGACAGTGAATACTGTGCCTTATGAATGAAGTAAGTGCATATTTTCTTATGCCTTCACAAACAAAATGGAATACAGAAACTTTGTATGAAAACTACTTGTATTCTACCATTATAAGTTAACATCTTCTGGACAAATGTAAATGTTTTATAAGAAGAAACATACGTAATGTTATCCATACTGAGGTTTTGTTGAAGGCCTCAAAATTACATATTTTATAGTGCTGCTGTAGATATAGCTAAATATAAGGTAGTTTACATGGAAAAACTCAAGGATCTGAGTTATGGAATGGATGTTCTGATATGAAATGTATGCTCTGCTTTAATGTCTGTTGTTTTAGTGTTTCTTAGGTTGAAGATGTGTGTGAAACCTCTTGTCTTAATGGTAAATTCTACAGGACTGAATACTTGTGTTTGGGAAGAACCTGTATGCATTTAAGTTTGGGGCTGAGGAAATACTGTGTTTATCCACTAGGAAGTTTTAATATTTCATTTGAGATGTGGGTCAACCAAGGACAGCAGCAGATAGGTTCCCATGCCCCACTATAGACCTCCCTACCAAGAAGAGGAGAGCTATCAGGCATTTTCCAGGGAACTGACTGAGAAAGCCATCACTAAAGACCTGATTGTCATGGGTGATTTCAACTACCCTGACGTGTTGAAAAGACCATTCAGCCAGATCCAGCAGGTCAGCCAACTTCCTGGCAGCTATCCAAGACCTGTTCTTGACACAGGGTATGGAAGGACTGACTAGGGTAAAGCCACTTTGGACTTAGTGCTGGGGAAGACATAGTAGGCAACTTGAGGATTGGAGGTACTGCGGGCAACAGTGACCATGACCTGATTAGGTTCACCATCCACCAAAAAACTGGGAATTCAGTCAGTAGAACAGAAATCCTAAACTTCAGATGGGCAGACTTTGGTAAGCTGAGGAGTCTAGTTGGGAAAGCTCTCTGTGACCAGCAGCTGGACAATTTGGGAGTTCAGGATCAGTGGAGCTTCCTTAAAGGGGTGAGTCTCAGTACTCAAAAAGATGCCACCCCCACATGGTCAAAAAATGGGAAAGGGGCCAAGAAACCAGCTTGGCTGAACAGGGATATTAGGGAACTTTTGAAAAAGAAAAAAAGTATATAAGCAATGGAAAAACAGTTCATCATCTAGAGAGGAGTACAACCATACAGCCAGGGTCTGCAGGTATGAGACACGAAAAGCCAAGGCAGGCATGGAGATCAAGCTGGAAACCAAAATAAAGGACAACAAAAAGTCCTTCTATAGGTACACATGGAGAAAGAAAAAATCAAGCTCCACTGTGGGACCCCTACTAAATATAGGGGGGGCAGCCCACAGTTGATCTCTGTGAAAATGCAGAACTCCTAAATACTTACTTCACATCAGTATTCTTGAAATCAAAGAGGAGCTGTTCACCTGTCCAGAGGCCCAGGGAATATGGGGAAGACAACAGTCCACATGAAATCAGTCCCAAACAGGTGAGGGTACTCTTAGAACATTTGGACCTGTTCAAGTCTTCTGGGCCAGATGACCTGCATCTGAGAGTCCTTAAAGAAGTAGCTGAGCTCATAGCAGGGCCTTTGGTGAAGCTGTTTGAAGAGTCATGGAATTTGGGAGTGGTTCCGAACAACTGGAAGAGGGCTAATGTGGTACCCCTCTTTAAGAAAGGGAAGAGGGACAGTCCTGCAAACTACAGACCCTGTACCAGTCTGACCTCAGTCCTGGGTAAAATCTTTGAAAAAATTGTCTAGGAGGCCATCAACCACAAGCTTGTAACTGGTGGGTTAATAAGTAGCCAGCATGGCTTTGTTGAGGGTAGGTCATGCCTAACAAACCTGGTGTCCTTTTATGAGCAGGTAATTAACCAGCTGGACAAGTGACATAAGGTTGACGTCATTTACCTAGACTCCATCAAGGCCTTTGAGACTTTCCCATGAGATTCTTTCAACTAAGATAGAGGGTACTGGCCTAGGCCAGTCTACAGTGAGATGGGTTGGCTCAGAGGCCGATCTCAGAGAGTTGTAATTGATGGGATGGCCTCATCCTGGAGGGCCGTCTCCAGTGGTGTCCCCCAGGAATCAGTGCTTGGGCCCGTGCTCTTTAACATCTTTCTCAATGAGGGGGTGGAAAGCACAGTGATTAAATTTGTGGATGACACCAAGCTGTGGAGAAATGCAGGCACATCTGAGGATAGGTGTGGAAGAAATCAAACTTTGCATTGTGGTTGAATCAGAACTGACAGAGCCAGCTTTTCTTTATTTAGGGGCTATACTGTGATCACAGGGAGAATTCCATAGAGCAAGGGGAATCGCCCACTTGTCTGTTTCAAAGGATTTCTCGCACTCTCTAAGTTTTCAAGCATATTTATACTTAAGACAGAGAAAGAGATAAAAAAATATGACCTTGGAGAAACAAAACAATAGTAAATTACACAGAAATTTAGGAAGTTTACTTAAACAAACCATATGTGCACAGGGTAATATATCAAGATAACCTAAGGATAACCCAAGGCATGCAGGATTCTTTATCTCAAAACACATAACTGAAATAAGCAGTATCAGCACTTCTGGTCTCTGTCTATTTTTCTAGTCAAGTATGCCAGAAGCATAACTAAATTACTCCTACGTAGGGTAAGGATCCAGGATGACCGTGACAGACTGGTCCTGTGAGCCGAACACAATCAGATGCGGTTCAATAGGGAGAAGTGCTGGGTTCTTTATCAGGGTAGGAAGAACCTTCACTATATATATATGACGGGTGGTGGTCTACTGGTTGGCACTGCATCTGGCAGGGACCTGGGGGTGACAATCAACAAGAAGATGAATATGGGCCAACAGTGTGATGAAGTCTCAGGTCAAATAGAACTCTGGTGTGTATCAGCCATTATGTTGTGAACAGATCCAGAGGGGTGGTTCTCCCCATCTATTCAGCATTGGTGAGGCCACATCTGGAGTACTGAGTCCAACTTTGAGCACTGCACTTTAGGAAGAATGTGGATAAGCTCAAAAGGGTACAGAAAAGGGCCACCCATATGATTAGGGGTCTGGAGGATAAGCCGTATGAGGAGTGACTCTGGGAACTGGTTTTGTTCAGTCTGAGCAAGAGAAAATTGAGAGGTGACTTGATAACTGCCTACAAGTATGCCAAACATGAACACCAAGATCTAGGGAAGCAAGTCTTCAGAAAGGACCCACCTAAGAGGACGAGGACAAATGGGCACAAACTAATTGAGGAAAAATGTAGGTTGGGCATAAGGAAAAACTTATTTCTGTAAGGGTAACTAGAATCTGGAACGTGCTCCCAGCAGAGGTGGTGCAGCCGCCATCCTTGAAGGTGTTCAAGAGGAAGCTGGACAAGCACCTCATTGAGCTCGTTTGAGGCCAGTAACTTCCTGCCCATGGCAGGGGACCAGACTTGATGATCCTACA
>NW_017728995.1:54795869-54798641 GCF_001723915.1 Gavialis gangeticus
CCCATGAGATTCTTTCAACTAAGATAGAGGGTACTGGCCTAGGCCAGTCTACAGTGAGATGGGTTGGCTCAGAGGCCGATCTCAGAGAGTTGTAATTGATGGGATGGCCTCATCCTGGAGGGCCGTCTCCAGTGGTGTCCCCCAGGAATCAGTGCTTGGGCCCGTGCTCTTTAACATCTTTCTCAATGAGGGGGTGGAAAGCACAGTGATTAAATTTGTGGATGACACCAAGCTGTGGAGAAATGCAGGCACATCTGAGGATAGGTGTGGAAGAAATCAAACTTTGCATTGTGGTTGAATCAGAACTGACAGAGCCAGCTTTTCTTTATTTAGGGGCTATACTGTGATCACAGGGAGAATTCCATAGAGCAAGGGGAATCGCCCACTTGTCTGTTTCAAAGGATTTCTCGCACTCTCTAAGTTTTCAAGCATATTTATACTTAAGACAGAGAAAGAGATAAAAAAATATGACCTTGGAGAAACAAAACAATAGTAAATTACACAGAAATTTAGGAAGTTTACTTAAACAAACCATATGTGCACAGGGTAATATATCAAGATAACCTAAGGATAACCCAAGGCATGCAGGATTCTTTATCTCAAAACACATAACTGAAATAAGCAGTATCAGCACTTCTGGTCTCTGTCTATTTTTCTAGTCAAGTATGCCAGAAGCATAACTAAATTACTCCTACGTAGGGTAAGGATCCAGGATGACCGTGACAGACTGGTCCTGTGAGCCGAACACAATCAGATGCGGTTCAATAGGGAGAAGTGCTGGGTTCTTTATCAGGGTAGGAAGAACCTTCACTATATATATATGACGGGTGGTGGTCTACTGGTTGGCACTGCATCTGGCAGGGACCTGGGGGTGACAATCAACAAGAAGATGAATATGGGCCAACAGTGTGATGAAGTCTCAGGTCAAATAGAACTCTGGTGTGTATCAGCCATTATGTTGTGAACAGATCCAGAGGGGTGGTTCTCCCCATCTATTCAGCATTGGTGAGGCCACATCTGGAGTACTGAGTCCAACTTTGAGCACTGCACTTTAGGAAGAATGTGGATAAGCTCAAAAGGGTACAGAAAAGGGCCACCCATATGATTAGGGGTCTGGAGGATAAGCCGTATGAGGAGTGACTCTGGGAACTGGTTTTGTTCAGTCTGAGCAAGAGAAAATTGAGAGGTGACTTGATAACTGCCTACAAGTATGCCAAACATGAACACCAAGATCTAGGGAAGCAAGTCTTCAGAAAGGACCCACCTAAGAGGACGAGGACAAATGGGCACAAACTAATTGAGGAAAAATGTAGGTTGGGCATAAGGAAAAACTTATTTCTGTAAGGGTAACTAGAATCTGGAACGTGCTCCCAGCAGAGGTGGTGCAGCCGCCATCCTTGAAGGTGTTCAAGAGGAAGCTGGACAAGCACCTCATTGAGCTCGTTTGAGGCCAGTAACTTCCTGCCCATGGCAGGGGACCAGACTTGATGATCCTACAGGTCCCTTCTGGTCCTATGATTCTATGCTTGCTCCCAGGCTTGCAGGGAACACCTGGGGAGGATCAGGCAGAGAGAAAGATCCCACTCATTGCTGTCATCTCCTGCTGAGCCCAGCTGGAGCAAAGCAAGGGAGCTCCCACACCCACCCATCAGCTCAGGGCAGCATCAGCAAGATGTGGGGTGGGGGGAGAGAATGGGGGGGGCAAAGGGACCTGCCACTGAGGATGCAGGGAACTGGAAGGGATTCCCTTCCTGAAGAGCAGGGGGCTGGGATGAGATTTTTAACTGATCTGAAGACTTAAAGTCCTCACTGCTGCTTCTGTCATGCAGTTTGCTTGGGAGGAGAGTGGGGCTAAGCTGAGGGAGAGGTGGGAAGGGGGAGGGAGACCTGGGAGCAGGGTGCCACTCCTAAAAGCTCCTTCACAAATCCTGTATCTGCCCATGAATCTCAAATCTCAGATCACACCTATTTGCCCTTCTCTTTGAATGCTTCAGATATGAAACATTTCACGATGCACCAACCAGATTGGTCAGAAATCTCCATTTGTTGTATTTTCTGCAATCACATAAAAAGACAGCTGTGGTATGTAGTGTCATGGGGAGTTGGTCAGAATGATAATACTTATTTCCATAGTTCAGTGTGTTGGGCCTAGGTATCTAGCATGTAAAAATCATTTCTATGGTATTCAGGATATTTGGTACATTAGTGATCATCAGTTCTTAAAAATGATGTTTACCTCGGATATGCTTTAGCTTTTAATTCCAGTGCAGCAGCTGCCTAACATTTGTCACAGTGATACATTACAACACTTAAGACAGCTCCACTGAAGAGCAATAGTAGCCCACAAAACATGAGCAGCTAAATTTAACATTACTAATTTTGAAAGATTTCTCATAAGAAAATATTCAAGTGACAGGTATAAGTACTGATTCTCCCACCCACACTAGTTATTTCCCCAGAGTATACAGAGATCACCTGCTTTCCTTTAAATTATATAATTCACTTGAATCCTAATTCAAAACCCAACATTCAGCGTCTACTGATTTTGGAGGGCCTTAATGACTAACGATCCCTGTTTCTTTATCCAGCATTTGAACTGCCTGTACACATGTGGGGAGGCTGCTCTGATGCACTGTAATTACAGCACGTAAGAGCAGACTTGATTAATCCTGTTACCAGAATTAAATTTAACCATTGCCTAGACATGATTTGATAATGCTCCCTTTGTTTCCATGACTACTTTAAGATCCACTGTTGTCTCATATAGAAATA
>NW_017728995.1:54803641-54832973 GCF_001723915.1 Gavialis gangeticus
GTGCTAATTAGTGCACTCCAACCAGCTTCTGCATTTTGTATATCAACATTCCCATTCTTCAGTGGCTGTGGAGCTACCCACTATCAACCCAGGGACAGCAGGGTTGGCAGGTATAGTGGCAGTAGCTGGAGACAGAGAGGGTACGGAGAATGGGGTGGGTAAAAGGGATTTTTTACTTGATTTAGGGACTCAAAAAATGCCTACTGCTGCTCTTAGTGTGATATGTAAGGCAGGGGGAAGGGGGGATCATTTTTGCCACTCCTCCCCCAACCCAGATCTGCTCCTGGAGAGATGTACCAAGTGAAGGCTGCTATTGAAAGCCATACTTCTAAATTGCTGAATCACCCTTCAAGAAGTTGTCAATTAAAGTTTTTGAATTCAGCTGAAGATAAGTAACTAGCCGATTTTTCTGCATAGTGTAATGCAAGTATAGTATCTCCTTTGTGGCTTAGTATTTAGCATGAATTACTTTGGTTGCTTTCTCTTTTGGATATTTTTTTAAGTTCATAAACAGGCTTTGATTGCCAGTTTTTTGTGTTTTGTGTTTTATTTTTGCGGTGAGGATCAGAGAAATATGCATGTTATTTTGAGAGGATTTCTACATTGGAAAGCTATCCGAAATTTATCCTCTCTGCAGCTAATTTCTTTCTAATGAGCTGAAAGCCTGCCAATTTCTCTGCTTTTTCAAAACAAATTGATGGTGTTCTTAATCACTAGTGCAAAGATGTCTGCAGCTTCAGCAGCCTTCATGTAGGAATTTAGTAACTGTCCTGGATGAATTAATGTAATGCTGAATGGTTGGCATTCTTGATGCATGCATAGAAGTACTGTAATACCATACTTTACTCAAATACAAGACTAAGTTTTTCACCCCAATAAGCATGGGGGGGTGGGGTCCCTCATGTTATATTCACATACAAGGAAACTTCATTAAATACATTGTGTACCATTAAATTGCTACCAAAAGCACCATGTGCTCAGCGGTGGAAACCAACTGTCCAAATTGGCCAAACATACTGATGGTAACCTACCACAAGGATTAGCCTTAATGCAGTGCCTTTGAATAAGATGTATGGCAGTGTCCACTGAGTGCAGACTCCCTCAGTACCTCCTCTTTTTGAAGTCAGTGAGCCACTATGTTGAATACCTTTCAACTCCCTCTTCACTCCCACACCTGAGCATCACCTTTGCCCTTTCCAGTGATCCTATTTCTTCATCAGACTTAAACATCTGGCAAACATCACCAAATGGGGCCCAAAGCAGTTAACTCAGCTTCCCTGTCACCCCCTCTCTCAGACTGTCATATATGTTTAGTGTGGTCCCACTGTTGCATGAGGTGGAGCTGGACCAGGTTGCCTTGTGCTTCATCTGCATTTAAATTTTTGGAGGATCCCAAGTTTCAAGGCAAACAAACTCTTCCAGTCATGAGTGGGGGGCACTAATTAGCCCATGGATCCTTTGTGGAGGTCGTCTGGAATAAGCGCACATACCAAGCAGTGCTGAGCTATGGGGTCACCATGGCTTGAAATGCTGACTCTGCTGGGGTCCAGCCCAATCAGATATATGATGAATCATGAGCCTTTTGGCTTTGGACTAATAATATTAGGGACCTATCAAATTCATGCTGAAGTGGGGTATGCTGCTGTGGCTCCTTTAATCTTGCAACTGTTCCCCCCACTTCCCACCCCCCTGCTGACTTGGTTGGGGGGGGCTACATTTGTGGCTCACTCTTGGTCAGTGGGGAGGTGAAAATTGCAGTTTTAAATGTGGTGCCATTTTTGCCTCTTACCACTGATTGGCTGAGGGCCCCTGGACAGCGCTGCTGTTTGCTCTCGACTGTCAGGGAGGCAAAACAACACCATGTTTAAAACGGTGTTTTAGCTTCCCTCCTGATCAAGAGGGAGTGGTGGATCCCTCTGCTAATCAGCAGTTGGGGGGGGGGGGCGGGGAAATGAGATGCATGCAGGGGAACATGCAGGATTAAAAGAAGTGCCACACTCTAATTTTGCCATGAATTCAGTAAGTCCCTAAATATCAGGCAAAGTATATACTGTATGTAAGTAGGTACAAGAGTGTTGTTTAAAAGTGTGTTTATGGAGTACCTGTGTTAAAACTTCCAGAAGTTTCAGAAAAGGTGAAATGCATCAACTCTGGATGAACTAAGCCGATGGGTACCTGTTGTAACTTGCTTCTATGCAGATTACTAAAGGCATGTTTCTTTCAAGGTCAGTGTTTTCAAATTTGCCCCTTACTTCCATATGCTCAGGGAGAGCAGGGTCTGACAGTAAAGTGGGGAGGGGCTGAAGAGGGTAGAAGTTTGGGGGACAGAGGGCAAAGGGGCCACCTGACCTCTTACCCTGCAGATTTTATTTTCCCTGTACTAGTAGGAGAGGAGTAAATTTAAGCTCCAATAATTAGATTGTGTACATGTAAAATTAGAACATGCTAGCAAATTGGCTGTTAAGAATGATGTGGGGAGGGGAGGGCAGCTGGACGCAGGGCTCCATCTATCTCCCTCCTCCCCCACACACTCTGGGTCGGGCCCCATTCCACAGGCCCCCTTCTCCCTGCTCTGGGTCTGGCCCTGCTCTACCCCCCTCCCCCCCCCCCTCTGGGCCGGGCCCCATTCCCCGGGCCCCCTTCTCCCTCCCCTGGGCCTGGCCCTGCTCTACCCCCCTCCCCCCCCCCCTCTGGGCCGGGCCCCATTCCCCGGGCCCCCTTCTCCCTCCCCTGGGCCTGGCCCTGCTCTACCCCCCTCCCCCCCCCCCTCTGGGCCGGGCCCCATTCCCCGGGCCCCCTTCTCCCTCCCCTGGGCCTGGCCCTGCTCTACCCCCCTCCCCGCCCCCCGCCGCTCCAGGTCTGGTCCCACTCTGCATCCACCTGGCTCGTACCCACCTCCCTCCCTCCCTGCCTGCTGTCTCTCCTCCTGGAGGGCATAAGGCTGGGCATTGGGGGAAGCACTGCCACTGTGATCTCCCCCTTCACCCTCAGGCAGGGAGGTAGGAGGGAAGCCCCGCTGCTTGGGTGGCTGGGACGTGTTCACCGCCACCACAGACTTCCCCTGCAATTTGGGCATGTGCGGCCCGGGCTGTGCAGCCAATTGCTGCCTGTGCTCTTGGCAGTGCAGGCTCAGTTGCCCAAAAGCATTACAGAGAGACACACAGATAGATTAAGCCTTTTATTATAGTAGAATTTATACATTTTCCATGTATAGAATCTAATTATTGAGGGGGGTCATCTTATATTCAGGGTGATTTTATATTTGACTAAGTATGGCATATTTTAAAAATCAGTTTGCTGATTATTATTCCAAAAGGAAGTTTCCAAAAATCCATTGTTGGAAATGTGGGTTTCTCACACTTTTGTAACAGAAAACTTGAATGGGGTACACATATATACTGCTAACATGGATCTGTAGTGGTCTAAATCTTAATTCTCTGTGCTTACCATATGCATTATAGCAGGCTCCATTTTAGATGTTCATTATATGACTCCTAAGATTTCTAGCTGTAATCTATATTCATTTATCTGGGTATGCTGTGCCCTAAAAACTATCAGTTTTTGGAAAATAATGATGAACATGTCTGTCTCCCTCTTTTAAATAAATGCATCACACCTTTTTGAAATATGGAAGACATTTAAAATATGTTTGCCTTCAAAACTGACTCTTTTTCTTCACACTTCTTCAGCTTCCGTTAGCTGGAAAATAAACTGCATTTCAGTATGTTGTTATTTGCAGTACTTTGAAAACACATGCATCAGTTACACTTGGAGAACTGGCAGTAAGCAAAGTTAATGATTTTTGTGCGTGTTAGGTTTTTTTTAACCCAGTCCTGCCCTTTATTAAGGTCAGCAGGATCAAGGTTGAGTATTATGGATTTGGTCTAAAGCTTGCATTCTCTTAAATCAACTGTGCTTTACTTCCTTTGCACTTAAGAATCCAAAGACATTGTGTGTCAAAAAACCACAGTGACTTTCTATAGCTGACTAATGTCTTCATTCAAAATTCTAGAGACCTGTATGTCTTTAATAGTTTAGCAATAGATCCAGAGGATGCATTCTAGCTTTCTGGGTGTGTCACCTTTATTGTGGAAAAATGATATCCCTTCTGCATTTAAGGTTGCAAGCATAGATCCATTACGAGTAGAGGTGCACTGATATATCAGTCATAGCTTTATCAGCACCAATAAAAGCAAAATTAATATTATCGGCTATTGTCTTTTTTTTTTTTTTTTGGCCGGTGTAGCCGATAATGTCACTGATAATGCTGTGTGAATGTGCGCAGCTGCATGCATGTGTGAGGCCAGGAATGCAGCCCAGCAGCTTGGAGAACAGTGCCCTGCCAGTAAGTCTGTGGGGGGAAAGGGGTGTGAGGGAGGGAAGGGGTATGGAGGGGTAGATTGAGGCCCTCATGATGAGGGAGGGAGTGAGGCAGGGACAGGGACAGGCGCTGCCCAGCCAGGGTGGTGAATGGGACCCCAGGGCCAGGAGTGGGACAGAACTGTGGGGGGCTTGTCCAGGGGATGTAGGGGGTGAAGAACGGGGGAGGCTCCCAGATGCTGCATGCATCTCTGGGGCAGGCATGGGGGGGAATGTGCCCCCCCTGGATTTGTGTGCGGTGCGGAGGCGGGCTGTGGGCTCAGGCCCAGGGGCTGCTCCAGCCTCTTCCTGGTGTGGGGGCTGGGCTCAGAGAGAGTGGGAGGGGGGTGGACTCAGCTGCACAGGGCAGGTGGGCAGTGGTGGCATGGGGGGGTGGCTTCAGGGGAGCTTGGGTGAATTTTGGGGTAGCTATAGCCCTCAAACCTCACTAGCACCACCCCTGCTTGGAGCACTCCTCTGTGCTGTCTTTCCCTTGGGAGCCCTGCGCAGTAGGGTGGGTAGGTGGAATACAGGGGTCCTGAGGGAAAAGCAGCAGAGTGGAGTGCCCCAAACAGGGGTGGCACTAGGAGAGGCTTGGGGGGTTATAGCCACCCCAAAATTTGCTTTAACCCCCCCTCCCCATAGCCACCTCTTCCCATACCACTATCGCCTGTCCACTCTGTGCAGCTGAGCCCATCCTGCTCCAGCCCACTCTGAGCCCAGCCTACCCACCAGGAAGAGGTCTGTGCTGCATCTGGCCCTGAGCTCACAGTGGACATCCTGCCTCTGCCCCGTTCACAAATCCAAGGGGCACATGTCCCCCCATGTCTCTCCCTGAGGGTGTGCGCAGCAACAAGGAGCTGCCCGCCTCCCCAAGCCCCTTGGATGAGCCACCCAAAGCTTCATCCTACTCCCAGCCCCAGGGTCCAATTCACCACCCTGGCTGGACAGCCCCTTCCTGTGCCCCTGCCCCACTCCCCCCTTCACCTTGGGGACCTCAATCTACCCATCCATGGTCCTTTCCTCTCTCATGCCTCTTGTCCCCCCACAGCCTTACCAGCAGGGCGCTACTTTTCAAGCTGCCAGGCTGCATTCCTGTAAATCAGATATCAGATTGGTACTGGCCAATATGGCTGGTTAATAACTGGCTATTGGTATTGGCTAAGAAAATCTTTATTGTTGCTGATTTTGATTACCAAAGGAAGATAAACCCCTATATTAGGGTTGACTTTTCAATAACTGAAACATCTTCTGGAATGCTTCTTTGCAAGAATGTTCTGTCTGTTTGAGGTGACCAGCATAATGTTTTATTGACCACTTACTGTTCATTTCCTTGTCTTTAAGGGTTTCAGTTTTGAACAGTATGACAACATAGTTTAAGAATGTTGAAAGTTAACAGATTTTTATGTCACTAGTGCAAATACATGACAGTGCATATGTTGCATGTATATAATTTTTTATCTTTAGCTGTGACCTTGTATACTACTTATTGCAGAGTTCTGCTGAAATAAACAGGGGGCAGTTGTAGCAGGTGAACTGATCTGCTCAACTGGAGTAGTTCACAGGATCTTTGCCTTTGGCTGTAGCAAAAGGGTCATTCTGTTCTCATTTTTTCACAAATATTATACCTCAGCACCCGTTTCTATCATCATGCATGTCTAGTTTACACAAAGGGCCTCCCTTTCAAAAGAACAGAATTATTTGCAACAGATTTAATTATGAATGTCCTGACCTTTTTCCCCCTTGATTACAATTTCAGCCTTAATACTGGGTTAACACAATTTGGTGACAGTTAAATATATTTTCACAGACATTTTTAGGGAAAAAAAATCAATTAAGAAGATGGCAAATGCTAGCAGATGACTTAACAGGTGCAGTCTGATGCGCAGAAGATATTCATGTTTGCCTGGAAGCCTTTGTTCTCTAGTGGGCTCTGATCCAAATTCTGACTAGGCCCATCCTTCTTCAGCTTGAGATCTAAGAAGATCCCAACCCATTGGCATATGGTTGCAGCCTAGTGTTTTCTTTATTAAATTCCCCGGAGCTAGAGTGTAAGGAGAAGTTATCAAATGCAGGGTTCCCACATTACTCTGGATACCACTCGTAAAGGAAGAAACACAGGCTTGTACAGTAAATCTTGTTTCATAAAATAGCACCTGTTGCTTTTACTGATATTGCAGGAGAGAGGTAATCCTGGAACAGCTGCTTCTATCTGGTTGGGGCTGGTAATATCTAGTTTCAGTTATATAGTCAGTACCCTTAATGTGTTGATGTAATGGTATATTTGCATTACTGTAAACATGAGTAGTTTTAAATAGCATGAATAAACTGCAAAATGGAAATTTCAGAAGGGTTATTTTTACAGTACAGAGAGGGTACTAAGAATTAATTGCTCATACTGGAATGCCAAAAACATTATTATTTATGGAGTATATTATTTTTGTACTAATAAAGTTAAGGTAAACATTTTATATAACATTCTGTATCTAGTAAAACAGATCACTATGTCTTGTAGTCAGCTGTGCCAGGGCACTGTGATAAAGAACAGTGGGTGGTTGTTGATAAATGTAGTAGACTCTCCCTCATTTTTTAACCAACCTAAATCTAAGTACCAACTTATCATGAGGCAGGAATTTAAGGGCAGCTCTCACCTGTCCCAACTACTAAGTATCTTAAGTAGAGCATGCTGTAATGCACCTAGTTAACATGTCCCTAGAATTGAGTGCTGCAAAGGAGTGCTGTTTCTCTCTAGGGCAGGGTATCAAATTGTGGTGGCAAGCTTGGCTGGAGTTACTCTCCTGGACCTCTTGCTGCTGCCGCTAGATTCCTCACTGTTGCTGTGGTGGCCCCTGCAGCAGCCCTCGCAATCTGGGCCGGATCTGACCCACAAGCAGCTTTGTGATCCGGGGCCTCAGATTAGTTTGACACCCTTGCTAGGGAAGCCTTGGCAAGGGCCAGTTTGTCAAGATTATGCTGAATTCTGTCTTTTAACAAGTGCTAGTTTGACCTGGAATTGCCTGGTCTGCTCCTTCTTACAGCAGTTGTTTTAAAGAATATGGGTGATGATTTAAATATTTCAGATTTACTAAATTGCTTTGCCTAAAAGGTATATTTGAAGTCTCAACTAATAGTATTAACATGGTCTTCCATGTTAAGCTTCTGTTAATGATTCCTTGCATTAATATGCAAGTGTAGGAAGATCTCCCAAGAAGTACTGAGCACAGTACTGGGTAGTACTTTTAGTTACAGACACCAGACGTTTGTTTGTTTGTTTACTTGTTTGGTGGTTTTCCCAGAGTTGCAATGATTTTTTGTTATTGTTTTTTGAAGCTGAAAGACTTCCTACTGTTGCCATTCATGTACCACTCTAATGGGCTGAATTGGGATTGGCAGGAAGGTCCTGATTTAGCTTAGTGGGTTGGAAGCCAGGTAGTGGTAGATAAGTGTATTAAAAACTACCTGTAGAATGGAAATACTGGGAAGGACAGACAGTTTGCATATATCAAACTCCCAATCCCATAACAGGAGAGGAGAGTAACTTGTGAGGAGCAAAGTCATGAGAATTAGAGCATGTTTTGATGTCCATTGCCAATGTGTTTAATATTATCACATGAAGATGCATGCCTCATCATGTAGACATAATTTATCATGCCAGGTTTTTCTCCCTTTATTGTTAATTTCATTTGGATGAATGTTGGTAGCAGTGTTCTTTGGTAGCCCTAAAGCAGGGGTTACAAACCCATTTGGACCTGTGGACCAAACAATCTGAGAAGGGTGGTGGGATTCATCCCAACAACTGCTAGACCTGCTATTTCAGCATGGCTCTGAAACACTCTTGCCCCCAGCCCCTTCCCCTGCTGCTGATCTTAATTGTCAAGGGTGACTAAAACACCCAATTGTGGCAGCTGTTGAAGGGGAGGTGAGTGGCATTAACTCCTTAGGTTCCAGAGCTGCACTGAAACAGCAGCTGCGGCAGCCACAGGGATTAACATGGCTGCTGCAGGGGCTCCAGCAGCCATAGCAATGAGTCCTGTGAGCTGAATCTGGCCCACGGAGGTAGGTAGTATGGTCTGCAAAAAGGCCTGTGGGCTGGATGGCCTACCTGTGTTGGCCATATTTGGCCCCCAGGTCATAATGTGTAATGCCTTGGTCCTAAATAATTAATTGGATCTCTTCTGTCTGACTTCCCAGTCATTATGCCTTCTTAGTTTAGTAAATCTCTATTAATTGCTCCCCCTTCCTTCCGCTCCTTTACTCAAATAACTGCATGTAAGGTGATCTCATGTAGGAAGGATGATGCCACCAGCAAATTCTAAGTGCAGCCCTTTTTTATCATATTACGTTACTGTTAATTTAAAAAATTCTCTAAGAATTGTACACTTGCAAAATGAACTGAAAAAATACTTGTAGTCTATAAAGAATTGAATGTATGCTGCATGTACAAATGCCTATAGCTGTTTTCATGTATGTGAAACAGTATTTGTGTATGTGAATATGGGGAGTTCTGGCCCCTCCAGACCACTCTAATGTTTGTAATGAATTATTGTAAACACAACAGTTGTAAACATAGCAATCCAGGAGAGTATTCCATAGTGCAGGGAGCACAATCAGCTTTGCTGTTCCCTGTCCCCTGGTAGATCCCTGTGGAAAGTAGGCAGAGTTTGCTGGTAGTATGGTTTGGGGTTGCAGAGCAGTCCACATCAGCGACTCAGTGGAGACTGAGTAGCACAGCCTTGATGTTAACATTAGTGATTCTTTCCATTCTGTCCTATATATGTAAACTTCTGTTTTATTAGATAAAATAGCACACACAGGCACATGTATAGTGTCATGGGGATGTGTAGATCTTTTAAATGTAGTATCCTTTTCACAAGGAAGTGCTGTTGTCTTTAGATTCTACTATGTATTGACTACTGTGTTGTAATAGGCATCTTCTTTATAAGGATACATTCCCTCATAGTCACACAATAAATTGCAAAGGACTACGTTTTCAGTCTTGTAAATCCAGACTTTTGGAAAATGGTGGTAGACCAGGAGTCAATCGCCTAAGAGCTCATGGGCCAGATCCAGCCTGCTAGATTATTTTATTAAGCCCCTCCCCCTAAAATTTTATCTAAGTATCAGTGGCATTTTGGCAGTGAAGGGACTTTGTGGCGGATCACATGTGCCTTGGCAGGGAGATCCTTTTGGCTATAGCAGCAACAGCTAAATCGGAAGCACTTGACCACTGCGCGAAGGTTGTTGATCCCTGAATTAGACTATGATTTAAGATCTGTAATCCAGTGACAGTGAAGAAAGTGGTTGGTCTTTCAGTCCCAAATATTTTGAAAGTTAACAGCAGAATTGTCTTTTGTTGAATGGTTCCCTACTTATACATACTGTATTTATAAGGTACAAAAAGACATTAAGAAAATTTTACACACACACACACACACACACACACACACCCCCGTCTTCCAAAATCCTGATGACTATGTAACTGTGGAGAATCATCAGGAAGTTATTTGCATTTGAAGTCTGTGAAATTTGGGATTATTACTGCTTATCAGGAAGGCCTGTTTTTGAGCCATACCATTACTGTCTCCTGACATTTAGCAAACTTAAACATTTTAGTTCAAGTCTGCGCACAGCAGCATTCTTTTATCTTGCCAGTAAATGGGGTGCTGCTATATTCTCAAATAGTCTTTCCAGAACTGGTACAGCTCACAAGCAAGCAGCCATAATTACAAGGGATCACAGGATACTGAAGCTTGTATTATTCATGAAATGAGGATAAGAAAATACATGTGAAATGCCTGTGAACTCTTAATCTATAAGGCAGAGGCAGGCAAAATTTGGCCCTCAGGCCAGATTTGGCCCACCAGGCAACTTTATCTGGTCCATAGGCACCCACTAATTAGATTGTATCCAACCCCACCTGCATGTCTCACTCCCATCCTTGTGGATGGAAGGGCCCAACCCAGCCAGCACACACAGCTTCTGAGTAGGGCTACTGCTGTCACTGCTGCAGCTGTTGGAGGACGTGCTTGGCTTCCCCAGTGCCCAGTGGTTCCTACGTGTCTCCCTGCTGCAGCGCTCACTCTGAGCAGCAGGTAGGGAAGTGGCAGGGCGAGGGAGCTGTGGCGGGGTAGGTGGGAACTGTGGCAGGGAGCATGGGGTTGGGGCCTGAGGGAACATGGACCCCACGGCCGGGGAGCCTGCAGGAGCGTGGAGTCCAGGTCGGCAGGGTGTGGGTGTGAGGGGGTTGTGGGGACCTCCCACACACATACCTTCCCCCCATGGTGCACAGCCCCCGCCACTGGCAGCAGCAGCAGGCAGCAGGCCCTCATAGAGCTGGTGGCCCACACAGGTGCTGCCACCTGCTGACATGCACAGCTCTGGCCACAACTGTATGTGGCAGCAAGGAACGCAGCCAGGCCAGTTTGCCTCTTTTGCACGGGGCTCCCCACAGCGCACATATAGCTCCCGGCACTCATGCATCACTGGGAGAAGCTCTGCTCAGCGGAGCCGACTGCCTTCCCTGCTGCTATGTGCAGGTCCCAGGACTACATCGGGCAGCAGGGGGGAGGTGGGGGAAGGCAGCTGGCTCCATTGTGTGGGGCTTCCCTCCAATGGCATGTGACTGTCAGTGGCTGCACATTCTCCACTGGGAGCCCTGTGCGATAGAGGCAGGCCAACCTGGCTGCATGCCTTGCTGCCTCATGCAGCTTTGGCTAGAGCTGTGTGCCACTGGGCAGCAGCACCTGCGTGAGCCGCAAGGGTCCACCACCTGCTGCCAGTGGGAGTTTTGTGGTATGCAAGGGGAGTGTGTGTGGGGGGTCCCCACACCCCCCACTCTCCCTCACACCCCAGAAACCCCACATACTTGCACCCTGCCCCACAACCCCTGCTGTTCAACGTCTTCATCAGTGACTTGGATGAGGGGGTGAATATCACCTTGTTCAAATTCACAAATGACACTAAGATGTCGGGGGAGGCGGGTACGCTGGAGTGGAGGGACAAGCTGCAATTAGATCTGGATAGGTTACAGAGGTGGGTGGATGAGGATAGGATGGGTTTCAACACTGAGAAGTGCAAGGTACTGCACCTGGGGAGGAAGAACCAGCAGCACACCTACAGGCTGGGGAACTCCCCTCTCATCAGCACAGAAGCAGAAAAGGATCTTGGAGTCATTATTGACTCCAAGATGAACATAGGCCACCACTGTGGAGGTGCAGTCAGAAAGGCTAACCACGCCTTGTCATGCATCCACAGATGCATCTCGAGCAGGTCCAAGGAAGTGATCCTCCCCCTCTATGTGGCTCTGGTCAGGCCCCAGTTGGAGTACTGCATCCAGTTCTGGGCGCCGCACTTCAGGAGGCATGTGGACGACATGGAGAGGGTCGAGAGGAGAGCCACTCGCATGATCAGGGGGCAGCAGGGCAGGCCCTACGAGGAGAGGCTATGGGACCTGAACCTGTTCAGCCACCTCCACCCCACTCTACACACGCCCAACTACACCCTCCACATTCCCCCACATACAATATACAAGAGTAAGTCTTTATTTTTGAGCTATTATGCAATCACTTCTATATACACTGCAAACACAAATCATGACAAAAATATGTTTTGTAATGAAATTAAAGTATGTTCTAGTAGGTGTTTGACGTCTGGTGTATGATTTGTTTTTGTTCAGATTCCAAGATGGCAACCCCCCACTCCCCCAAAGGCATACTTCCGAGGGGCAAGGGGAGGAACTTCCAGTGGCAGAAGTCAGGGGTTTGGGGCAGGACTCTCGTTCCCAAGATGGTGACCAGAGGGTGGGTACATGTCAAGGGGCAGGGCTACCCTTGCAGCCCTTGACAGCTCACCAACTCTTTAAGCGGCCCTCCAGCCAAAATAATTGCCCACCCCTGTTCTAAGGTCTCTCCTGTCCTTCTTCTTACTGGAGCAATTCAGTTGATGGAGACAGAACTCTGTTTAAAATCTCTTTTTTTTTTTTTAAATGTGGAGGTGGAGTAGATCTTGTTGCATTTCATAGGACAGTAGCATGGACAAGAACTTTCACTTTATAACAAAAGTACTTCTAGCACATTAGGGGCAGGAATGGGGAAGAGTTGCTTTCTTTACGGTTTTTTACATTTTTTGTCATGTTACTCTGCTTCTTGAAATGGCCAAGGGTTTTATTCCTGCTTCACCTTTGCTCTGTTAGAAAATACAAATCAAAGCCTTTCCTTCTGACTTTTTTATTTTATCATTGGGATTGGGCACTTTAATTGTCTTAGAATTTATTAGGCCACCGTACAGTTGCTACAGTAGAGTTTGCTCCTTGGACCCACTTCAGCCTAGTTGTATACAGTAAATTTGGTATGACCTTGATAACAAAAATGGGAAGTGATTTAACTTTCTCTCTTTTTGAAGGTATTAAATATAATTATAGCAGAGAACTTCATTCAGATGTTCATAAAATAATGCACATGATTTATTACTTGTATTGATTTATTTTCTTGAAGGTTTTTGTTTGTTTTTTTTGTGTGTGTCTGTAACTGACTTATTTGATGTACTGAGTTTTCACTTTGGATTTCATTTGGATGCAATACCTGACAAATGGAAAACTCCTAGTAGGCTGCATAATAATAATGTCTAAAACTGTTAAAGCAGTGGATGGATTGTCCTACCACTTTTCATTTAAAAATAGTGGAAGAGGCATGTAACTTTCCAAGATTGCTTTGAAAAATCACAACCATAGATCCAGTTCATTGATCTGGCTAGCAAGTGTCAGACACCAAAAATAACACTGTAGAAATACTTTTGAAAAGATAAGAAGTAAATGACAGTTTCAGGGAAAAGTGGTGGTGACGGGGCGAAGTGTATTCTAGTAATATTTTCTAAATGTCAGTTTTCTTTCGGTTGCCTTTACTCTGATCAGTTTCTGACAGTACATTTTAAGACACCAGACTAGAATGAATTATTCATGATGTTGGATGTTAAGGCATGCTAGAAGGAATTACTGGTTCTCCCATGCTGAACTGCTGTTTTCTATTTCTTAAGGAGCTAAAATGATATCACTGTGAAAGACATTTTGCAATGTGAGCCGAAGTCCCCATCATTTCATAGGACTGCTAATGTAAGAGTTAAGTCTAATATTAGAAAAGCTTCCACTTACTGTTCTTGATCCTCTTAATGTATAGTATTGATTGTGGTATGTTCACATTTATACCCAAGTTCTCTCTTTTTTTACAGAAAGGAAGGAATATTATGAAAGCTTATTGCCAAATGTATTGGTTGCTTCTGTACAGGTTCAATCTCAGTTTATCTGCTCGCATCCTGCAGTGTTAGAATATTCAGTCATTACACAAGACAATCTAGTTTGCCTTTCTTTCTCCCCACATTTCTCAGTTCAGTGTCTTCTTCCTTGACTGTCACAGTGCAGGTCCTGTTAAAATGACATGCAACACTGAAGATAATTGGTAGCTGTAGGTTTTTCATTCTTGTTAGCAGTGTATGAATTAAAACAGACTTGAAATACGCTGAGTGTTGTGACTATTCTGGCTTAGTCAAAATTGGAATTAGACAGGAGTTCAAGAAAATCAAAACTGATTTCTACTTTTCTGTGAAGTAAATACAAATATTTGCTTCTAAACCTGGACTGATCAGTTGGGAGCCAACCTGGAACAGTTCTCTTCATTGTTTAAAAAAATAGCGTGGAAACCGTACCTTGCACAGTGACCCCATTCAAATTAGAGCAAGCACCTCCTATCTAGTAGCAGTTCCTAACAAGGACATCTATACATGTGCTCTGGGAATGGGGGGGGGCACTTTAAGTAAAGTGGCTTTGAGAGCCACTCTAATTAAAGCACCTACCGTGTCATGTGCGTTGAGTGTCCTGCATTTCAAAATGGCAACAGGAACATTTGAACTAAAGCTTGTTCAAAGAGTTTTTGTTCAAATGCCCTGCCACCATTTTGAAGCATGGGGACGCTGAATAGATGTGATGCGGAGGCTGCTGGAGCATGTTAATTAGCACACTCCAGCAGACTTGATTAATTGAGTTTGTTCCGACACATGCTAATTAGCACACGTTGGAGCAGATGTCCTGCATGTGTATAGCTGCCCTAAGTACCATAAACTTTGGAGTCATTTTCATCACTAGTACATGTCAGTGTGAAAGAGCACTGCTTGTGCCATCTCCCAGATGATTGTGGTTAATCCTAGGGCAATTATTTCAATGGCACAGGGCATTCAAAATCTTTTAATGACATGCATGCAGTAATAATTGTTTCATTAGCGCACCAGTATAATTTAGGATAGTTGAGAAATTTTGTGGAAGACTTTTTCTGACCCCACCTTGGAAATCTTTGTGGACTACAGTGTACCTGTGAATAGGATAACATTATAGGTTAGTATGTCTGATAAGGTAATGTATCTGTAAATTTTCTAAGATAAAGTATTCAGTACAGTTTCTCATCAGCTCCAGACAATGACCAGAATAATACATTTGGAAACGGTTATCCACAAATAACAAGCGGTGTACAGATAGCATCATAGGGTGTTGGGGGAAGATTCATAATACAGTAACTGCATTCCTTCTTGAGTAATGGTCTATACCAGTCACGGCCCATGGGAGATGTCCCATTAATTTTACAGAATATGAAAAAATGAGGCACCAGATTCCTCTTGTTCAGTCACCCAGAATAAATAGCTCTTCTCTGGAAAGCTCTTAAAAAGGTAGAACAAGAATGCAGTGAGGTAAGACAACAGTAATGCAAATGCATTAAATTTCATATATGCCTTTCAGTGGTTTTATGTGGAGGATTTTAATTTGTTAAAGTGATAAAGAAATGATGCAGAATTTTATTGACTCACTTATGGAATTGGGGAATAAGTGAATCTTCTGGGAAGCTATAAATGAGAAAAGGAGTTGTAGGACCTTGGCCAGCCTACTTTTCATGTTTCTTTCTAACAAGCTGCATCTTCTGTTCATCACCGTATTTATATTTTTGCATTGGCTATCATTAGAAAACCTACCCTTGTGTATCAAACCTACCTTTGACCAGAGAAACCTGTTTTCAGACCATACCAGGTCAAGATCACAGATGTGTGTTCAGTAACTGAGGACTTAAGTAGAGAAGTAAAACTGCCTGTACTGTGAATGCTCATTTGGTCTTTCTGGGAGTATGTTTAAAGAGGGTCTTTCATTAAGGCCCTCATCTTGGTCTCATTGAACTCAATGGAAAGTCTTACACTAACTTCAGTGGGAGCAAGATCAGAGCTCATCATATGCTGTGTAGTGTCTTTCTTTCCTTCCTTACTACTGTTATACATGCATGTGTTGTTTTGAACTGGGTCATGTGCAAGTAACTTCACTTTTTTTCCAATGCCATCTTTCTCAATGCTGTTAAAATGTTTGTCAGTCACTCTTCCGTAGGTAAATAGTTTTGTGGTACCTTAGGATTGCTGATGCTATGATGCATTGGTGATGAGGGAACATTTACCCTTTTTTCCCATAATAAATATGAGGCGGAATGGAGGAAATAGGCTGGAGCCCATTCTATTCTGCTATTATAGTCTTCTAAATTAGTAGTATTTTGGAACCTTTTCAAACGATAAAAATAATGGTTTAAGCAGGGCTTCCACCACTCCTGCAATTTATAGTACTTCATTATTATCTATTGATTCCCACCCCCCCCGTAGACAGTTGTTCGTTATGGCCTTGCTTTCCATTCCTGTGCAGTAAATGCTGAGATTTGGACAGAAGCTTACTAATTTTAAGGAGTGTGGGTTTTTTTTTCCTTTTGCAGAGGTCTGTTAGGCATTTTATTTGAACATATTTTACCCTTGACCTCCAGAATTTTAACTTAAAATTGTAGATAAACCTTCAGTGGGACTTAGAAGAGGTAGGGTTGCTCTGTGCATTGATCTGGGATTCAAGATGTAGAGTCAGATTCCTTTCTCTGCCAGTAACTTTTTTTTGCAAGTCATTTAATTTTTGTACCTCAGTTTTCCCATTGCATATCCGCACTTAATCTTCCTTTCCTATTTATATTTATCTTCATTTGACAAGATGTACTGCATTTATCCAAATCTAATACAACTTTGAATTTAAGAGGACCCCCCAATAATGACATTCATAGACAATTAGAAAAATATAAAATTATAATCACATACATTATCTGCCCCGTGAAATAAGCCATTCTACCCCAAGACGGGCCGTGGCTCAGTCCTGGCTGTGGCCCTGAGCCCAGGGCCAAAGTTGAAGCTGAGACACCACCTGCCCTGGGCCAGTACTCAAATCCAAGAGCAAGCTTTTTTTCCCATGCTAATTAGGAAAAAAAACCTCATCTTGGATTCAATTAAATATGGTGTCTCCAACTATACAGGTGTCTGATCTCTCTAAAACACTGGAACCTGACCTTGGTTGGAATTCTTAGCTGCTACCAATGATACGAATAGTAATGGGAATGAAATACCTTTCTTTTCCAAGCTTTTGAAGAAAGTTCATAAATGCATCAGATTCATTGCTCAAAGAGAGCAGAATTATAATATGTAACTGACAGCAAAAGCAGCTTGTAAAAACTGAATCACTTAAAGTTTTATGTAACTGAGCTGACATTTGTTTGAAGTACTGCCGCTGCTAAGGAACTGTCCTTGAGCTGTCAGCATGTACGTGTAGGCGTATTTTTTATTGTTTTGTTTTTGTTTTAAGCTTTGGCAGGTATTTTTTTTTTACATTGTACTCTTCCCCAAACTTGTTTTATATCCAGTGCCAATTAGAAATTATATTTATAGGCGTTTATACACACACCTTTTCATCCCGTGACGTGCTGGAGATCTGGCACAGCATGGGTCCACACATGATCTAATGCGCACTGCACTACTTTTTGTGCAGTTGTATAAGTGGTGACATGCGCATCAGCATGGAGAAAATGGTGGTGGTGCACTTTTGAACTCAAACACCGATATGTTATAGTTCCAAAGTGGGCCGCCACCATTTTCTCAGTGCTGATGTGCATATTGCCACTTATACAAATGCATGTGCTACAGTGCTGGGCACTTTTAAAAGCTCCTGGTGCTGCAGTACAAGCATGTGTACCAATGCCCTTTATTGCAGACTAAATTTACTGAATCTGGTCCACATGAAATGTTGCCTCTACAATGGAAAACATGGACCTTCCCCCGTTCCTGTTTACATTCCTTTCGAAATGAAATATGGTTTCCTAAAATGCATCCTGTGCTCCTGGAAATCTAAATTTCGGTTTTACAGAATCAGATGCAAATAACCTGTTAAAATGCTCTGCTTTGATAGTGCAAGGGGCTATTTATGATGATTTATATAGCATGACTGTACCTAAAGAAGTATCTATTTCAAATGGGAACCTCAAAACTCTTTTTAAGATGGTTAGCTAACATAAAATTACCAAGTAATTGCAATATGGAGCAAAAATGACATACTTTATTCCAGGAGGGAAAGTGACAATACTGCTATGCTATAGATACTAGGGCTGTGCGAAGCTTCAGTCCCTGATTTGATTCAGCGGAGATTTGGACCAATTTAATGGCCAAATCTCAGAATCTGAATCGAATCAGGAGACCCGTTAATCTCTCTGAATCAAATCTGAAACCTCCAAATCAATTTGGAGAGATTCGGCGATTCAGATATAGACAGAGCTTTAAATGTTTTTTCTACATACCTCAAGGTACCAGGCGGCTCATGAAAGCTGCAGTGGTGGGGTGGATGGAGCATCCTATAGGAGCATGGGGGGCTCCCCAGTGTGCTTAGCACCAGATCCAGAAGTGGACTGGAAATGCTTCTGGTCGACTTCCGGATCCAATGGGGAGCACGCTGGCCCCCCCGCCTACCCCTCATCCCCCTGGCTTAGCAACTGGTGCCTCCTGGTCTGGGGGTGCACCTGGGGCCAGGTGTACTTCCAAGTACTTCCAGTCTACTTCTGGGTACACCGCTGAGCATGTGGGGGAGCCCCCCCCCCATGCTTCTGTGGGACTCTCCATCCACCCCAGCATTGCAGCATTCACGAGCTGCACCTGGTACCTCAAGGTATGTAGGAAAAAACATTTAAAGCTGTGTCTATGGCCGAATCACCGATTCTCCAAATTAACATCAATCTTCAGATTCAGCTGAATCGAATCAGGGACAGGGATCTGAATAAATGAATTGAATCAATGTCCCCAATTTTGCGCTGAATCTAAATCAAATATGGTCTGTTTCACACACCCTTAATAGGTGCCATTTCAACTGAGACATGAGTGAAGAGAGTTATATGGCTTCCATGAGTTTCTATCATCATGTCTTCCAAGACTACAGTCTATGAAATTTGCTTATATATGTAAGTAATTTTGTCCTTGAATTTAGCAGTTAAAGGTGTCCCGTGGAGCGGTGTGTCCCTTACCCTCACTGCCCAAGTATTTACTGTAAGTCCAATAAACAAATGGGTGTCTTTATTATGCACAACTATATACAGAAAAGAAATGATTAATCAAGAGAAGAAATATATAATAAAACCAAGAATTTGAATAGAAAGTACAACTGCAACGGTAGTTGAATAATTCCACCACACTGGGTGGTCCTACTTGCATTAAACAATCTCAATGATTACATTCACCTAGTTAGAACACTTTCAAACAGTTGCCCCGCCATAACCCAGGTTGATTTCCCTCTAGTCACACTTCCCTTGCCATAACAATAAATAGCAATACAGCTTTAACTATGATCCACCACTAGTGGCAGAGGCAGTTTCTGCTGCTCTGGGGAAGGTGGACTCTGCTCATTCTTGGTAACTCAGCAAAAACAAGTCTCTGACCAGCCACTGCAGGTAATAGGTTTCTTTTCTTGAGTTTGCTTCTGCAAAATACACCTCCTGCAAACACTAGGGGTTAGGTGTCCCCTTACATGCCCATGTAGATTTGGGATTCTCACAGCCCACTCCCTCTCTGGGCTCTCTCTCCCCCAGCACCTCCGCATGCAGACAGGGGGTTCCCTCTGCAGGTCTCTGTCCCTTTAGTACAAGCCTTTCCAGCTCAAACTGAGGACTTCCCTCTGCAGGCCTCTGACCAGGCAGCTTCTCCCAGCTAGCTTACCAACCCCTCCCCATTCTTTCCCTGTGTTCCTGTGTCCCTGATTGCACAGCTTTAACCGGGGTGGGGAATCAGCTTATCCTGGGATGACTCAGGTTCTCCTCTGTCCTGAATTCTGCTCCCCAGCAAGCCTCAGCTCAATTCCCTCTATGGGGGGAGCTGAGTCTTTACCCCTCTCTTCAGGCTGGTGTTGCTCTCCTCTGACTTCTCCCCACTTCTTTTTCCTCCATCAGCTTTTTATGGTTCCATAGTAGCCAATCAGAGCCCGGGGTTTGCAATGGGGGCTCTGGTCACAGTTCAAATGCTCCAGTAAAAAGCATACATTGTGCACAGCATACCCTCTGTTTAGAAAAGCTGTTTCACCTCTGCAGACTTTTTGCTGCCTTTCTTTTAAAGTTCTTAGGCACAGCTCAGCCACTCAGTTTGCAGCCAAGTAAGCCTTTGCAGCTGTTATAGCTGCTTATCCTCTGCTCTTGATTTTTCCAGTAAAGACAGGGGTCTGAGGACATTTTCACACTGTTGCACACCTGAATGATAAAATACATTGTAAAATTTTGTTCATCAGTTTAAAAAAAACTCTCTTAATACTGACAGTGAATTCTAATATTATAAAAGCCTAAGTCTGTCTGTCTGTCTTCCCGTAGTGTTTTATTTGCACTCTGATTGGCTGAGGGAAAGAGCCAATCAGAGTACTCTAAGCATAGGGGAGCATCGCCATTATTCTGAAGCTGTGCAGAGGACCGGACAGAGGCCAGCAGCTCTAGCCTCAGCTCCCCCAGCCCACTCCCTGCAAGTGGCGCCAAGGACTAGACAGAGGGTGGGGGAACTGAAGCCAGCACTCCCCCATCCCACTCCCTGCAAGAAGCAGAACAGTGACAGCCTGCGGCGTTAGGTGGCAGCACTCTCCCCACCCCCTGTTATTCTTGACGGACAATTGGCTAGTAAACTAATAAGAGACCAGTCTTAATGATAGATAGTTCTGCACATAGCTTCCAGTCTTTAAATCCATTGGACTACCCATTTCCTTTTGTTACACTGCAGTAATTGGAAGTAGATTAGTATGTTAAAGCCTAACCATTCTTGATGTCCAGGGCATGATTAAAATATTTTTCCCAGGTGGGGTCATTGGGTGGATTCAAAGGTTGTTGCTTTCCCTAAGGGAGTAAAGTGTTTGAAGGCTGTTAGGATGAGCCAACTGTAAAGCTGGCACTTATAGGTGCATGTGCATAAGAAGTGTTCTGATAAATTCATCTTCTCCATTTTTAAAGATACATGATAGGCCCAAGCAATGTCACACATCAGTGCATTACAGAATGGAAAACAAGCTCTTTGCTGTGTCTACTTGTGTGATATGGTCTCTGAACTCAAAATGCAAGTCATGCCTGAGCCAGGTGGTGTAAAGCATCATTTAACGTGAACGTTTGAAAGGTTTTGTTTTTCCTGGTTCATAAAACAAACAAAAAAACCCTCCCAGATATTACTAAGAAATGACTGGCACATGTACTCTTACCGTTCTGAGAGTACTTATTTTTTTTACTTGGTTTATTTTAAAGCATTTAATAATATGCAACTTTCTTAATTTAACTTTCTAAAATGAATTAAAGATTTTTTTTTACTATAGTAATTTACAGCATTTCCAAATTTCACCAAAATTGTATATGCTCATTAAATCTAAGTATTTAGGATTTTGTCTTTTTCTGTGGATATTACTGGAATCACAAAGTCAAGAATAGGAGGTTAATTTTTAAGACTGAAGTGTTGAGATGCACAATGAAGCAGTTAGCTTCATGGAAAGTTTATGGAGAATATTGCAAAATATATTGCCGTGTGGTGTTTGAGGTCACAGTGCAGTAATGAGTTCTAAGAAGAGCTTTATCATGGGATTTAATGCCTGTGTTCTCTAGGAAGGACAGGGGGAATTTCCAAAAGGAAAGTGGGCCACAGAAAAATGGAAAGGAATTTGAAAGGTTTATGGTGGCACTACAGTAAAGATATTTGCCAATTCAGGAAACAAAAGAGGTTATGTATGAAGAAAGAACTCCTGATTATAAAAAGAAAAGACAGATAAATGCCAAATACAAAAAAGTGTTTACCAGTCTAACACTTCTAGTTTTATTGGCTTAGACCAGCAACAAAGACATTTTTTAACTATTTGGCAATCTAAATAGGATTTCTCTTTTCTTTGTCTCTTGCTATTGCTGCTCCCTGCAAAAGGTTGTAAATTTATGTAAAAGGTTTCAGCATATTTATTTCATGACTTCAGTGCTGGAAGGCAGCAACGAAACTACAGATCTGAACATTTTCCCCTTAAGGTTCTTAACTTTTAAAGAACCTTTAAAAACCTTTTAACTTTTAAAGATATAATAAAATATAAAAGATATAATAAAATATAAAGTCTAACAGCCCAATCTCCAGGGAGGAGCACAGTGTATTTTGTCAGCTTGGTATATTACACCACTATTTAGAAATGCAATAAGTAATGCCTTGTGCTTGCAGAATTACAGGGAATTCTATAGTATGCTGTCAAACTTCATAAGAAGGGAGTCATTACTGTTAGCAAAATGAACCAGAAAAATATTTAGTAAAATTTCAGCGATCTCTAAATATTTCTTTCATGGCAATCTGATAGACGCTACACTATTTGCACATGCTAATCGGCTTGTTTGTTTGTTTTAAAGGAATTTTTCATTGGAACAAATAAGAAAATTATTTTTAGAGCAACATAAGCATTAATGATGTTCTGCAAAACTTACAAGTTCTGGAATCAGATCTTCTTTCATAGTCTGGCCCTCTAGCATGCTGGTGCATAAAGTTATGAATTCTTTCAGCAGAAAACACTTGGCAGGGGCTGGGGTTTCATAAGTCAGTACTACCTCCTATTTGTACTGTTCCCAGACTTACCCAAATGACTCGATGAAGAATATGCAGGGTAGCTTACACAAAATTCTTGAACCTATGGCAATCTTCTCAGGTGGTGGTGGTCTTTAAACAGCCAACAGCAGTTTCCAAATTGCAGGACCTGGTCCTTATCTCATATTAAGGACTTCGGAACAAGCTATACCAACATAATGAAAGATTGGGACGTGCTGCAGGAAGCAGTCTGGTTCCTATGGCAATCTTTCCAGTGAGTTAACACTGAACAAAGAAATCCTACAAGAAGTGGAAACTTGGTTGTATTGCTAGGCAAGAATATAAGAGTATTGCACTGGCACACAGGGAGAAAAGCTGCAAGTCCAGAGCATGATTTGAGTTGCAACTGGCAAACGGTGTAAAAGGCACTAAACGTTATTATAAAAATATGTCAGCAGCAAAAGGAAGACCAAAAAAGATTGCAAAAGGCAGTCAATTTATGGATGATGCAGAGAAGGTTGAAGTACTTAATGCCTTTTTTTACTTCAGTTTTCCTGAATAAAGTTAGCTACCAGATGAGTTTGTTTGGCAAGAAAGATAAGAAAGGAGACAAACAGCCTAGAGTAGTGCAAGAACACATTAGGGGTTACTTAGAGGACAGATGCTTTCAAATTGGCAGGGCCTGCTGAAATATACCTTAGAGTACTGATGGAATTGGCTGAGGTAAGTTTGGAGCCATTGGCTATTATTTTTAACAACTCATGGAGTTCTTGAAAAAAGGCAACTATAATGCCAATCTTTAAGAAAGGGAAGGAAAGAGAATCTGGGGAATTACAAACTAGTCCATCTGATCTCAACACTTGGAAAAACTGTGGAGTAGATCATCAAGCAATCTTTTTCAAACCACTAGGAGGAAAACAAGGTAATAAGGTACAGCCAGCGTGGATACACCAAGAGGAACTTGTGCCTGACCAACTTGATTTCCTTCTATGATAAGATGACAGGCTATATGGATGAGGGGAGAGCAGTGGATGTGATGTGATGTACCTTGATTTTTCTTTTTCTTTTTTTTTGGCAAGACACAACATTCTCATTAGTAAGCCAAGGAAATACAGACTGAATGAGAGTACTTTAAGGTGAATGCATAACTGGTTGGGTCGTTGAGTAGTCATTAATGGCTCAATGTCTAGTTGGGAGGAGGAATCAAGTGGGATTCCTAGGGGTCTGTTCTCCAGTATTGCTTAACATCTTCATCAGTGATTCAGAGGAAGGAATTCAGTGTACACTTAGAATATGTATAGATGACACTAAGCTGGATAAATTGGCAGATACTCTGGAGGGTAGGTTATTCTGGTCTAGGATCCAGAATTACTTGGATACACTGGAGAAATGGTCCACAGTCAAAGAAATTAAGCAAGGACAAGTAAAAAGTCCTGCACTTGGGATGGAATAAATGCATGCATGAATAAAGACTAGAGAATGATTGATCAGGCTGCAGTACTACAGAGAAGGACCATAGGGTTATAGTGAATCATAAGCTGAAAATGAACAGCAGTGTGTTCTTGTTTTGAAAAAAAATAGAGCAAACAATACCCTGAGTTGTGTTAACAAAAGTGCAAGTGAAGCAGAGTGATCCTGCCACTCTGTCTAGCACTGATGATGCTTCTCCTGTGTTCAGTTTTTGGACCCTGCATTTCAAGAAAAGTATGGAAGGATTGGAAAGAGTCCACGTGAGTGATAAAAATGATCGGAGACTTGACATACATAACTTATGAGAAAAGACTTGAAGAACTAGGGTTAGTCAGTCTGGAGAAGAGAAGACTGAAGGGGGGTTTGATAATCTATCTCTCATGTATCTGAAGATTGTTATAAAGATAATGGACATAAATTATTCTCTTTGGCTGTAAGGACAGGATTAGAAGCTGTGGCCTCAGACTGCAGCAGAGGAAATGTAGGTTGAACTTTAGGAAAAACTTTCTATGAGGGTGGCTAAGCATTGGAATAGGCTACCTAGAGAGGTTGTAGAATCTCCATCCCTAGAATTTTTTAGGAGTGGGCTAGACAGATGCTTGGGATATTTTAGTCAGGGATGAGCCTACCTTGAGCAGGGGGCTTGACTAGATGACCTCATCTAGCCCAACTTTCCAGCCCTGTTTCCTGTGATCCTCATCAAATGTGTTCTTCCAATAAAATAGTCTTTCAGACCCTTAAACCAGGCCACCAACCAGTCAGTAATTTTGTAGCTGATTCTGACACTTTCTTGCAAACACCCAATTGAATGAAGTAGCACCAGCCCACCATTTCCACACAGGCCTAAATGGAAGAAATTAAAGAGGAACTTATAGTTTCATAGTTTCTAGGGTCGGAAGGGACATGAGCAGATCACCTAGTCCGACCCCCTGCCATGGCAGGAAGAGCACTGGGGTCGACCCCAGTAAGGTGGTCGTCCAACCTCCTCTTAAAATCCCCCAGGGTGGGAGCCTGCACCACCTCACTTGGAAGCTGGTTCCAGACTCTAGCCACCCTGACTGTGAAGTAGCGCCTCCTGATGTCCAACTTAAACCTTCCCTCCGCCAGCTTGTGACCATTGTTCCTGGTCACTCCTTGCGGAGCTCGGGGGAACAGGGACTCCCCCAGCACCTGCTGATCCCCCCTAACCAGTTTATAACAGGCCACAAGATCCCCCCTCAGCCTTCTCTTTTGAAGGCTGAACAGGTTCAGGTCCCGCAGCCTTTCCTCATAGGACCTACCCTGCTGTCCCTTGATCATACGAGTGGCCCTCCTCTGGACCCTCTCGATGCTGTCCACATCCCTCTTAAAGTGCGGCGCCCAGAACTGGGCGCAGTACTCCAGCTTCTACAAATCAAGACCAGTCTTGTGCTTGACTTAATTATTTATGTTGTTCCAGAAGGACTACCATTTGACTGAACAGCACCAAGAACAAAAACATTTTTTGTTGGGGATTTCATGACCTTGGTATTTCTGGTTGGCCCTAAATGGCTGCACTGTAATGGATCCAGTGCATGGGGGCACTCATCTGTAATCAGAAGGGGGAAAAAAACAGTGGTTGGAGGCATGATTTGTGACTCTAATGTGGGAAGTTAGGGCATTTTGCAGTTCCATTCCTTGGTAGGAAAAAAAAAATTCTGGAAGATCTGGAACATCCAGACCCACTCCAGGTGAAGGATCCACTTTTGACTCCTGTTGTAGTACAACCCTCATCTTCCTGTTATATTCTCTGAAGACATGGGAGGATTGTAAGATAGATCATGCCAACTCCAAGTGGCATTAATACTCACAAGATACTCTTCCACCCTTCTGTGCACACATTGGTTCAGCAAGCTGTGGTAAGTCTGGGAGCCCCTTGGAATTTTAGACATGAACTTTTAAAGCTCATCAGGTGCTGAGAATCTAGGGGACCCACCCAATGGAGTTAGCAGAGAGGCTGTCAGTATTTTCCAGTGACAATAGTGTCAATCTCATATGAGACAACCATGCTATAAGCAACTAAACAGAACCATAAAGAGGTGCTCCACTTTGGAGCATTTGCTTCTCAATCATCTTGTTTGCTTCCTGGTTTGTTCTTCATGATCTAGATATACAGTAGCATATAGTGAAGGCTTATTTTAGCTTTCCATGCAATTGACAGCTTTTGTGCATCCCTAGAGCTCTAACCAGTACTGCAGCTGATGCTGAATGGAGCCATAGAATATCCCATTCCCATCAGGACTCAGCTTTCTTAAGCACAGTGGCTTCTCAACAAGGTGTCCTGTGTATTCCCTGACCACAGCTGCCTTACCTGATAACTATCAGAATTTCACTGATGTGTTTGATAAGAAGTCAGCAGATACCTTATGGCTGCCCCATCAGTTTCCAGTTGTGGCAAGAAATCCCCTTCAGAAACATTTATGCCCATTCTCAGGAATACATTCAGGAAAACCTGAAAGAGGGTCTCATATCTTAGTCATGGTCAACTGCAAGTACCCTGAACTTTTTATGTGTCCTTGTGTGATATGCGTGTCCTTGGGTAAGCTACCAAGTTCACAATAAGTATTCCTTCCCACAGATGAATGAACTCATTTCAACAGCTTTTCATTGGCCAAGGCATTTAGCTAGATGGATCTGTGTAGAGCCTGTAACCTTGTCCAGATCCAGAAGGGGGATAAATGGGAAACAACAGCTTTTTTAACTCATTAAGTATGGTTAAAATATCTAGTTATACCTCTGTAACATGCACACTACACATGAACATTTCACTAATGACATTCTTTGAGAAATCTTACATTAATTTCTCATTATCTACCTAAAAGATCTTTTACATTTTTCTGAGAACCCAACTTTTCATGTAATAAGTCTTCTGCATTCTAGAGGTAGAAAAGAAGAAAGATAGAAATGTACAGCTAGAACTTCATTGGGTTCTTGGGCATGCATAAAGTAGTGGCTATTGTAGAAGGGGATGCTCTGTGGTACATGTGGTAGAATCCAGTCTTTTCTTGCATTCACCAATTAATTTTTAGGCATTTAATCAGGAGATTGTCAGTAGCTAGCCCTGCTTACAGCTCTGCTCAAGAAAGGATTAGATTTCAAAGAGTCTTAGGAGGCCTAAACAGTCTCTGAGATGCTTAAGATACTTGCCCATCTTGGCGTTCCCAGACCCATTAAACATTCACAGAAGAATTTGATGCATTCTGTGATATAGGAGCCATCTTGGACAGAAACGGGGACTACTGGGTTGTCCAGTTACCCATTACAGGGCTTGTTTACAACAATGCTGCCCCTGCCTTGGCTAGGTGAAAAGCATTTTTTTTTTTGTCAGTTATGGTTTTTACCTTTATTTCCACTCTGTGCTGTTCATGTTCCCTAGATGCTTTTGGCAGCAGGTTCCAGAACATCCACAAGGAATTAAGAGCAGCAGCTCAATGCTTCTAAGGAGCCCCTGTCCCATCCAGCTCAGACATGGAGACTCAGCCCAGGGCAGCTCCTGCCACTCCAGAGACACCAGCAGGTATATGGATGGAGGTGGCAGAGATAAGCCTTTGACCAGGGAGGGTAAGGGTTTGAATTTTTATCTGCTTTGGGGACTGAAAGTCCTCAGCTGTTGTTTCTGTGGTATGGTATACCTGCTGTGGTGGGTGGCAGGAGCTGGGGGAGGGGAGATATGCAACCACCCCTATAGCACTGGTCGCTGCTTCTACCCTCTAAACCCCACCCCCCCTTTGAATCCACTTCTGGAGGAAATTACATACCAAATTGGACTCAGTACTTGGGAGCCTTCAAGCAGGTGAACATGGTAGAATTCAAACTCCCAGGTATTCAAACTGATATACAAAACATTCCACGTTACATGTCTCCATCCTCAAGCCTTATGTGTAGAGCATGCATCTAGTGTGATCCACGCAAGTTCCATTGCCTGCAGTTCATTCAAGAATACAAATATGTGGCAAGGTAAAATCCTTAACTTAAACCAAATCTGTGGTGGGAAATCTTTTATATTCTGGTCAGGAGTGTCATGAGACCTTGTGGATAGTGTTCTTATGTCCAGTCTAGTGCAAGAATTTCTTTGTACCTATGCAGTAGTCTGGGACTGGGTGCCTGCATGCAATGTCAGATGCCCCCATGTAAAGTCAGAACCATACTCAGCCTAATTGGCTAGTTGAGACGTGAGGTTGGCTGTGCCTGCATGCCACCTGGCTGGCCAGCAGAAAGTGTCAGCAGGATTCTCTTTAAACCCATCTGTTGCTGTGATCTGCAGACTGCTTGACAAACATACTGTATGTGCTACCTACATTGACTCTGGTATATTGTATACAGATTTCTGGCTTTGTTTCCTAGTTATTGGCCACTGGCCATTGTCTTATTCCCCACACCTTGACTATGTAACAGTCAACGTTTCAAATAGAAAGCCATAGAATGGACAGCATGGACTCCAGGGTACAGCTTTGTCCAAAGTAGGTTATGAAAATAAATTTTGAAAGAGGAAGAGTGGATAGCTTTTTCCAGATGTAGGGGTGGAGACGTAGTTTCTCGAAGTAAGAGACTTCTTGTGAAAGTCTTAGCCTAAATTTTTTGTGCATTTTACTGTCTTTGAGCATTCTCTTAGGGGAAGTTGAGAAGTTTTTTGGGTTTTTTTAATTATTTGTAAGTTGTCATATGATATTGGTGTTATCAAAAGAATAAAGGGGAAGCTGGAATAATGAAGCTGGTTTTTAAGCTTTGAAAGCGTAAAATGAATGGAAACCAGTGTGTTAAAAATATCTTGTTTACAAATGTTAAATGACACCTCCTGAATTTTTTTTCCCCAACTCCTATGATAAATACCTTTGATCAGAATCCTGCAGCAAAGTCAATGGGAGTTTTGTCTGTAGGAACTGACTCCCTGTTTTAAATAGTTTACAGCTCATATTGTACTATAAATGAGAGGTGTTCAGACCTAGATATGAAAATGAGATAACTTAGTTACACAGACAGCTGGAATAATGTGATTATATGACTAGCTATGATTCTGCTGCAGAAAAATAATGGCTGCTCTAACTGTATATACAAGTTCTAGAACAAAGTTTCTAGGTATACAATATTAGTTTTGGACTGGCATGTCCCAATATATTTTTAAAGCTTATTTAATTGAAAAAGGTCTACTGTAAATACATAGTAACTATTGTCTATACTTACAGTTTACAAACCTTTGGAAATAAGCCATTTAAAAAAATGTAAAGATTTTATTAGAGCAATAATCTCTGGAAGTTTGTTTTATAGTGTAGGTTTATCTAGAGATTGTCTCATAAGACTAGAATTCTTCAATTTTGAAGCATTAGTTGCTTAAATATTTAGTAGCAAGTTCACTTTCGGTGAGAATGGTAAAGCTCTGTATTCTGTGAGACAGGAGATCCAACAGTGTCTGAGAGAACTGTTAGCCATTCTCTCATTTCACATCTACTTCTGTAAAAAATATATCTGTGAACCTAGCATTGCTTTCAGTTAAAATAATCTAGGAATTTTTTTTTGGGGGGAGGGGTTGTGCTCTATGTCAAGGAGCATTATACATTGACCCTTA
>NW_017728995.1:54837973-54843310 GCF_001723915.1 Gavialis gangeticus
CTCTCATTTCACATCTACTTCTGTAAAAAATATATCTGTGAACCTAGCATTGCTTTCAGTTAAAATAATCTAGGAATTTTTTTTTGGGGGGGGGGGTTGTTTTTGTGTTAAAGATTATAGGCCTATTAAAACAGTGATCCGTCTGCCTCCCTATAATCTGAATTTACCATAGTCATTTTAAGCTGGTGAGTAAATTCCTGTTGTTCCATGTATAAGTAATTCATGACCTTCCCAGCAGTAATAAGACATCAGTTCATTCTTTGGACCTTTAAGTTTTCTTCTATTATTGCTCAGCTGCTGCCCCTCCTCATATTATTTGCGGGGGGGGGAGAAATTTCAATCTTATTCTACAATTGTGGGTTGAATTTAAGAGACTATCCTTTTATGTTCCTAATGTTATCCCCACTATTCAAACTTTTCAACAGTGATTTTTATCTCTTTGTATTTGAAAAACATGCTAACATGTTTTTCCCCCTTTTTTTTTTAACTAAACACTTTGATACCATGGTGATGCACACAGTACTGTATACATATGACTTTGTATATTGCCTGCTTATACACAGTATGATTTTATGTGCTACAGAATATCAGAAGGTAGTTGTAAGTGTTCTACATACTATCTTAAGGAGTAGCCCCTGATGAAACATCAGTGAAATGTGTGTGACTTTTTTTAAGCACTTGAATAGAATTTGTGGGCACATCCACTCATGCAGGCACGTGCTCTTGCAGCAGCACAGATAGCAACGGCATAAATTTGTGCCAGAGATTTGTGCCTCAGCTCACATGCCTGAACGAACATACACTTTGCTGTGGGGCAAATTGTGCCACTTGGGGAAAACTGATCCTGCTTAGCTCCTCCCAGATCTTCAGCCAGGGGAGCTAGAGGCTGGGGCCAGCACCTGTGCTTTTCCCAGCAGTATAAAAAACTGCCCTGGTGAGCAGCTCAGGGCTACTTGCCTTCAGGAGCTTCTGAGGCCCACTTAGTTGGTATCTGAGGACACTAGCCCCTTGTGCTAGCTGGACTGCTGAAGCAGCCCTAAACTGGAGTGGCCCCTGCACCCTCTACCCACTGCAGCAGTCTGGCAGTGAGGCCTGCTGCCTGGCTGTGACCTGCTGCCACCTGCAACAGCGTCCTCCCCCTTGGGCCTGCAGCCTCATGGCTCCACACCTGCCACACTCAGGTTGGGAACTGCATGGCCCCTGGGGCTGTGGTATGGGCACTGTAGTAGAGCCTCCTGTACCTGTGAGCCAGCTGCCAGTGGGCCATGGCTGCACAGTTGGCCTTCATGTGGCACTGCTGTCATGTTATCTGGTGCCGAAGCTCAGCCATCTGGGCAGCTATTGCCTGGAAGATGTGCTCATTGTGGTGGCCTGCTTCGAACTGTTGAAGCATGTCCTCCTGGCCCCAAATAGCCAGGAGGTCAGCCACTTCATTTGCCATCCAGCTGGGTCCCCAGTGCTGGCCCAGGGCAGGCTCCTCTGTCTGGGTCCCACCACTTGCTTCACCAGCAGGTATCCTGGTATTCCCTGTTTAAAAATTGCAAATTCTCTGTTAGACACCCCGCCCCCTTCAATTCTCTCATGTAAATACCCAAAATCCATGTTCTTCCACAATTATAATGACATGCCACTATATAGAGAGAGATCAGTTGGGCACTGTTTTATAGCTATATTTACAATTTTGAAGCAGTCTGGAAGCCTAGCAGTGCCTCTATCATCATAATGAAACAAATTCTAAATAACTGTACACTTTGGCATTTGCTTTTGGTTTTTTTATCATAAAAAAATCAGAGCTGCCCGTGCCCCCTTCGCTCACCAGGATTTGGGGACAGCTGCAGCTGGACCCACAGCTTCTTTGTGGCAGTGAGCAGCACTGTTATGCCAGTGCCTGGCCCCTGCCCATGCCCTTACCCCTCACTCCCAACTCACAGCCCCCTCGGTGCCCCTACTCTGGACCCGCAGCCCCTGCCTGCCCCCACTAGCTCCTGCCCAGCAGCAGCTCTGTCCCAGCACCAGGATGTGAGTCCAGCTGCAGCTGTCCCACTGACTGCTTTGTGGCTCTGAACAGTGCCAGCCCTTACTGTTCTGCCCTCTTTGCCTGTGCCCAGGCCCCACTGATCCCTATGCCATTCCTAGGAAGCCCTAGACTGTCTTGAGGACTGGGCTGGGCAAGCCCCTTCCCTTCCAGGCCAGCCTCCCCCTGCACAAGCTGCTCTAGGGGGACAAAGGGGCCTCTCCTACCCAGAGCACCTAATCTCTCACACACTCTCTCTCACCTGTTGTCACTTCCACTCCTCCCCACAACCCATCAAACCCCCAAGTGGTTCCTGGGACCAGGAGCCGCATCAGGCTGGGGCCACACGTCCCAGCACTGTTGTGGGCATGGAGCAGGGCTGCAGTGCGGCTGTTGCCCCTGCAGCCGTGGCTCCCACCAGCAGCTCTCATCCTGTCTGGTGGCTGTGGTTTGTGAGGGTGTTTGGGGGTGGGGCTTGTGGGGGGATGTGTAGGTTTAGTGATTGGATAGTGGATGGTTCATGGGTGTGGGTGTTAGGGGTGCACTGATGGAGATTTTTTGGGCTGATACCAATGGCTGATTTTTAACAAGCCAATATTGGCTGATACCAATCCGATTCCAATATGCACTCCCGCAGCATGGAGAGCAGCATCCAGCTGGTAAGTCTGTTGTGGGGGAAGGGGTGGGAAGAGGGAAGGGCATGGGAGGGTTGCACCCAGCCCCACACGTAGATCTGGGGTGCACACAACCCCTATATCCTCCCAGGATGTGTGCAGTGGTGAGAGTTGCCCCCCCGCCCCAGATGAGCTGTGGTTCTGTCCCTACCCCAGCCCCACTCCTTACCTCACTGTGGGAGCCTCAATCTGCGCCACCCCCCCACCATGTCCCTTCCCTCACAACAGACTTACCAGCCAGACCCAGCTAATCTCCATGCTGCTGTGGTGCACTGTGGGCTGCCTATATGCTGCACTGTGGCTGCACACATGCACACAGCATTCATTGGCCACATCAGACAAAAAAAGCTGATTGCTGACGCTCTCAATTTTCCTCATTGGTGTTGATCCAGTATGGGCCCAATGTATCGGTGCACCTCTAGTGGATATGGTGGGTGAGTATATGGGTAGGGTTTGAGGTTTATGGGTGTGGTGGTGTATGGGGTTTGTGGCTGGGTCAGTAAGAGGGGTGTGGAGGAATTGTGGGGGGACCCACCACAAGCCCACCCTCCCCCCACATGGCACACAGTAGCAGCAGCCGGCACTGGGCCCTCAGGGCTCTCATGGCCTACAGCAGGCAGAGCATGCCATGCCACATTAGTCCTGGGGGCTACACATGGTGCATGGAGCTGGCCTAGCCCACTGGCACGCACCTTCAGGCAGGACCTGGCCAGCTCCTGCCACTGCCTAGGTCTCCTGGCACTGCACAAGGAGCCATGCACCATTGGGCCAGGCTGGCTCCTGCCTCTATGTTCCTGCCACTAGGAGGGAGGAGCTGGCTTGGCCTGATGGTACATGGGCCATGCGGAGGCAGAAGTGGCCCAGCCCAGTGGCCTGCAGCTCCTGCATTCAATGCTGGGAGCCTTGGATGATGGCAGAAGCTGGCCTGATCTTGTTTGAAGGCTCATGCCAGTGGGCCAGGCTGGCTCTATGCACCATGTGTAGTCCCTAGGTCACAGGTGGTGCCCTGCCTGCAGCAGGCCATGAGCATCCAAAGGGTGGTGGGAGTTGTGAGCCATGGCAGGGGACACGCCTTCCACACAGTCCACCCCACCCACACACTGTCCCCCACAACCCCACATCCCTGCTTACTGGGAACAGAGCTTGGGTCCCAGGTAGTTCTGAGACACTGCTGCCAGCCTTGCCCCACTTCTATTTGCTTCAGCACCCTGAGGTAGCCTGCTTGAGCAGCAGGAGCACAGACCAGGCATAGAGTTGCTTGGGCCTGGTGCTAGAGTGTCTCTTTGGAGGACTCAGCCTCCGGCTGCTTCAGGGCACACTCCAGGAGTATGGCCTGCACCGCTTTTTTCCAGCATGGGTTTGTTTTGTTTTTTTGATATCAGGATTTCCCAGTATCTAACTTAGAGTTTCCACTGCATAACATTTTTTTCATTCCTAATGTACCTCCTGCAGCATCTCAAACTGCTTTGAGATGTTGCAACAGGCACGTGCTTGCTTGTCTGGACATGACCTGAGAAGGGAAAAGGATAAGCCAAAAAGGTACATGGAGCCTTGTGAGGAAACATCTGCATTTTGCCCTATGCTTGCCCTCACCTTAATTGAATCCTTTGTGTTTGATATTCCAGAAGGGCAAGGAAAGGCTTTCTTGCACAACTCTTTGTTTCTGTATCTTTCCTTGTATTAATAGGACCACTTCTGAGGCTAACCCATATCCTTTGCTTTTGTGCATATTGTATCACTTTGAGTTAGTCTGATACGGGACAGTACACTGTGGCTGTTTCCGGAAACTGCCTACCTTTTGTGCTTGTGCTACTCAGACATTTATTCTCATTTCCCCAATCAAAGAAAGTTCTCTGTCATAATGCACCTTGAGTTGCATATGGAAGGTAGGTGAGATAAAGCTCAAGAAGGGCTGTACATATCTTGATGCATCCTAGCCATATACTGTTTGAGTCCAATGTTCCTTCCAGTATGTTCTCAGAGAGAAGTCTCTTTGCATCTTGTATCTGTAGGCAGGTGGGTAACTATGTGCATACAGTGAAGTCCATTTTGTGTCCTAGCAGGCATAACTAGGTCATAACATACTACAGGGCCCAGCTATACATGTATATTAGTGCAATATGGAATGGAGGTTATTGCTCTTGGGCGCTGCATTTATATGTGCACCCAGGACTGTAGCACATTGAGCAAGGCTGGAGCAGCCCCAGCTGGCAGGGTCCTACCATTTTGACCTGACTCAAATTGCTGCAGAGGGGCTGGCTGGAGCATGATGGTGCTCCAGTCTGGGACTAGCTGGCAGTGAAGCACCCTTGTGCCCCAGTCAGCTGCATCAGCATCTAACATGTGCACTGCTCCAAAGTTTAAAAAAGCAAAACAAACAAACAAAAACCTCCACAGCAGCAAACCAACAAACAAAAAAAAAACTCCACACCCTGCTGTGGAGTTAATTTAGTTTCCTGCGGCTTAATAGGGCTGCATATGTAAATGCAGAGATTTTTACTACAGAGCTAATTAGGCAACTCCGCAGTAAACATCTTGTGTTGATGTGCCCACAATCTTTTTTCAAACACTTCAGTATATTCAAACAATATGTATTTTGCAATAAATAACTTTTCAGTTATTATTTGGCTTGTTAATGCCCTGTGAAGA
>NW_017728995.1:54848310-54850820 GCF_001723915.1 Gavialis gangeticus
AACAGAAAAAAAACTCCACACCCTGCTGTGGAGTTAATTTAGTTTCCTGCGGCTTAATAGGGCTGCATATGTAAATGCAGAGATTTTTACTACAGAGCTAATTAGGCAACTCCGCAGTAAACATCTTGTGTTGATGTGCCCACAATCTTTTTTCAAACACTTCAGTATATTCAAACAATATGTATTTTGCAATAAATAACTTTTCAGTTATTATTTGGCTTGTTAATGCCCTGTGAAGAGTGGTTCCCCCAAATAATTGAACCTTAATGAAATTATTTTTAATTCATCAGAGCTGAAAATATGTAGCAAAATTGGAAGGTCAAGGGCATTTAAATTTGCCTTACATAGTATCTAGTACTGTGAAGGAAGAGTACAAAAATGGAAGATATCTAAGATTTATGACCATTATAACATATAATCAGCTCAATGCTAGAGCTTGGGTATTATACATTTTATGGTATATTGCATCAATTTATCATTATTATTATCATGGTAGAACTGAGGGACTGGAGCTGCAGTTAATGTAAATCAATATAGTACTGGCTTGATCCTACTTTTTGGTAGAGCAAGAACAAATTATAAAACTGGATAAGTCATCCAGTCTGACCCTCTGAATTTTATCTATCTTTTTTGAATCCCTGTCTTGGTGATAGGCTGTTCCACTACCTTTGGAATCAATTTCACTGCCTGATTTCATTTTGCTTTGAAGACCACACAAATCCCTTCCTCTCTTTATATGGTTACTTTGAAAATCTTCTTAGAAGTTATCCCCTGTAGAAAGACTGTACATAATATCACCAGTGAATGTTTAAAAAAAAAAAAAAAGTATGAAGGTTCTATGTTTACCAAAAAATTAACAAAATATTTCAAAAATATACCCAGTAATTGTTTATTCAGATTTTGATGTATGCTCTTTTTCTTCTTGTTCCTATTCCAGAGTATCAGCTGTTTTGTTGTTGTTTTGTTTACAGGAATCAAATATATCAGTAAAACACACTGTATTCAATTGATACCTGTATATATAGTGATGTTTCATTTTATCACAGAAGTATGCAGATTTGCAGGATTTAAATCAGAGAATTTGTGTTTTTATCAGAGAATTTGCAATTTTTAAACAGAGAACCAGGATCCCTGTTAATTACTCACTCCGCTATCTCTACCTTATTTGACATTTGTTAGATTCTGAACCTAGGAAGGGGATGAAGCTAGACAAAATATTGGAACCTTTTAATATTGTATGATATGGGAGAACTAGATTCCATTTTGTTTACACTTCAAGCAGTTGTGACAGTTGTTCATGGTAAGAAATTGTGTGCAAATTTCTCCAGCTAAATTATTAATTCCACATAAAGTTTTATTGATTTTTTTTGTTTGTTTGTTTGTTTCATTCCTAAGGCTAATTACTGTGGACCAATTTTATATATTCTTTTACATTAATAATGATTCAGCCTATGATATATGCTAGCAGCCAAAAATCAATCATTTTAAGCAATACTGTGTCTTAGTGAAACTGCAAGAAACAAATACTTAAAGGGACCTGATCAACTTTGAAATCTAACCAAAGCAGTCTAGTTGAAGGTTATTTCAGGCCCTACATCTGAGGAAAGGGTCTTATTTCACCACTTGCCCCACACAGGGAGTGATCAGCAGAGGCAGCAGTCAAGCCTAGCAGACCCCAGCTTGGGTTGCCTGGAGATGGAGGGGGAAACAAACCCCTTCCCTGCCCCCTTTGCCTCAGGGGGTCATACTGGCCAGTGTCTGGTTATGCCCTTCTTTCTCTCTCCCCCCCCCCTCCCCCGTCAGTGCAGCAGTGAGGAGAGAACACCAGGCACACCCCCAGCTTGGGTCTGTGCTGTTGGGACATAAAAAGGGGAATTAAACCCCCTCCCTGGCCAGTTCACTTGAGGCTACTGATGAGTCTGGCCATGGCCTTCACCACTCCAGCAGTAAGTGCGGGGCAGGGGAAATACCTGGCAGGGGCTGTTCTGCCCCAGCCAGGCAGACCCCAGCTCAGGTCCCCGGGGGAGAGGAAGGGGGGAATAAACCCCCTTCCTGCCTGCTTTGCCTCAGGGGGCCATGTTGGCTGGTAGATGGCCACTCCCCCACCCCTGCAGCAGCAGGGGGGGAACCCTGGCTTCTGCACCCTGGCCAGGCAGGTTGCTGCGCCCTGGCCAGACAGACCCCAGCCGGGGCCCATGTCAGTAGGACAAGGGATGGAGGGGAGAATTAAAACTCCATCTCTGGCTGCTGGGGCTGGCCACACTCCCACCCCTGCTCCAGTTACGGAGCAGAGGGGTGCAGCCACCCCTGCTCTGCTAGAGCAGACAGCACAGCACACTACAACCCAGGCCTGCAAAGCATCCTGGGAAGCTGGGGTACTTTGATTTAACTTAAACCAGGAAGGGTCTGGGACTGATACTCCATAAATCGGTTTGACCTCAGTCAGTTATGTCTGATATCATAGGCAACGCATGGAGAGGGGCACAAGGAGGCATGTGCCCCCCCCCCCC
>NW_017728995.1:54851554-54853328 GCF_001723915.1 Gavialis gangeticus
ATGTCTGATATTACATTCAGCCAGGTTTATCTCAAACTGGGTTCAGCCATTTTGAAACTGGTTTGTGTGCACTGAACTTCTGTTCTGTTACAGGTTTAAACCAGTTTCTGCTCACTTAAACTGGTTTCTGTGTAACTTGTGTTCCTAGCCGTGCACTACAAATATGGAAGGCAAGGAGGAGCAAGGCAAAGCTCAGAACTGCCAGGCAGGTCTAATGGGAAGCAAAGAGCCAATCAGTTCTCTTCTGTCTCCAGTCAGCCAATGGGAGGGTGAGACTTCTTGCAAGGGAAGTGGCATCCTCAACAAAATGACTTCCTTACCCTCCCTCTATGGTCCTATTCAGGCTCCCTCCTTATTAAACAAGGAGGTCTGAGCTGTTAAACTCACAAAATAAACATAGTAAAAAAGAGAGTGTATTTTTCCTTTTCTGTGTGTATGGTAATTTGTGGGGTTACTTATACTGACACTAGGCAAAAAGAATTTTAAAAAGAGGTTTTGAGTGGTATTGTTGCTTTTGCTTCTCTGCCTTCCCCCTCCCTCCGTTCTCTGGGTTAACTTTGATTTCTAACAAGTTGCTACTTTTAGATGTGATGCAAAATGTTAAGGACATGACTTCTTGAAGCTTGGAAAATATTTCTGTAGACAATTGCAGGTAATCTTAACTTGGTTATGATCGTTCTGGTCATAGAATTTAGAGATGAGCCAGAAGCAGTGAGATGAAAAGAAGAGGCTTGCTGGATCCATATCTGAAAGAAATTTTGTGATGGGGCTACCTGTGACACTGGGGAATGGGTAGGGTGGGGAGTGGACTCCATAACCTTTGGGGTTGCAACCCCTACTTAATACCAGCTTTTTTATGCATTGACTTGACTTGCTCTGGTTTTCAAACACCTTTTTTATTAATAGATCCATTGCTAAGACTTTTTTTTTCCCCAAATGATCCACATTTCTATTGGGCCCACAGGATAGTTTTCCTGGCAGCTTTGCTGCAGTAACAAAATATTCCTAGAGATGTGCAGGTATAATTGTTTATCACAGGTCTACTCATTGTTATTTCTGTCTGGAAATTAGAAATGGATCCAATATACAAAATTTGAATCCAGATACACACTCTTATTCTTTTCTAGTTGAAGCTTATTAAAATAATAATTGTGTACCTGGTGACTGTTGCCTTTCACCCGAAAGGTGGGAGATGTAGGTTTGAATTTCATGAGGCTCAGGAAGTCTCATATCTGGGGTGAGTGGTGTACCCCAGTGGTTTTCAAGCAGTGTTCCCTGGAACCCTGGGGTTCCACGGTAGGTCCTCAGGGGGTCACAAAGAGACTGCAGGTAACGACAGCTACCACTGCTATGCTGGGTCACCTGACTCCACATCAGCTCACGTGGCCTGCAGAACAAGGGGTAGGGGTAGGGTGGGATTATGCAGCAGCAGAAGTGAAAGGATTGTATGACTTGAAGTTTGAAAAACACTCATCTAACCAATAGGAAATCAAAGAAGAAGCTAAATACCACTTTTTTCTTTCCCTTTGGCTGATGTGTTTTTAAGAGTGGCTCCAGTTGTGTTTCATGAGGCCCTCATCTTATCTGCATGTTATGCTTGCTCAGAATGGATTGTGGTACCTCATGGGATTTGAGTACTGTTTTCCCTGGTTTCTGGATCCCAAGTCCACTTCGGCAAATTAAGTGAAGAACTCCTCAGACTAGCACAGTTTTGAACATGGACAAAGCCAGATCTGCAGTGCCTAGAAAACATCTAGGTTAAGCAGGAAGGTGT
>NW_017728995.1:54858328-54862976 GCF_001723915.1 Gavialis gangeticus
TTTCCTTGGTTTCTGGATCCCAAGTCCACTTCGGCAAATTAAGTGAAGAACTCCTCAGACTAGCACAGTTTTGAACATGGACAAAGCCAGATCTGCAGTGCCTAGAAAACATCTAGGTTAAGCAGGAAGGTGTCTAGTGAGTTTAGGTGGATTAGGGTTTAGATGCCTGTGACTTTTGGATTTGGGTGTGTTTAGGTGGCTAACCTCTGTTAAAGGCATTTTATGGATCTATGGATCTGGCTTTTGATAACTGCTTCATTTGTACAAGTGCTCAGAAAAGTAACATTAATTGAAACAGTTGCTGACAATCCCAGGAATTGTGGGTAAGAAGAATTATTTGTCTTTTCAGCCATGGATGTGGTCAAGGTATGTTGGAATAGTATAGAGAAATATATGCTACTGCTTGTGCACTTGGATTTCTGTAACTGAAAGTCTCACATAAAGGATAATTGCTAGTATTGACTTCAATAGATTTTCTCCTTCCTTTTTTAATTGAGTTAATTGCTAGATTACTGATTACAAAAGTAAGCACAGGATTAATATAATAGTTTCTTTTTTATTGACTTGCTGCATTTTGCACTCCTTTCCTTGGAAAAGAGTTTTATTTTAAACCAACTATCAGGCAAATATTCAAAGGTGCTTATTTTAAAAGTTGGAAAGTGACAGAGATCTGTTTAGGATTTTGCTGTTGATGTGTTTCATGATTCATGATGAGCTCTTTTTTTGAGTCCATCCCCTGACAAGGTTTGTTGCTTATTTTGAGAATGAGCAATCTGTTAATGTGTTATATATATTTTTCTATATAGTCGATTCGTCTGAATCCAGATGCAATAGTCAGTTCTATCCAAACTTGGCCAAATATACCCATGGGGGGGGAGGGGTGGAATTTTTCAGGCACTTTAACTATGACTTAGTGAAATGACTGATGTCTAGAGTCACTTTTCCAAATTGAATAATTTAATAATGGAATTAGTCTGGGCACATGCTGAGAGCTTTTGTGTTTTTGTCTTGTCCATATGAAGAGCCATGGTGATTCTCTCCAACTTATCGTGATAAGCTTAGACAAGAAGAGAGTATTCACATATGAATAATGAATTTGACAGGCATTTTCATGGTTAAGTTAGCACTGAAAATTCTGCTAGTGGTACTCAACCTAGAATTAGTTATGAAAATGAAATAACTGTCTCTGGATACAATTTGTAGATGCTCACATAAGTTACTTTATGTTGCCTTTTAACAGTAACTACTTTTTCTGCCAAAAGTAAGTGTGTATGTGATGCAGTAAATCAGCGCTGGCAACCTGAAGCTGGTGGGCTAGATCTAGCCCAAGAAGAGACTGGAGCTGACCAGTGGTGGGTCCAGAGGCAATGCAGTGGCACGGCCTCACCTTGCTTTCTGACCACACTGAAAGATCTCTAGTAAGGGACTTTTTAAAGTCCCCAAATCAGGTAAACATTCCCTTCCATGCTCAGAGGCACATCCCTTCCCATTCCCTCCCCTGCTCAAAGGGTTGGGGAGAGTCTCCACAGCCACTTCTGCCCAGCTCCAGCTGGACTGCCCAGGGGCCAGGCCCAGCCTGGGACAGCAGAGACAGTGGGTGGGTTCCCCCTCCCTGCCTGGGTGTTTGCCGTGCCCTCAGCCCAGGAGCAGGAATGGGAAAGGGGAACCTGCCTGCCACTGCTGCTGTCCTGGACTGAGCCCAGCCCCCTCAGCCTGCCTGGAGCTGGGCAGTAGCAGCTCTGGAGCTCCTCTCACCCCTGGGACAGTGGGGACAGTGGCAACTGGAGAAGAGAAGGAAAGGGAAGAGGACATACCTCTGAGGAGGAAGAAGGAAGTGGGGGAATTTTTACCCATTTGGGAAACTTAGAACAGTCCCTGACTGCTGCACCTGCAGTGTGTTTTGCCCACTGTGGTGTGGGGAGAGGAAGGTTGGGAGCAGAAAGTGTAGCCACCCTTGTAGTGCTAGTTGCTGTTCTTTCACCCCCACTTTGCAAAATCCAAGATATGCTTCTGGATCTGTCCCACAAAGGTCTGATCCAGTCTGCATTTTACTAACAGTGTGCTGATCCTCTACTGCAGGGGTTTCCAAGCTTTTTGGAGCTGTGTACCCCTGGCTGCTATATGTGGAGTGGGGCTGGGGGTTGGTATGCAGCTAAATTTGGAGCAGCAGCAGCCTCCACATGCAAGCTTCCCCCACGCCCCATGTCCAGCCAGGTGGCTGGTGCCTGCATGGCACCACGGGATGGTGTGTGGTGGCGCTCCATCCCTGCCCGCCCATGCATAGTCCTAGTGCCTTCTCAAGTATCCCTGGGGGTACATGTGCCCCTGGTTGACAGCCCCTGCCCTACTGCTTCTCGGCCATATAATCCAGCCCATGTTCTGTGTGTTAACAGCAGGCTTCTCCTTTGCTGCCACTTCAGTGTTCCTGCTTTGCGTGGAGAACTGCTGTCTTGCCCTCCACTACAGCATATGCTTAGGGTCACCACCAAATTAGCCAGTCCAGATTCTCACTCACCATGCTGTTTGTGGTGTTTTTCAACAGGGGCTGCATCAGTGGAGGGAGTAGAGAAGGGGAAGGCTAAAAGGGCAGACAGAGCAAAAATAGCTAGATGGCAGAAGGGAATCGGGCTGAGGCTTCTGACCTAGCCACTATTAGTAAAAGGTTGCTAAGTCCTGCACTAGATTAATCTTTTGGGGTCACGGTTCATGTGTTCATGCAATGCCTTGGGGTCTCTGGGTCTACTATGTCCTACTCATATATTATTATGATTTACTGATGTGTAATTAAAGTAAAAATCAGAATCCAGCAAAGCAATTTTCCAGCTTTACGCCTAAAACTATACATTTTTCTATTAAAATGGGCACACCAATTACAAATATAAGATAAATGAAGACCATGGTTAAGATCATTTAAAGACCTTGGTTGTAAATGAATTTAGTGGTAGTGTTTTTAGTGATCTTTCTTCCCTGTAATACAGTCCCAACTTCTGGTCATTAGGGTAATAGCAGATCATGAGAAAGTATCTTTTCCAAGCTGTGGGTAGCATTTGGCAAAATGCCTAATTCTGAGTTGCTAATGGCTTTTTAGTAAGCATCATCTGCTCCTCATTGTCATAAATAGTGCACCTTAAAGACTTAGAGCTATATTTTTGTCTTGTTGTGGTAACTGCCAAGATGGGGAATAATATATTTGCCTTCCTTATCTTCCCTGGGACCTTCCTCAGTTGCCCTGAAGAATGTAGACTGTTGATCGTGTGGGACTGTGCCTCAACTTGACTGGCAGAAGGGAGCACACTTCTAAGGAACACCTGCCAGAAGCAATTGGCACCGTTAGTCTCCGATTAGGACCATGGGGTTCATGATGGGCCAGAAATTAAAGGTCTAGATTATGGTGGTTAATGGCTATTTCACTATTATACTAATGAAATATAATCCATAGGAATTTCATCAGAGCAATCTTACTCTATTAAAAAGCTTAACTTCTCCAGTGTAAATCAGGTATTATAGCTGGCTTGTCTAGCACACCTCTTGTTACGCACATTATTGTTTATATCTTTGTAAAATAAATGAGGCCATAAATTAACTTATGTCATCCTTTATTTCTCTCCCCCCCCCCCCCCATAAAGATCAGTTTCCATATTCTTATGGAAAAGTTCAACTTTATACACAAGATAGTGCTATATTATAATGTACTGTTAATGTACATTGTTAATGAACAGTTGTGTTTTATTAGTCACCAGTTCCCTTCTTTAGAAAAGGATCAAGAATAAGCATGTGCTTGGAATTCATTGAATGATCTCTTAAGTGATGCACTGTTTTTTTTTGCAGATCTCTTCCCGCTGACCTTATTCTTTTTTTTTAGATGAACAAACTTCATTTCATCTTGGAGAAATGAAACAATAATAGTCTGCCATGTTGTACCTTTTAAGGAGTTGTCTCATTTTGTGCAAACTGCTTTAATGGAAGCTACTCTGGCATAAAGGTCACCTTCTTTAAATTACTTGCTTTTTTACTTTACTCTCTCCATAAAAGCAGTAGTGCAATATGAGAAGCTAAAGGTCTTCAGATATTGGAATTTAACATATGTGCTTTTGAAAGGAAATTATTTTTTTAGTGGAGGAAGGCAGATAATGTTGATAAATGATTACACATTGCCACATAGAATGGATGCACCTCTAAGTTTATTGTTACTTTGTATAATACCTATTAGAGACCACATTCATGCATCACAGGAAAATCACATTAATTGACAGTGAAAGTTTTTCACTCAGTAAAATGTAATTTTGAGTAGTAAAAATACTCTTCTAATAAAAAATGTAAGTTCAGGACTATATCAAGCGCCTTCTCTCTGAGACCCTCAGTGCTTTAAAATATTAGCAAAATAAAATTCGGATGTAAAGAAGTTATTATCTTGTTAGTACCAAATAGGATGTTACTGTCTTGGCTGTGTGAAAACAGGTCCATCAACTCCTTGCAGAATAACAGTCATCTCTGTGGTTGATTTTCTTCTTTCAGGACCAAGGTCTGTAGCTGCAACTATGAGGTTGTATATGAGCTGCGAAGGTACCAAAGCTGAGGCCACTCTTAAGTCTCCACTGTAACGATCCACAATAAAGGTTTCAGTATCCCCATTAATTATTTCATACTC
>NW_017728995.1:54867976-54875134 GCF_001723915.1 Gavialis gangeticus
AAACCTAAGGCTCCATATTCCTTTTGCTCTGTAAGATGTTTTTGCAGCATTGTGTAGCAGCTGGCTAATCAGCTTTGACTCATGTTTATACCAAATGCCCAAGTATTAAGATTTTTTTGAAAATAACAAGATTTCTTTATTTCTATTGTTGATTTCTATAAATTTCCATTACAACTGAGGTTCATATTGTGTTGATGATACTTTGAGTTGTTCTCCCTACAGACCTGAGCAATAACCTTTCCATGATTCTTCAATGCATATGTAATATCCACAGTGCAATATCTAAAAATTGGCTGCAAGATTAATAAAACAGGATTTCTTACTGGAAATACATGGAGATCAGTCCACAAATTTCTTATAATCTTAAAGTTGATTTCCTACTTCATGTCACTGCTGATAGGAAATGGAAACTCATCTTAGACACAGATTTTATTGGGAGGTGCTGAAAACGTTCCCCTCACTTAATGCCAGATGAAAATTTCTGTCACCAGCTGATTTTAGTGTTCACATTTTTGTCATGTATATTGTTCATTCAGTATCAGGGTTAACAGTCTATAAAAATGGGATCCAATTGAGCCTGAACGCTACACAAAGTTTAATCAGTAATACAAAATGTAGCAAGCATAGTTCAACTACTCCCATAAATACCAGAATTCATTTAATTTGTTTTCTTTAACCTGCAGTGACCTTCAAGAGTTCAGCCATATTTAATTAACATTTTGGTTTCCATATATCTTATCTTATATCTCCCATGTCTTTGTTCATGCTTTATTAACCATCCATTTAAAAACAAACCAACAAACAAAAACCCTGTATAAGTTTTGTTCATCAAGATTCTGCTTTCTATTGACTGATCTGAAGTTAGCTATTCCTTTTTTATATTTGTGCATTAAAATCAAACTTAGCTTCTTTAGCTAGCCAGATCTGAGCTGACTAAATTAGTCTTTGTACAGTCTTTGTGATGCTTTGATTTCCCAAAGGTCTATTTAGAATATGCATTGTAATGTTTAGTCTTTTCTCTCAAATAGAGCTAATTAAGGAAAATTATTATATTACTCTGTCAAGGTTATTTGAAACCTGTGTGAGAAACTAGAAATAAGATCAGTGAACTCCAGGCACTTGCATTAAAAACTTTAGGTAGGAAGAAAAGACTGATGCAAATAAGCAATAAAAAAAGCGAGGGGCAAAGGAATGGGAACAGATGGAATTTTGTGGCTGTACTGCCTACATAATGAAACAGTCTGTGTATATATATAGAAGACAGCCCACTAGTTTGAATCTTCCAGGTACAGTACATTTATTGGAAAGGTCTATACATTGTGCAGTTGAACATACTTAATTGCTTTTAATGTCCATGATTATACAAAGAGCCAGAAAACAAAAATATAGTACTACAGTGAGCATCCTCAAGGGGTCAGCTTTGGTTGCTATGTCGAACTGGCAAATTGCCCATCAAGAATGACTGGGAGGGGGATGGAGAGGAGGGTGGGGACAGAGGCCTGCATCCAGCCCCCTACTCCCTGACTCAGGCTGGGATTGCAGCCACTTCCCTCCTCTCCCCTGCGCCTTTGGGCTGAGGCCAGTCTTGCTACCTTCCCTCCCCCCACATCCGCTTCAGGCCAGGGCTTGTACCCACAACAGAAGTGGTGGTCGCGACAGTGGAGGTTGCAGTGGAGGTCATGGCCACAGTGGCGGTCCTGGCGGAGTGCAGCCACTGGTCAGCCCACCTCCTGCTCCCCTCCCTTCCTCCCCTCTTCCCTGCTGCCTCACCCTCCCTGCCAGCTGGTGTTGGGGGGGGGGGGCAATCCAGCCCCTGGCTTCAAGGAGTAGGGTTGTGGGGGGAACCAGCTCCAGCCCCAGTCCCTGCAGTTATGGTAGTGCTCCACCATGTGGGGCAGGGTGAGGCCAGCACTGCACAGCCAGCACCCTGTACCCCTGCCACCTCCACAGAGCAGGGGGGCAAGGCCAGCACTGCTGGCCTTGGCTCCTTGCTCTGTCCCCTCCATCATGACAGTGCTCCAGTCCCCATCATCCCCCTCTGCTGAGGCAAACATTTGGAGTGCGAATAAAGCATTATGGACAGACAGACTAAGGCTTTTATAATGTTAGAATTTTCGGGTGGTGAGCTTAATTTTTCTATTTAGAAATTTCTCGTTTTGGAGTTTGTCTTGTTAGATGTTGGAGAACACTTCCAGAGCACTTTGGAAGAGATAGCTAGAAGTTTCAGGTGTCTGGTTATTGTATAATTAACTCCTTCAAAGAAGAAAAATAAAGGCTTTGGAAATGCTATTTTAATAGATGTTCTCAAGCTATTGAAAAGCAGTATTAAACAATGTATAGTCCTGCTTTTGTATGTTGAGAGTACATCAGTAAAGCAAGTTACATAAAAACATTGACCTTTTTCTAAGTGTGGGGGTTACCTTAGGGAGACCCACATGAATAACTCAAACTATACCTGTAAGTGAATAAATTAAGATATGTATCAAAAATGAGACTTTTGTCCAGAGAGAAGAATTTAACATTTGAGTGACATCAGCAATTGCTTTGAGGGTGAAGATATGTTTGATTTTTTTTTTTTTTTTCAGGTGAAGAAAGTTTCCAGAATCTTCAGGTTTTTGCTCTAATTTTAAAATGTCCAGCTTTCAAAAAGTTTGTCATTGGAAGATTTTACACCCACACTTCATTATTGGTTTTATCAGGTTAGATATTGATATTTTTTTTAAGTAAAATAATTCAAGGATGGGCATGGAGTAAAGAGCAGAAGTCATGTAAATATATATACAAAATAACATCACAGGCTTTCTTTTGTACTTTACACTCATTTTACTCTTGTTTTCCTGCAAATGGCCATGTTGACACTGTACTACCCAATCCCTGATGTTTACAGATGAGCAGCTATGATGTGACTTGATCTTGCATTCCTAGAACTGAGTATAACAGTAGGCCCTATGATTACATTATTAGAAAACACAACCCAGGGAAATAAAGACAACAGATGAGAATGAGAAATCAGAAAAGACTAATGATTTGTGATTTCAGAAAATTTCACAGGAAAAATCACATTGGAGAAGATAAAAGTGAACTGAGATACAAAACAAAGGGAAATGAAGTTGCTTGCAAGAAAGCAATCCCCCTTTGCCACAAAACTGTGCGATCGGGTTTCCACCTCTCCTAGTGCAACCCATAGGATAATACAACCCTTGCAAAAAAGATATGCTCCTTTTTCTTTTAATTTTATTTTGTGTGTCAAGCCAAATTAGCCAAATCAGTTCCAAATTATATTGACTGAGCAGAGCTCAGTCTTTCAAGTCTGTGTGACGCTACTACCAGCAAAAATCCTCCCTCCCTCCCAGACTTTTCAGCCTGGGGCTTCAGATACTCTAAAATCCATGGCAGGCATCCTATGTACAGGCCCCAAACCTAAAGGCTGTGGAGGAAGCTAGGGAGAAATCCCCCATCTCTATAAAAAATCAAGTATGTAGCCAAGATTTTCCCATTGGGAGGCTGTAGTAGACTCTCCCAGGGAGCCTGCCTGCAATGCATTGGACAAGCCTCCCCTCTTAACTACACTATGCCATTCAGGGTGATTTTGGCCCACAAGAGGCTGAGATCGTACGTACAAGCCCCTGTGAGCCAACAGGAATTTTTTTTGCAACAATATTTTTATATATGTACGCTACACCTTTCCAGCATGTTCACCATTACAGTATCACATACCCATTACAATACATGTTCCTGAGCACCTGTTACAATTTGTGCACCCATACACCCATTACAGTTCTTACCCCTGCACACCCTTGGACCCATCCACATTCCCTTCATCGTTAGAATTACGGTGGCCTGCCTCTGCCCTCTGTTCCTTTCTTTAGTCTTTGGTTTTTAGTCCATGTTGCTGTTACTGTTTCTGTTATTGCTGCCACTGTCCTTGTTGTCATCTCCTTTTCCTCTGCTGTCCACATTGCTCAATCCACTTTCTTTTTTGCTGTCCCTAACTTCGTCCATGTTGTCACTGCTCTCTTCACTGAGGGGGTGTTTTTGAACACTGTGCAAGTGGTTACTCTGCCAGATGATCTTTGCTGCCTCTTCGCTGTTCTCTCTTACTGTCTTCTGGTAGCATGTCTGCAGCTCACTCAGTCCTATTTTAATACAGTCCTTGACTGAGAGCTTTGTGTGTCAGTACATTGGAAGAGTCCTGGTCTTGCATAGTGCACTCCTGATGCAGGCGACGAACTGGTTGAAGCAGGCTGATGGGGACCTCTCTTGTTTGGTCAGGTGTCCATGCAGGACTCTGGTCAAGGTTTTGACCCCTGTCACCACTCAGTGGAGACAGTTTACTTTTTTTCCACACCACCTTGGTGTATGGGCAGACCCACAGGAGGTGGTGGATTGTCTCTGCTTTCCCTTGGCAAGTTTTCCTCATGAAGTTGGCTTGGCTTCTCTGCCCAGTGGGCTGCTTGCCAGTTCAAGTCCCTGTGGTCTTTCCATAGGCCCCTAGAGAAGATTCACTCTCACATGGCCTTGCAGCTGTTGCTGGGGAGCAGGTCCACAGCTGACAGTCTGTCTTTGGCTCTGACTGCCTCCTGCATCTTCTGGTGCTTGGTCATTGTTTCAGGGGTTTCTTTGAGCAGGTCATTACTTGCTCCAGAAAATGTTTAAGACCTTGTAGAACCATGACTGCTTCATGGTCCTCAGCTTCCTGTTGGGCAGCACGTATACCTGCTAACATCTCAGCAGGTGCGCTGCCTGGTATTGTACAAAGCAGGCTGTTTTTATCTCTGCCCCAGTTGCCAGTTTGCAGATCTGACTCATGTACTTAGCCCAGAGGAACAGCAGGATATCTAGCATTCCCCTGCCCCCAGTATGTTTTTCCTCTAGTTGCAAACCATTTAATAGGTTTCTTAAGGTCTGTGCTGTATATCTTGCAATACCTAAGAAAGTAACATCTATTTTAACAAGTTGCAGAACACTGGAATGCTAAAAATAAGAATGACTCTCTGCTATTAATCATAGCATTTTTCATAGTCTAAACAGTTAGATTCCTGTAGCTTTTAAGTTTCCCATTTTTTTTATCAATTTTATTTTGTCAAACATAAAGCCAAGTAATTATGAGTGCTTTTGAATTTTATCGTGTGCATCTCTGCAATATGTTGCTGACATTTAAATAACAAAAACACATTAAAATGAACATTTTTCCACTCTTCAATCTTTTTCATGTCCCAGTCTACAATCTCTGCTTTCTTTTGGAAAAGTTGGCAGGTATGTTGTCTTAGATTGAAAGATGTTTGTTGTAGAAGCCACTTTTTCTGTCTATTGGTAAAAACTCTTATCTATATCATAAAAATTGTTTACAAGAATGTTAAAATAACAATAATATACCATACTATACACATATTAGTGTAGCAAGCTTACCTTTCAGAGCTCGAGTTGAGTCCCAGACTTGAGATCCTGCTGTTTTGATTGGTGGAGCCCATCCACCAATCAGAAGCCAGCAAGAGAAATAACATCACGCCCCTTTCCTGAGGGGGTGGGGGGGAGAAGAGCTCCCCCGGACCTGACTGAAGACTGCAAACTGTCAGGTCCAGAAGACTTCAGGGGCAGAGCCTTAGAGCATATAAAAGATGCTGCATGCCCAGCACAGGGGGGATGCGTCAGGGACAGAGAAGAGAGAAGGGCGGGGCTTAGAAGAGCTGAGGAAAGCTGCTCAGCAGGGTGAAGAGCCAGGAAGAGCCCCTGAAGACTTCTTTCAGCAGGCAGAGGCGGACAGGTCTAGCAGTCAGGCTTTCAGTGCGCAGCATGGCGCATGGTGTCCAGACCCTGGGAGCTGCATGAGGTGGCTCGGGTCTGCAACCTCTGGCATGCATCCAGAGACACAGTGCACAGGCTAGTGCATGGAGCAGGATCTTTGGAGCCCCTAGGGCAGCTCAGGTCCTCAACCCCTGGAACAAGGCTGGGAGCTTGGTGCAGGAGGCGCTGCACGGAGGGTGAGAGACCCTGGGAGCCACTTGAGGTGGCTTGGGTCTACAGCTGCTGACACGGGGCAGATAATGCTGCCCAGAGGGTCCTGGAGCAGACTGAGCCCTGGTGCTGCACGAGGCTGTCCAGGCCTCCAACCCCTAGCACAAGGCAAAACGCTCACTACATACAGTGGTCTATGTGACCTTAAGCTACGATGGCAGCAGCAGAGTCAGGCAGCAGGAAAACTCGGCGGGGAACAGAGCTTAACCTGTAGAACAAGAGGCAACCCTCCGGGACTGTGGAGTAGTAAGTTACCCTGGAGAGAGGGTCCCCACAGGGAGGGACCCCCCCAAGGGTTACGAATGGGCACCACATGGGCCACTCCTGGGTGACAGTGGGGAAGCTTAGGAGTCTTTGGGGTCTTCCTCTCCTTTTCTTTCCCCCCACCTCCTTTCCTGTGGTGGTACATTGGGAGTGGGGCCCCTGCCCTGGAAGGCAACCAGGTAGTCTAAGGACAACTGGTTATATTTGTAGACTGTGCCTTATAGTTTACGTGAATAATTTGAAATTATACTTTGTATATTAATAGAGTCATAAGGTTGTCCAATCAATATCCTTGGTCTGGTTTGTTCTATTGTTCATCTGTATTTTGAAACGATAACTCTGTGTGTGTGTGTGTGTGTGTGTGTGTGTGTGTGTAGTATAGAGTTTATTTTTTTGTAAATTTGTACATATATATAAAATCTGTGTCCTTACCCTTTAATGGTTTTGTTGTAATAATAAATCTGTATATAGTTAAGTAATTGATTGACTGGACCTGACTCTATAGGGGATGGAGGCAGCCACTGGGCTGTTGTGTCCCTCCACAACACACTGCCCTGCCAATAATTCCCTCAATTGGAAAGGGAAGTACAAACCCCTGTACACCCAGGCTACATTAGTTCAAGGAACTCTCCGATGTTATTTTAGTTGTCTTTTGCTCTTGACCCATTTCCTGCTGGCTTATTTTGTGATCATAACCTCTGGTAACTTTAGTCTTTTTAAATATATTTTTACGGTGTAAAAATTTTGCAGTAGTTGAGTAGAGAGTTGCTTGCTGATGCACTTCAGGAAGTTATGAAAACACCCAATATAAGCATTATTACAATAGAATGCCAGACAACTTTTACAATCAGATCACCAGATCATTAGATGCAGGGGTAG
>NW_017728995.1:54875145-54877055 GCF_001723915.1 Gavialis gangeticus
GTCATTTGACCCCAGTACTTTTTCCTGCCATGGCAGGGGTTTGAACTAGATGATCTCAGGTCTCTTCCTACCCTAGAAACTATGAAACTGCACTTTGAAGTCAGGAAGATGTGGTTGATCAGTATCCTCCCAAAACACAATTGAAAACTCAGTGTAACAAAAAATATACTGTATTATAAAATATTTAATTAACTGGGTTAATGTAGCATGACTAGAAATCAATTGATTTTGAATTCAGTATTGATGCAGATGGAGATCTGCACAGTGGAGACTCTGCGTTTTGATTAACCACACATCATGAAACAATGTGGAATGATTGGATGGTATTTGGCATTCTATTGTATATTAATCAGAATCTATTCCTTCTGTTCTTTAATTGTAAGGGCACTTGCATGAAAGCAGCACCTTTGTCGCTGTTCTCTGAAAACTCACTGTATCAATGGAGGTTGCATCTGCATCTAGGGAAGTGAATGAATTGCTCATTTGGCAAGTAATGGAACTTCTCAGAAGTAATGCTTCCTAATTGTCAGCCTTGCAAACTCACCTGGGGATCTGAAAATCAAGCTGGAGCCTTTCCTGCTCATGTGTCATTGCCAACAATAAAGCTTCTGTTGGCCAAGGGATGTTTTCATTTATACATGTGCAATCTCATTAGTCAGCTGGCAGGTAGGGAAGGAGGGGGAAGACCTTTTTTAGATGGAGTCCATTTGATGGTGAATCCATAATACCCAATAAATGGAGACCTATAATAGTATATTAGAGAGATTTTCAACACAAAATTGCTGTTTAAAGACTTGTTTTTACATTGTACCGACTGCTGTGGAGAAGATGCTCAAATAGAGGGATGGATGGCACAGGAAGAAGACATTGGGAATTAACCAACTCAACTTCATTGAAACAACCACTCCCTGTCCCAGAAAAAGTGTCATCTCACTCCTACCATGGTCAGTGCCAGTGATCCATAAATCCATTGTGCCTTTGAACTCACCAGGATAGTGGCCTAGGCCTTTTCTACAGTATGAGGGGCTGTGGCTGTAGCCATGTTGGTCTAAGGCAGGGACAGGCAAACTATGGCCTATGGGCTGGATCCAGCCTGCCAGGCACTTTCATCTAGAGTGCAGTGCCCACATACAAATTGTACCTCACCCAGCCCTTCTGCCCATGAGGGTTGGAGCAAGGTGCCTAAGTGTACACACACCCCCAAACATACCCTACTGGACCTGGCTCCCATCCTCATGGGCAGAAGGGCTCAACCTAGCCAGCAGGTGGGGCCACTGCTGCAGCCTCTGGGGACCTGCTCCGCTTTGCCAGTTTCCTGCTGGCTCTGGGCAGCAGATAGGGAAGCAGCAGGGGTGGGGCCTGAGCTGCAGCTGGGCAGGAGTACAGAGCATGGGGCTGGGACCGGTGACAATGTAGAGCCTGTACCCAGGGGGGCAGAAACAGCATGGAGCTCAGGTGGGCAGCATGTGGGTGTGAGGGAGGGTAGGGGGGTATGGGGACCTCCCGACACTCTCCCCCATGGTGCACAGCCCCAGCAGGCAATGGCAGCCGCAGCAGGTGAGGGCACTTATGGCAGTGGTACCCAGTGGGATGCAGCTCTGGCCAGTGCTGCACGGCATGGTGAGGGGCACAGCCTCTACCGGGCAGTCTCTATCGCCAGCTCTCCCTACCATGCATGCACAACCCCTACACTCGTGCAGCATGGGAGGGAAGCCCTACATGCTAGAGCCAGCTGCCCTCTCTGCTGGGGCTGCGTGGCACAGGAGGGAAGTGCCAGTCATCTCAGCAGGGAGTGCAAGATATAGAAACTGCCGGGCAGAGACTGCATCCCTCACCATGATGTTTAGCTCTGGCTGGAGTTGTGCCCTGCCAGACACCAGTGCCCTGAGTGTCCCCACACCCCCCGCCCT
>NW_017728995.1:54882055-54884914 GCF_001723915.1 Gavialis gangeticus
GGGGTGGATTTTCTATCACTGGAACATTTTAACATGGTGTTTTCCTACTTTACTGGCTCAGTGCATTAATCTCACTGGTATTAATTCAGTGAAACACTATTCCGTGAATTATGAAAAAGTTGCACTAGTTATGATGAGAGTCCTGACCTGCCTTCTAATTTAGAATCCACAGAAACTGCATGAGCTTAACCAACTCTCCTGAATATATCAGATGATGACATAGGAAATAAAGTCTAAGGCTGAGGTCAGCAACAGTTTGGGCAGAGTGCCAAAAACACCCACAACCTTGACTTTTAAATTGGCAGACAGCAGGGAAACTGCAAGGGGCCCAATCCTTGTTGTGGCCGTGCAGCCCCATCCTCCCCGAGGCTTGCATGCCAAACTATAGCACCTGCTGCCTACCCCTGGCCTAGGCTTCCCTCCCTTACACCCCACAAATGCAACACACCCACACCTTTCCCCCACACCCCCCTACATATATGCAACCCCCCCAATGAACTGTGTGCCCCCCACAGAGCTACACCCTCTCACACACCCTGCCACACCCCCACACTGTACCACACATGCACACCCCAACCACCCCCCCACAATCTACACGACTAAGCATTTATTTGAATTATTATGCAGTCACTTCTATATACAATATGCAAACACAAATGACAACAATATTTTTGTAATAAAATACGTTATAGTAGGTGTTTGATTTGTTTTGATTTTGTTTTTTTGATTTGTGTTTTTTTTTCTGGTTCTAAGGTGGTACTCCCCCTTCCCCCACGAAAGGAGTATTTCCAGGGGCAAGGGGAGGGACTTCCAGTGGCAAAGATCAGGGGTTGGGGGTAGGTGGGACGCTTCAGTTCCCAAGATGGAGACCAGGGCGCAAAGCAGCTGTCAAGGGCCAGAGCTACCCATGCAGCTCTTGACAGCTCGTCAAAACTCTTTAAATGGCTTTCTGCCCAAAATAATTTTGTGCCCCTGGTCTAATGACATGGGTCTAAGGAGTAATAATTGGTCTTGTAGCAAAACCCACAGTTTTTCTTTTTTTTATTTATTTTAAAATTCATTCCCTCCCCTTCCCCAACCATTTCTGACTTTTTCCCTATAGATAAGTATAAGTAAGGTAAGATGTAGGATAAGCTTTAACATTTTATTTTAGGTAGTAAATTTTATTTTTCTCTCCTCTTTGCATGTAAGTGCCCTGCTATTTTTATATAGATATCCACTGTTTTATAAGTGATAATTACGTTTGTGTTGATTTATTTGTTTATTTATTTTTACTACTTTTCTATTGTGTGATTACTGTTTTAGGCCTATATATGTAAGTTATCTTAAGTCATGTCAAGTTTCCATCTTGTAATGTCAAGCCTCCATCTTATCCCCATGCCTGGTTGTATAACCTATGACTCACACCTACCCCTCCTGAATGAATGGGGATGAATGAGGGTGCTTGAGAGACAATGGCAGTAGGTCTAAAAATAGCTCCCTCTGAATGACCAAACCATCAACACCAATACCTGGACCAAGGACCCAGCCCTTGGAACCACCCTCAGTGTTCAAGAAACAAAAGATGAGGCAACCCACCATTGTACCAGGCTGCACATGCTCAGTAAGAATACCTGGAGCCCTCTGGAACAGGACTGACTTTGCCTAGACAGGCCCTCCCCATAAGAGATCAGAGGTAGTCTGCCCCATAAAAGGGGTAGTGAAGACTGACTCTTTGGGATGCCCTCTCCATCTGGACCAGCACCATGCCATGCCACCTATCTGTCCAGAGGCCCTGCCAGTGACCGCCCTCTGGACAGCACTTACTGGACAAGGACCCCTTTCCAGCCTGGATAGGTAGCTATCACCCGCACCCTCTCTTCAACCAAGGACTTGAACTCTGCTTCTATTCCCTACCTGGACTGCAACCCTTCCACTGAGTCTCTTTCTCCTGCTGCCATTGTGAGTGCTTGTGTGTGTGTGTCTGTGAACTAATAACTTCATGGGGCATGTTGTTTGTTTAATAAACCTGTTATTTGGACCCCTGAGTTGGGTTTGCTTTACTACAGTCCAGCCCTGCTCCAACCTCTGCTCCTCACCCCTCTAACTTCTGTCTCATTTCTCCCTCTCCTGCTTCTGGCTCACTGCCAACTCCCAACACCTGTCCTGAGCTCCTCTCTGCCTCCAACCTCCCTGTTTCTTTGCCACTGTCTTATCCCCACTTCCTTTTCCCTTGAGCAACCACATTTCTGCCTCAGTTTCTTTCCTAGCTATCTCCTCCTTGCCACCACTTATCTGCCCTCCCCCAATAGCTCAGCAGTCTGCCTCAGTTTTCAGCCCCAAGCTTCCAGGTTTCTGTCTCTCTCTCTTGCCACCAGGCTTTTTCTTTTTCTTTCCTCCTACCCCCATGCACCAGTGACCTCAAGTAACCCTAGGGCCACTTGATCTTACCCAAGCCTCAGTTCCTCAGCTAGCTTCTCTCTAGTCCACTGGTTCTAATCCCAGTTCTAGCAACTTTTACTCCCTACACTTTAACTCTCTCTCTGTCACCTTAACCTTCCCCCAAGTATCCCGGGTACCTCAAGCACACACATATACACTGTACCATCCAAGTTAGGAACTTACCTGTGTATTTGTGTGTGTGTGTGTGTGTGTGTGTATATATCATTGTGTGCATGCTATATGAATTAGTGATCTGTCTATGTGTACTGAGTGTGCAGGTATTGAGTATTGATTTTGTCTAATTTTCAGTGTGTAGTGTGTATGTGCTTGAATTGGTGATAGGTATGCATGTGCCTAGGCTGGTTTGGGTGTGTATGTGCCTGAGCTGGGGGAGAGAGAGAGAGAGAGAGAGAGAGAGAGAGAGAGAGAGAGAGAGAG
>NW_017728995.1:54884987-54893608 GCF_001723915.1 Gavialis gangeticus
TGTGTGTGTGTGTGTGTGTGTGTGTGTGCGCGCGCGCGCGCATGTGTATGCACCTAATTGATTTGTGTGTTTGTATATGTGCAATTGTGTCACACCCTCCTGTCTAACAGCACAATATTGAGATCCTGAGAGTTGGCCTGATCCCACAGGGCAACTGTTTAATAAAAGATATCACATCTGCCCAAAGAACCTTGCTTGTTTTATACAGTCTGAGGCACGTAGGAGACATAAAGTTTGGTGTGGTCAACTGACCTCTCCCAGCATGAAATGAATGTCCTCAGCTGTTGCAAGACTAGTACCTATCTCTATTACCTTTTTCTTAATCAGCCTAGAACAAGCAGTATGTTGGCAGGAATGGAAGAGATATGGCTGAAGCACAGTGCCATGTTCCAGCTACAGGAGCTTGTCTTGGTCTGCTTCCTCTGTACTGCTGTCTCCTGATGAGACTGCTTTCTCTCCTCTAGACTTCCTGCATGCCAGCAAGAGGAGGGGATTTAATGCACAGTTCTCAGTTCCAGTCCACCTCCTCTCAACTCACACGAGCCAGGAAGAACAACTGCAAGAGAAGTCCTGCTCAGCTTCTCCAGCCCTGGGAACAGTTGGACAATCCTTAGTGTAGACTAAATCTTGGGAGATCTTAGCTGCCAAACACTTAACAAGCTTTGAACATGTGCAGTCAGAGACTTCCTCGCCCACCCTCACTAAAGGCTTATGACTTGGCTAAATTATGTGTGCGCTGTTACCCAGAACAACAAAAGGAACATCCCTGCCAACCTCCATAATATTTCACATCCTTGCTCAAAATAGTGAGGTGCTAGAGTATTTTAAATAGCTGTAAGATATTCTTTAAGACAGGTAAATGTTTTTCCCTAGCCTCATTTTTTTAGAAATGGCTGAGCTATTTTTGCTGAAACCTTCCAAAAGCTAACAAACAAACAGAAACGTAAATCAACAAAATGAGGGCAGGAGTGGAGGGTATTGGATGGGATCACTTGACTTCTGGTTTGTGAAATGTCAGCCAAATGTGTTAGTTTTGGCCACGTGATAGGTGACAGTAAACAAGAACTTATATTAGGAAGAGTTGAGCAAACTTACTTCAAGGTGGCATTGCCAGCTCCACTTAGAATATGCCAGCAGATTTGTTTTTGAATAGAAAGCTTTATGAACATTTTCTATAGATTATCACCAGTGTGCTTTCATCTAACCAATAAGAAAATCCTTAATCTGGCATGAAAATAACTCTGGCCATGTCCACATGTGCAGCTGTCTAATATATGGCAATGTATACACATCTATGGTGCCACATACTGCACGTTTAGTTGTTCTTTGCACTACAAAGAAGCAGTACAGAGGAGTTTTTTGACCCCTGGATATCCAGGAGTAAAAAAAAACAGTGGAGAAAAAAAGTGGAGCAGCATAAGTACAGGCAACACACGCTGCTCAAAAACGGAGCTGGACCACCCAGAGCCACACTGCAGCTGCTGGCCAGGCTCTGTGTGGCATAATTGCTACTACTGCAGCCCCAGAAGGGCCCCAGGGGCCCAGGTAAGGCTGTGAGGCCAGTCCAGTGCTGGGCCCAGCCTCTCCTACCACTCCTGGGATAACTTGCTGCGTGGTAGAGCGTGTGGCACAGATGTTCTCTCCAGGGACAAATAGCAGTAGTGCAAGGTGTACAGCTGCTAGTTGTCTTTGGAGAACCAAAGATCCATACCACATGTGGACATGGCCATTAAACAGTCCATGAATTGAAGTATTGAAGAATGATTCCAAAAAGTGTTTGAAAAATACTTTCTTTTAATTCATGTTTGGGCTAGTAAATCAATTACTTTTTTCCAGACCAAGACTGCTTAACCTTAGAGGTTAGTTTTGTGTTATCTTTCTTGCATGTTCTTTTCTTGTTCTTTTGGTCACTCATAAAATCTGTAAATTCTATTTACATTTCTGCTAGCAAATCATCTGAGTCAGAACTCTTGTACTGCATTCCTAGGCATGATGATATAGGTGTGCCTTGTCTTTAAAAGTTGTAAATCAAAATTCATGTTTGTGTTTAGTTTCAGTTACAATTTAGAGATGTTATTTATACCATTGTTTATATGCTTGCCTGAAAGAGTTAAAATGTGCAGGGCTTGTGATGAGGAAACATGCAAGGCAGGGTTTCAAGACATTTCTGTGCTCAGGCATAGAATAAGCCATCTTGTATATTGTTTGAACTGTATAGCTTTTCTAATCCTTGAAACTGAACTTTCCTTCAACTTCCTCTGCTATTACTTTGTCTGTAAATCTGCCTACTACCTCCTGTACAATACCACTTCTGAATTCCACTATATCACCTCCAAGTCTGCTGAAATCTTCATCCTGGCTTTAATCTTCTCTCACCTTAATATATTGTAACTCCCTTCTTTATGGCCTGGCACAACAGAATCTTCTTCTTCCCAGAACTTGGTAAAGGTTGAATTTGTAGAATGCAACGTTTGTAACTTAAATTAGTTTCCAGCATTTATGGGTTTTTTTTTTTTTTTTACTCTTCTTTGGTTTAATCCAACAAACATTAATGTTATGATATGTATAATCTTTCCTACCATAAAGCAAGTAGTTAACTCATCATCAGAGATCCTGGTTTTCCCTGATTAAAAAACTGCAAATTCTCTAATAAAACCCCCAATATCCGTTATTAAAATTAAATGTCCCCCTGCCCAACTCCCTCCCTCCTTCCCTATGAGGGCCTTAACCCTGCCCCCCCCAACTTACCTGCTGGAGCTGCTCTCCGTGCTGCCTGGTGGCCATGTGCATATACGTACATATTCGTGCACATGGCGCCCCCCACCTGACTACCCTTCTCCCACTCCCTGCAGCCTCTTACAGGCTGGAACTCTGCCAGCCTGCCAAGGGCTTATTATAAAACTGCAAAATCTGCAGGTTTCTCTGCTAAAATGAGAAATCTGTGTTTTATTTCGGTAAGGGGGGAAATCCATGTTTTACTCATTTTTCTGTGGGAAACAGAAAACCTGGATCCCTGTTCATCACTTCCTCTTTCAGCGTCCAGGTGCCTCTGGGATTTGTAGTCCACCGTTGCAGGCAGCAGTAAGTTTGAGTGTGGGGAGGGGTATTCAATGCCCCTCCCTGGCCCCAGACCCCAGCCAGGCTTGCTCCCTGCACCCCCTTGTCAGCCAGCCCTCACTACTCCAGCAAGGGAGCAGAGGGGCAGGGCCAGCTCTGCTCTCAGGAGCAGACAGCACAGCCCAGCCCAGGGCTGGAAAGGATGCTTGGATGCTGAGGGACTGTGATTTAACTTGAACCAGGAAGGGCTGTAGGACAGAAGTTTGATAAACCAGTTTGACCCAAATCACTTAAGTCTGATACTACATTCAACCACGTTTATCTTAAACCAGTTTCAGCCATTTTGAAACTGATTTATATGCACTGAATGTCTGTTCTGTTACAGGTTTAAACCAGTTTTTTATGACTTAAACCAGTTTATGTATAACTTCTGTCCCTAGCCGTATGAACCAGATATTTTCCTAGGTTTCCAGACTTCTTCCTTCCAGGTTTTCATTAATTTTGTATTGAGATATTTCCATTCTCCATTTTTGAAATGTTTGTGTTCCTAGTGATTTCTGCTGCCAAGTAATGTAAGTTTTGGCACAGGAAAACTTATTCAGCAGTTGCCTCATTAATGAGGTGATTGTTCAGTCTTCTAGTGCTATTGCTAAGACAGCAAGTTTCAGGTCCAGGAGAGTGTCATCATCCTTATTTAATAATGTGTTTGTTTGCAAGTCTGTCCAATAACTTAGCATGCTTTCTATATTTTATTATTTCTTACCTGACTTTTACAGTAAATTGCCTCACTCTACTGGAAAAGATGTTTGGTTAATACAAATCAGATATCTTTGGATATGGAATCCCTTTGTCACCAATGCTTTGAAGCCAAAAGCAATCCTAACTTGAAATAATTCTGTATTTTAAATAGATTTCCAATTCCAATATTATAAAAGGGACAAACTTTCATAAATTTGTCTGATTTTTTTTTTTTTTTTTTTTTTCCAGCCAGCACTAATTTTGAGTTGCTTTCTGCATGAGTTGCTTTCTAAATGAATTGTTGGTTTTTAAGTCATGTAACAGTGAGCATATTGTATTGTACAAGTAAAGATTACACATTGTACATGTTTCAGAAATGTTCATCTCATGAATAAGGTCTCATTTGGTGAATAAACTATGCACGTTAATGTGGTTCCCATGTTCAAGGATAGCCTAAATGTTTAGTGCCTTGTAATATTTCTTGGTGTGAGATGGCTCAGGAGCCATCCCCTTATAACTAATAAATGTTTATCAGCATCAGAAATTACTGTTACTGTCAGCTGCTTCGACTGCAATTTGCCAAGAATAAACAAGCTTTTCCGTCTCTACTAGGTGTATATGGATGGTATGAGTATACATTACGTGCAGGTGCGTGAGGGGCAGCTCTGCGCCCTAGGCAGTGGTCATGTGTAAGGTGGTGGTAGGGGGTGCTGTTTTTTTTACACACGCCTTTAGTTACACTTCTGATTTTGTGATGAGCGTGTCTAATGCAGTGATTCTCAGCCAGGTGTTAGATGCCACAAAATCTTTTTTTGCTATGAGGAGATAAGTGCAGGGTCAGGCTAGACCATCATTAGCCATTGTCCTTCCTTCACTACCTAGCCCCTCTAAGGAGGTAAGCACTGTAATAAATGTATTCGATTTTGAAATGGGGTACTATCAATTCACAAAAATTGCGGGGGGGAGACTCAAAACAAATGAAGGGTACCTCAACTCTAAAAAGGTTGAGAGCCACAGGTCTAGTATTATATTTGCTTTCACATCGCATGCTAAATAACCTTTTTTTTTAATGAGAATATTTTCAGCACCATTTTCGTTAAATTGTTGGATGCTGGATGAATGGCGTTACCCACACTGCATCCCATCCATGTCTTGACTTCCTGATTTGTGTACAGCAAGCAGTCTAGCTGACCACCAGGTAGAAAAAGTGAGAAGGCTCACAAACAGGTTTATGGCTGCATTACCCATAATGGCTGTATTAGATGCACTTTTTTGGTGAAAAACTAGCCTAATATGTATGTTAGTTGCCCACTTTAAAGTAGTCACCTTTTTATAGGGTTAATGCAAAATTTCAGCTTTCTGATATGAGTTCCAGCATGTAGAACAGAGAGGAAGAATAGGAGAAGCTGCCTTCCCTTCCTGAAAAATACTTTTCCCCATCTGGCAGCGGTTGAAAAGATACTTTTAAGAAAAGTTCCTTTTATAATAACCCTCAGTCTAAGGAGAAGCTGCCTGCAAACACCATCAAAAACATGACAGGATTTTGGAAGTAAGATCACCCTCACATATTACTGGAATAAGCTTTTGACAGAAACTTTCTTCTCTTGGTACTGCTGGGGCCTGGGAGGAAACCTTAGGTTTCCTGTGAAAAGTTTGCCACATTGCACTGGAATATCTCATTTTGTATTGCATTCCCAACCAGGTTAAGAAACTGAAAGAGCCATTCTTGTGAATTGTGTTTTCTTTACAATTTTATATTGGAACTTAGTAATTCATTTTTATTTTTTCAATTGATAGGACACTAGTAGAGTTTAGAAACTTCTAGTAAAACCAATGGCTACAAATTCTACTTTCAAGCTCACTACTGCAATGGAGCACTTTAAATAAGACATGTAAATAGGATTTAAAGAACAACTGAAAGTAACTAGCAGGTGGTAGGTCTGCAGGTGAATGCATGTGATAGTTGCTATCCTAATGACTATTTTACGTGAGAGGTAGAAGCACATTTTGGTGGAGGGCGGGGGGAAGCCATTAGTTTGTCACTGGAGTAAAGAAGTTTTCTTTTCGGGGCAAATAGTAAAAAGTCTTCTAAAAGCAAAAAACAAACAAACCCTTTTAATAGTTAAATTTTCAACTTGGCCTGCTTTTCTTTGTCTCCCGAAGTGAGAGAGGATATTTGTACAGACTTCAAAGGCTCCTCTAGTGCTGAAAGGAGTTGTTCCTTAAAAACTGGATGTTAGTCCCTTTGACTATTTTGTGCAAGGAAGATCTGTGTGTGTAGTTTGTGAATGGCTCAAATAGGTACTCACAGTTAAGGAGGGCCATGCATCCTTTTCCCAAAGGGAAGAAAAAGTTATGTAAAAGCATATAAAGTTCATATATTTCTGTTGTGTGAAAAACTATTCAGCCATTTTTCATATATGAAAATGATGGAATTGGGATAGAGGTAAGCCTTCTGCCATGAATGGTTGTTTGTGGTCTGGTTTGGAACAACTCAGTGGCTTGATATACAGATTCCTACCTTACCTTTTTCCCTGATGCCAATAAAAAAATGTGTAAGATTTCATAACTTTTTCATCACTTTTCAAATGTTAGAGTTGACATCAGGTGACTCTAAACTCACACCTTGGGCCTGGGTGCAGAATTGTGGGCATGTAAAGAAAGGAATTATGCTTACCCTAATATAACCTAGGTTATAGAGGCACAAGAAGTTGCCCCATGTGGACTGTAGAATCCAAAATCTGTTCTCTGCTGTTCTTATCTGCATGATAACTATGGACCTATCTAATTCTTGGGGGCTGCCCCCTAATTTTATGCTCTGAGCACAGTACTGGGCATTATTTTCCTAGTGGAGCACAGTAGCCACCCCCACACACACCTCTGGCCAAGGGGCTCTGGAAGTTATCTGTCTTCCAGATGGCCATCTGTCAATCTCTGGGCAGGGGCAGGACTTACAGGGCCCTTCAGCCAATCGGAGATGTAGGAGACCCTCCCACCCTTCCCTGGAAACTGATAAATGGCCATCTGTCAATCTCCAAGCAGAGGCAAGACTTCTGGGACCCCTCAGTCAATCAGAGGTGTGTGTGGCGGGGGAGGGCACCACACGCCACCATGAAAATCTCTCCCCCTTCCCCCCATGCTTCAAGATGCCAGAGCTTCCTGCTTCCTGTCTCCATTTTCAGCTCCATTCCTTCTCCCCCTCCCCCACTTGCTAGCTGTTGTCCATCTTTTTTGTGGGGACTGGGCTTTTTCATCGGGGACCTACCAAATTCATGGTTTCCATGAAAAATCATAGAATTACAAATGTGGTAGGTTCCTAATGATAACGTACTAGGAGTTTTTTCCTCCCAAATGACCCCAGAATCCTTCCGGTTGCATCTTGGACAGTACATAGTAAGTAAGGCAGAGAAATGTGTCTGTTTTTATATATACCATATAAACATATGCATTTAATACTAGTTCTCACTGTTTGGGCCACATATCATATTCCCTGACCTCTTCTACCATTTTTATTAGTTCTAGGCATTTTTATATCGACCACATTGGTTGTTTCAAAACCTAAGAGGCTCTTTTTAATTTTGAAATTTCCAGCCAGTGCACAGCTGGAAAAATGTTTTAATGGCAGTGGTGAGGGGTTTTTTTTCCTTTACACTATTCTAAAGCCAAACTATTAAATAAAGTATTTTAGAATAAATCTTCTCTAATATGGATGGAACCTTGAGCTGCTGTAGGACTGAAAGGGAAACAAAAAGAAAAGATTTCAAGTTACAAAAATACATTCAATACTTGATATTTAGCAGCTGTTGCAGCCACTTAAAGGCATTTCCTTTACCAACACGTAGCATTTGATGTTTTGGAGCCCCTCTACTGAAAGAGGAGATCCATGTGTAGCATTTAAAGATAGGAAAATAATTTGTTTATATTAATACTTTGGAATATTTCCATAACTGGCTAATTGCTTAGACAACGAAATATGCTTTCAGATATGTTTAGCTGGAAAAATATACCATATGTTCAATCCAAGGCTAGTAGTATTGCCAAGCTTTAGGCCCTGAAATGATGTGCATCAAATTGTTGTGTAATTCATTAGCTACCTTTGTTCTCTCGCTTCATGCTTATTAAATCCCGTTTAATCAATTATACAGGTCCATCATACAAATCTGTAAAAGAAGTATTTGAGCCGTTGATGACTCAAAACTTTATAGACGTTTTAAGTGTTTTATTTGTTCAGTGGGCCACCAAGCATCATAACCTATCAAAGATTGCTAAGGTGATTTTAACAATGGAACATCTCCAAAATCTGAGAGCAATCAAAATATCCTAGAATGGTGAAAGAGTCATATCTTGATGCATCTTGATCCAGCCTTTATCATCAGTGAAACTCAGAGTCTCAGATTCTTCTTGGTGGGAGTGATTTAAATTCCAGGAAGTCCACAAAGTTGCAGTAGTTTATACCAGTAGTTTGATTTATTGGGTATATAACATTTTAATATTTTTATTTGTGCACGCGAGCATGCACACACACACACCTCATTAAAACTAAATTGTTGTATGGTAATGAATGACCATAAAGTTGAGTAATATGTCAGCTGTCTGATTTCTAGAAAAGTTGATCATCTACCTATGTGGATAGAATCTAGAAATATTTTAAACTATGTTTTGTTCAATGGTAATAAAAAAAAAAAAAGCCAGATAGTTTTAAGGGTCTTAACAGCTTTCCAACTTGGAAATTTTCAAGTGGTTAAATCTGTTTGGGTGAAATTGGCACAGTAGTCGTATAGCCATAACTTTTCATAGTTTCATAGATTTAGGGTCGGAAGGGACCT
>NW_017728995.1:54893619-54896756 GCF_001723915.1 Gavialis gangeticus
GGGCCCTGAGTATCGTTTCCTTAAGGAACGACCACTCGTTTGGCAGAGACTTAGCTGCTTCTGAAATCTGTTGATGCTTCTGTTTAGTTCCTGTTATATCAATCGTGTTGTCACCATGGTGGACACCATGTCACAGGGCGGGGCCCGGGAGCGGCCATGATCTCTCCTGGCGCCCCTGCCGTGCCAAGTTGCCCGTCTAGCACCCTCGTTCTTGCCCGCCATGACTTTGATGGTTCTATAATATTAATGGGAGGCTGCCTTTACTTGACCCCTTGGACCCGGTGCTCTTACCCTTCTGGTCCCTGCTCTACACGGGTAGATTCTGGTGCACCCAACCCTATGGGTGTCGCGTGGCTCCTTCCACCCCTAATACCACGCCCCAAGCCTCTCGGATGTTCTCATGTATATACCCTTTCCTTAGTATCCCCTTCTGGGCGTCTTGCTTGTACGCTCGCCCTCTCCCGGGGCTCCTCCTCACTGTGCGCGCCCTCTCCCGGGGCTCCTCCTCACTGTGCGCGCCCTCTCCCAGGGCTCCTCCTCACTGTGCGCGCCCCACAGGGCCTCTCTTGCCTTCCCCGTGCTCATGTTGCTCGCACTGGGGCTTTGTCTCCTGCACTTCCCGCGGTCGGGGCTCAGGTGGCCTTAGCCGTGCTTGGCCCCCTGACCCTCCTCAGGGGTCTTACGCCCGACCTGGGCACCTCACAATCGGGCTCAGGCGGCCTCCGCCTTATCTGGCCCTCAAGACCCCTTTCGTGGGACTGGGGTCAGTGCCCCCTGAACGTTATGCCCTCGCTCGGCTTCTTGCTTGGACGCCCCTCCCTGGGGCTCACCGCAATGCTCTCGCCCTCCTCGGGGCCTTGCCCGCGCTTCTCGCGCCCTCCGCCCGCTGGGCTCGTCCCCATAATCGCCCACACTGGGGCTGGGGTCGGGACACCCCAAAACACAGCGCCCCCTGTGGTGCCAGGAACCCGCCCCCCCCGCTACTGGGGAGCTCCCATGAGGCCTCCTCCAACCCCTACAGCCTCACCCGGTCCTCTGGTGTAACAATAACCAACAAAACCCATCAGCCAATCAGCCCTAACTCAAACTCTAGCCTCCTGGCTTAACATAAACCCAAAGCCCTCTGGCTCATCATTATTTTCCTCCCTGCCAGGGCTCCCCTGCCAGGTATTCTCACCCAATGAACTGCTCAGGTCCTCAGGCCTCCCACCTCTGCCTACTCCTGGCAGCGCTCTCTCCTTCACGGCTGCCAGAAGGGAACTCTAAGCCATCTGGCTCAAACACAATTTCTAACCTTGGCTTGCCTTCATTCAAAACCCTACCATGGTTTTGCTCCACCCAGTCCTCAACCAACGCTGTTCAGGCCATCTATTCCTACAGGCTGTAACACTCCCACAGAGCTCCTTTCCCCATGACTGCCAGAGGGGAACTGCCTGCTTGGCCTCAGCCTAGGCTGTTTATATAGGCTAGGCCCTGCCCCCTCCTGAGGTCAGCTGACCTCTGTGGTTGCCCCAGCAACCCACACCTGTCTTTTAGGAGCAGGCACTTCAGTGCCCTGTGACACATCAATGCTTGCAGTTTCAGTAGAGATATTAATGATTTGAATGGGTTTAAAGACCACAGTATCTACTTACTCCCTGCATGTAATCCTGACAAGTCAGAATAAAGTAAAGTAGTGGAGTGGGTTCGGGAAATTGCAGGTCAGTGTTTTTGAGTCAATCTGTTATTTTCCAAAAGTACTTTAATTCAATTCTTAAAAGTAAGATCAAAACCTCTAGAAAGGAATTATTGATGAAATTAAAAAATCCTGCCTGGTCACGTGAGAGGAAGAAAAAGAAAGAAAAAGAGTAAAAACAAAAACTTTGTTTATTCACAAGGAAAAAATGACTGACTTTCATGTCTTTACTTCCAGTAACTGCTGAAAAAGGTTAGGCAGAGCTTTTGGGGTCAAGCAACATTTGCTGAAAAGTTCAATTAGTCTTAAGTTTTATTTCAAGCTCCTAAAAGATGGAAGGAAGCCAGAATTTAAAAGGTCAGGAGCTTCTAATTTAGCACAATATTCCTAACTGCTATAACCAGATTGTAAGTAGTAGAAAGCTCAGTATTTAACAGAAAAAAATACCAGTACAATGCTACAACTTGAGAAACAATGGGAATGTTGCTTATTTACCAGCAAATGCTTTGTAGATGCGAATACTGAGTCAGAATCATTATCCTATCTATAGCTATATCATGTGTGGAATATGCAGTAAAGTTGTGACTCCACTTCTGGTAGTAAATCCAGTTTCACTTTTATTGTTTTACAAGTTTGCCAGGTTATTTTTCTGAAATGATTGCTGTTTATGAAGCACAGCCTGAGAACTTTGATACAGTCTGTATTTTAATCATGACTAAAAGAAATAGTGAGTATAAGTGCAACTGCCAAGTCATTAACTCTGTATCTTTTTTCTTCCCTTTTTTCAGCGGAGCCCCTACCTTTAATGGACTTGTGCCGAAGATCAATTCGGTTTGCTCTTGGCCGAGACCGCCTGCATGACATAGAATCTCTACCTTTGCCTCAGTCTCTGAAAAATTATTTGCAGTATCAGTAAGAAGCCTAGAACCCCGCTGGCCTCATGTTGGACTAAATCAATGCAAATGGCAGATATTATTGTTTACAGCAAAATATAAATCTTTGTGGCGGACACTTGAGTGTTATTTAATTTTTAATATATATATTTTTTTGAATCAACCACAGCAGAACCTTAAAGGGACTACTGAAGAATGTGAAAAGATTAATCTGATCTAGATTTGTATATTATCTGTTACCTACTGTTTGCCATCTTTTCAGATGATATCGAAGGCTGAATCCCCTTGGATCAATTGTCCATCTGGCAGATGTTAGCTTACCTGTATTGACTTCTGGTAAACACGAGCTGAACATCTGGCCCCAAATTTTATCCTTGTACAGAAAAGCATCCTTTCAATAATGTGATTGCTGCATATTAGTGAAAGAAATGACACCATGTGAAATTTTCAGTGTTTAAAAAATAGGACTTCATTTCCAGAGTTGCTAAGTGATTTCGGCTCTCAAATTTTATCTGGAATTCCAAGTGCTCAGTGCTTCAGAAAATCAAGCTCACAATGTGTTAGAGGGC
>NW_017728995.1:54901756-54908192 GCF_001723915.1 Gavialis gangeticus
CCAGAGTTGCTAAGTGATTTCGGCTCTCAAATTTTATCTGGAATTCCAAGTGCTCAGTGCTTCAGAAAATCAAGCTCACAATGTGTTAGAGGGCCTGCCATGAAAGATTATTGTATAAAGCAGTAATGCTTGATTTAAAGGTAGATGAGAGGAAAAGGTACTTTGTAAGTGTATATTGGATAAATGAGATAAGGTAGTCAGTGCAGCCCATTGTTTCCAAGACCAAATCTAGTTCCTCTAGAGTTCTGCTGTTTTTAACAACAAAACATTCACAATTGCAGTTTTAGGATATTCACATTTTACAAAACGTGTCACTTTTTATTTGAACAAATTTATTTTTACATTATATGAACTCTAAATACTTTGTTCTCCTTTTAACCTATGAGTGGGATATTCTTTATTTATCTGTTTAGAGTCAGTGGAATCCTCTTTTAACTGTTTTTCATCTTGAAAGGACTAGTTTGTTTGTTTTTTTTTCTCCTCTCCCCTTCACCCCACCTGAAACACTCATTTTATCAGGCTCATCCCATTGTAAAGATGCTGCTCTCTAGTTGCATTTCTTACGTGTTCCAAGGTATCTGCCTGATCAGTTATCTAGTTTTTAAACTGGAAGTTGTTGTAATGGCAGGATGTCAGATGTTTAAACTGAGCTGCCTTCAGCATATTTTAATGTGAATTTACTAATGAATGAGGAGAACATTTCTAATAAAGTCTACTGTCCAAAATGAAACAATGTTCCTGTCATTAATTACTGTATATACATAACATTATGTACAGAATTAGTTTCAGTTGCGTTTCATTATTACCTTTGTGCAACATCTCTGTTCAAGTGCTCTGTGTGGGTGGGTGAGTGGTGGTGCATGCATATGCATGTGCTTGTGCATATGCACATACAGTTCCTTTCAGTATGGCCAATACCATGTTCTAGTCATTTTGGGTAGGTCTCTTGCATCCTTGGCCTGTGTACCTGACATGCTTTTTGCCCAGCCTTCTACCGCCCATATACAAAACTCTCAAGCACACACTTAATTTGATCTGCAAAGCTGTGCATGATTTCATAGCCAGAGGGAATGCTAAGACCGAGTTGCAACTTGTCCACTTTGCATTAAGGATTGTCTTTAAAGTGCCTTTCCCATAATTACCTCAGGGGACAGGCAAATTCCCTTGCAGTTAACAAACTGACTGCGAAGAAATCCTACATCATCTCAACACATGATATGTCCTCAGACCCATACAAGCAAGTGCAGTAAAATGGGGCAAAGTTTTGTTTTGGAAATGCTAACAGTTGGGCTAGGCTAACCCCGGGCATTCTTGGAGGCTAGTCAATTTGGCTTCTCTGCAATGCAAACTTAAAGGCTAGGGACAGATTGACTTTTATTAGTAGATGTTTGGATTGGGAATCCAGAAAAAAGATGACAAAGCTGATATGGAAATACAAAGCGCCCGAGCGAGGGACTAACAATAGAGGGATGGGGGAGAGAAGGGGAACGCGACTAGGTTACAAGCAATACAATGTTAGCCAACTAAGCCGGGGGTGGGGGGGGTTCCCGACGCTGAGAGAGAAAGGAGATATATTACACATAAACTGGTTCAAGTTTATGTGCCCCCTCTCCCTGCCTCTCACCGCTCACTGCTTAAGCGGAGATCCCTTCCTCTCTGCCACAGCAGGCACCGTAGCCAGCATGCGGTATGCTAGCTAATGCCAAGAGGTGTCTTTGTGTGCGTCTCTCCCCAATTTCACTGGGATAGGCAGACAGAACAGTGACCACTTGGTGGTTTTTAGGGTTAATCAACAGGTCAGCTGGTAAATTGTTTAAGAAGTTTGAAGTAATGTGGAGAAAGGCTATTGCTTTGCTAATCAGGTGATAAAAACCATTATCAGCCCCCCCCCCCCGTTTGCTCATCTGTCGGTTTGTTGCAGACAGTATGATGAAGTAGGGAGAGAGATTGAAAAGCTCCATATCATCAACAGATGCATTCACTGCACACCCCACCTTGCCTCAGAGTGGTAGCCCAGGGCTGGGGGCTGGCAATACTCCCCTCCCTTGAGCAGCCAGTGGGGAAATCTTGTGACTGTGCAGAATGAGAGTCCTGCCAGGGCCTGGCCATGCCCCCCTCAGCTCAGCTCCCTCCAGAAGGTAAGAGAGGGCTGCTCTGGCTCTCCCTCAGCTTCTAGCCTCAGCCACTGCAGGCATGTGCCTGAATTTCCTCAGTCCAGAGAGAATGTCCAGTTTCAAACCAGTTCAGCCTAGCCAGGTTAGACTAACCTGCAAAGATTGAATTAATTCAGGCTTAGGCTTTATGAATGTCTGTCCCCAGCCAAATGAGTCTGTACTAAAAGAGAAGCTGCACACTGCATTGCAGGCTGCCTTCCTGGGAGAAAGTAATAATTAAAGAACTTGCTATACCTCCACTCTTATTCCTTTGTCTAACAATTTCTTTTTTTTAATTTTCTCTTAGTGCTTTTGCCACTGATGTCTATTATGTTTTGCGATTCTGTGCCAGTATGTCATCCTCTCCATACAGTATCTTTAAACTGCACAGTAACTGTTGTAATTCCCCAAAATGTATTAGAGACTTTCAAAGAATATGTATGATCTGCACTCATTAGGAGAGTGTACTGTTCAAAAAGATGTGACTGCTCCCTTCCTGTTGGTCCCATATTCTGTAGAGATTGTCTTTATGTTTTCAACCAGTTTGAATTGTAAGAAGCTTAATGGTCCTGTGTAACTATATAACGTTAGGTAAGCGCAAGGACAAGGAGGGAGTATAAGTAGATAAGCAGTTACCCAAAAAAGGGAAACACTGGAAACCATTTTAGGTATATATATAAGCAAATCAGTCCTTTATCTTGTATTTCCATTGTTCACATTCCTTTTAAGGACTGTGGCCAGTAAGAACTATTACTGTTTTTTTTTTCTGTTCCTGTCTCTATCTTGACCTGAGCTTGTATCAAGAGTTTAATGTCTCTGGGATGTGAACTGATATGCATTGGAAGTTGAACTGAGACGCATCTTTCCTTACGCTTTGTTTGTCAACCTAATTCACCTGGATTTAATATTGTAGTTCAACTATCTGTCCCCTGAGTTGTTAAAGGGGCAGCGTTAAGTTAAAACATGTATGTTAATATCTTTATTTGCTTTTAAATATTTTATAATAGTTTTATTAAAAATCTTCTTTATGCTAATTTCACTGTTGTAACTCCTTTAAGAACAAGAAATCCATTCACTCACCTCTGAACAAGGGTGCCAATTTTAGGGTAGAGTCCTGAGGCTTTACACAAGACATGGGACTGCAGGAATCTTAAATGGTCTCTAGAAGAACACCTCTAATAACAGATTACCACCTATTTGATACTTCTGTTAGTTGTTACATAATTTATTTGTCCTTTCCGTAACACATTATAGGGGAAAATGCTACTCAATCACAATGCTAGAATCAAGGAAAGCCAAAGCTGCCTTACAGGCTATGTCATGGCAAAATAAATCAAAATGAATAAATCAGTGCACCTCATAGGTACACCAGCCTGCTTGTAAGGCAATCTCATTCAACATCAGGGCTCATTCCACCACAGTGTAAGCAATACCTTCTGGTTTCAAGAATGTGCCAAGATTGGCAATTTGGGCTCTGGTGATTAGGGACAAATCACTGAACTTTGCCCAAAATTGTGCCTTGAATTTAGCTGCTAGGTTGGATGCCATGCTCAGGAGCCATATCACAATCACTGTTTGACTGAGGTAGTTGAAACTTCCCAGTTGTCCTAAGGGGAAGCTGCTTGCTAGTCCCTAGGAATTGAATCCACACTGGCATATGCTTGAAGAAGAAAGAACAGGTATTACCCTACAATACTTATGATTATCTGAGAGTCATTTAGATGCTTTGTCCAACTCTCCATCATTGTTTACAGTCTGAAATGCCATGAACTGAAGGAGGCGGCTGAGGGTTGGACACTGCTGGTTTGGGGTGGGAATGAGGGCAAGAGAGGAGAACCAAACATTCATCAGGCTACATGCACATACCATGGAATCCACATAGATCTGTCTTGAAGAAATGCTACTCTGTAAGGTAAGTGTTCCCTAATCCTTTGTATCTATTTACTTGAGTTAGTGAATGCTTTGTTATGAACAGCACCCTTGAACTTAAGAACACAAACGTTGGCCACTTAAAATTGTCAAGGGAGTTCAAAGCAGTAATACAGTGATCTCTTGGTTTCTTTGTGAAAATACGGTTTCATTGTGAAAATTGAAGCTATGGAGTCTTCTTTAGTTAAGCTATTACTGGATGTTACCCAGATCACACACTTGATCCAGGATTTTCCAGACCTAAAATCATGAGTGTATATAGCTTCACTTAAAAAACTGGTCGTTGTAGGTGACAGCTGTGAGACTACTCTTCTGTGGTTTGGGCATAGACGGGGCTGCATAACATACACTGGCTAGCAAGTGACATCTGGAAGCATTCCTTCTCCTCTTTGTCTCTTTGCTGCCTGTCAGTTGCTTTAAACTTTAAGTGGACTAGAACTTCTTGGTCTTCCTCTGATCCTCTCAAATTACAGATGGCCTGTTTTCAGCCTCTTACTACTATTCCCTTGACTTTTGATTAGCATTATCCTGTATTTATTACTTTCTACTGAAATAGATCTTAGAATAGCAACTAGACCCCCAAACCTGTCTGTCCTAAGTCAGTAGGCCTTCATATTTACAGGACATAGCATGCCTTTTCAAGGAAAGACAAAATAACAAATAACAGGAAAACATCCAGGCAGTTATGCTGTTTGTTCTTTTTTTCCTCTTAGCTGAGCACAAAAGTGGACAGTTAACTTCTGGTTCTTATCAGTTTCAAAACAATGGGATAGAGTCAGGGCTAGAAACACTACAGGGACGATATTTAAAAACATTGTTTTATGGAGATATTGCTGTTGGCTTTTTGATTCTATAAAATTCCAATTGAAACTGCAACTCCAATTTTACAAACTCTAAATTTTGTTGGCACTGGATTGATGATTCAGATACCTTGTTCTGGGCAGACCCAAACCCTCAGACTGACCACGAACTCTCCATTCGATAATAGGAGAATTTTATTGATACACAATGATAGCAGATAAGAATAATGCAAACAATGTCAGCAGCCTGGAGGTCAGAGGCTGAGGCAGACCTCACCTCCCCCCACAGTGGGGTGGGTGAGACAGGCTGGTAGTGTGCCCTCTGTCCATGGTGGCTTTGGGTTCCCCTCTCAGGGACCCTTTTCTGCTCTGAAATCCCTCCTTTTGTATCTGTCATGGAGTGGGGCCTAGGAGCGGCCGTGATCCTGCTAGCGCCCCCTACCATGCCAAGTGGGTGATCCAGCACCCTCTATTCTCACCCGCCACGTCTTGTTGGAACAATAGTTTGATATGGGAGGCTGCCTTACGATCCCCTCTGACACAGTGCTCTGCTCATACCGCCCCCCAGTACCAGATGGAGTGACTTGGTGCAACCCCCAGCCTTATGGGCTATGCGTGCCTCCTACCTCCCCTTTAGCACGCCCCAAGCCTCGCAGCTGTTCTGGACGTTGTCTGGTCACTTGTGCCTTCCCTGGCACCCTTGGCTTGTCACGCAACACACGCCCTTCCTTGGGCGCCCCTGGGCTTGTCACGCAACCGACGCCCCTTACTCTAGCGCCCCTGTGTTTGCTAGCCCTCGCCCCTCTCTGGGGCCTACTCGTGTGTTCACCCTTCTTTGGCTCTAGATCACATGCGCCGGCCCGGCCTCGGGCCTCCACCCGCGCGCTCGCCCTACTCTGGGCTTTTAGTCGCGCTTCTCGCGCCCTCACCCTTCTCTGGGGCTTGTCCTGTGCTTCTCGCGCCCTAGCTGTACAAGCCCGGTTTCGCCCCTTCCGGGGTTCGGCTAGTGTAATCGCCCTCTTCAGATTCCCACCCGCAGGCTCCGGCCCTGCCTTGGGCCTCTAACCACGTGCCTGCCCTACTCCGGCCTCTTACACTCACCCTCACTCGGGCCTATACATGCGCTCTCCGTGCTCAGGGCTCACCGCAATGATCTCACCCCCTCCGAGGCTCTGCCCCGTGCTATCGCCCTCTCTGGGGTCTGTCCCACGCTAAACCGAGCTCAGGGCTCAGGTGGCACGCAGCCATGCCTGGCCCCCTGACCCGTCTCAGGGTCCTTTGCCCGACTGGGCAGAATACCGCCCTCGGGCTGATGTCTCAACCCCCACACCGCACCACACCGGTGCCAAACAGCCGTGCCTCCCAGGCACTGCTCTACGCCCCCAAACAGGGACCCAGGAACCCCCAGACTCCTGGGGAGCTCCCGTGAGGACACCGTGTCCCACCGGCGCCACCCAGCCGTGCCTCCCCGGCACTGATCTGTGCCCGAACAGGGCACCCAGGAAACCCCCCCCAGACTACTGGGGATCTCCTGTGAGGCCTCCTCACACCCCT
>NW_017728995.1:54908477-54910753 GCF_001723915.1 Gavialis gangeticus
AGCTCTCGCTCCTCCGGCTGCCAGCCTGGGCTATTTATAAGGGCCCGGCCCTGCCCCCTTCTGGTCACATGACCAACATGGTTGCTCCAGCAACCAGCACCTGAGCTGCCCTGGCAATTAGCAGAGGCCCCAATCCCTTCTTAGGCACGGGGCACCCGAGTGCCCCCGTGACAGTATCCTTCCCTCCTTTGATGACTCTCCATCTCTGGGCATTGCTGATTGGTCTCTTTGTGGTCTTCTCACTGGCCACATTCTGTCCAGCCACCATATGGCTCACAAGCCCATCACATACACACATTCTAATATGGGGTTTTACTGGTTTCTTTTAATTTGGTCCATGTGGCAGTGACTTAGTCATGTCTCTCAACAACAAATAGTGTCCGCTTAAAAGAGCGCTTGCTGAGGCATCCTGTGACAGCTAAACCAGCTTTAACCAGAGTTAAACCTGGTTTTCTGCTGCTTATCTATGTATTGCAGAATGCTTATAGCTAGAAGAGTGTAAAAAGAAGCCGTTGTGTTTAAGCATTTCCTGTATTTTGTTAATGCATTTTGCCATAGCTTCAAGCCAGCTTCATTAGCAATGGTGCAGCTAAAATTAATCATATAAGGAAAATGCAAAGGCTTGTGCTGCTATTGGTTAGTCATATAAGGAAAGTTGTAGCATAAAACCTATAATTGCCTGCAAGCCAACAGCATAGTTCAAAAAAAATCTATAAATTTGCTGGCACATCCGGAAATTGGCTGAAAGAAAGCAGCATGGTAAAAGAAGCTGTTGTTGTAAAAGAGAAGCCACAGACCTGGAATCGGCAGAGTGGTGGGTCCTGAGAAGCTTGAAGACTGATTACCAGGGTCCTTCCCAGTACCCCTTTGGACAGCGTAGAACAGGGACACCTAACTTTACTGGATTTCAAGAGGCTTGTCATATACCAGGCATAAAAGGGGACTGCCGTTAAGTTGCTGACTCGGAGATTTAGTGTCTGTCTTTGTTGCGGTGTTAAGCTTTGCATAATTATGTGTTTGTTAGATCAATGAACCTTTCTTACTTTTTCACCCCGACCACTCTCTCAATCCCAAACTGACCCACTGCAGGCAGCTAGAACAGGTCCATCTACCAAAACAGGAAATCCCAAGGGTTCTGCAACTGCACACTGTGACCTGGCGCCAATACTGCAGATTCCATTATCTCTGTTATGGAACAATGTGGTACATGTCTTTTATTCTGAGCCTGTGTGTCTGCTTACTGCATGCCTGTGTCAGACACAGCGGACCTTGAAAGAGACTGTGACAAGCAGGCTTTTAAAAATCAATCAACCCTTGCCATTGCCCTGGACCATTACTCTAATGCATATCTACTTTACCTATAAGCCAATTCCCAAAAGCAAATTTCTAAATACCATTTTCTAGCCATCAGATTTGGGATCAAATTTGACCAGACACTACCCTTGATATCCTTCTCCAGAATGTGTAAATACTGGAAATTACTCATGTTGATCATTTATGGTGCAAAAACAAAGTGCAAGACAGAATCTGTGACCTTCACTGCTCACAAATAAGAAACTTGGCTCTGTAGTGTTGCATACCTTGGGAAACCAATTCTTGTTCAGGGGCAGTAACTAATCGTCATGCTATGTGCTGTAATATATGCCCACTTTCCTGGTGGACAAGGAATAAGATGTACAGTGTGTTGGGTTCTAATATAAGCTTCAAATACTCCCAGAGTTGTTGGTTGTAGCTGTGTTGGTCTAAGGACACAGGCAGACAAGGTTCTTTGGGTGAATGTGATATCTTTTATTAGATCAACTAAATAGTTGGCAAAATTGTACTTTGTAAGCTTTTGGGCACAAACACTTTTCTTCAGGCATTGGAGAGTCTTCTCTTTGTTTGGGTGCTCTCCTGGATAGATTAGAAGCCAATATGCAAAAATGCAGACCTGTGAAAATGCAAATGTGGGGTAGGTAATAGGTTGGTGGAAGTGGGGGGAGGGAGGCAAGGGGGATGTTGACCTGGTGAAAGAATGCAGCTAATAAACTGTAGAGAGTTTACCTGGGGTTCTCGGATGGCAGGCAGATTATAATGTGCGATAAATCCAATGTCTGTATTTAGTTCATGATTTTTTTGTATCCAGTAGATCTACGAAGTGAAGTTCATAGGCTCATCTATGAAAGCTGTTTTGTAAATAGCCTTTCAGGATTAGAACTGAGAGATCAGAGAGAAAGTGGTTATTTTGGGAAAAGTGTGCACCAAGAGGTAATTGTATATTTTTGTCTTTGATGGAG
>NW_017728995.1:54915753-54922023 GCF_001723915.1 Gavialis gangeticus
CTTATACTCCTCCCTAGTTGTTTGTCCAAGTTTCCACTTCTTATAAGCTTTCTTTTTGTGTTTGATGGAGTTTTCAGTGTGCGTTCATTCTAGTATGGAGTTGTTGTTTGGCCTGTCCTATATATTTTTCATCAGGGCATTTAGTGCACTGGATGAAATATATTTCTGGAGGTGCAGGTATAAGATCCAGGACTGGTAATGGTTCTGTTTTAGGGGTGTAGTTATTGTGGGAGTGATGGAGATGTGTTGGCAGCTTTTCCATTTCTTATCCCATCAAGGTCTGGATCCATTCAGTGTGGTTTGGGCCATAGGAAGTTTCCTTCTGGTGGTGAGGTTAGCAAGGTTCAGTGCTTGTTTAAAGGCCAGGATGGGTGGTTCTGGAAAGATCTCTTTGAGAATTGGATGTTCTTGTAGTATTGGTTGAAATCGTTTCAGGATTTTTCATGTAGGTTCCAGAGAAGGATGGTATGTCATAATGGCCTAATGGTGTGCATGTAATGGGTTGCCAATAAACCCTGTTACTTAGGCTTGTAGAGCCACAGCTGCCCAAGGGTGGAGGTGGAATAGGAGCTGGAGGATTTCAGTTAAGTAGAGCTGGCTGCAGGGAATCCCACACCAGGAAGGAATCAAAGGGATCAACATGCAGGTGGTGGATGCCACAGATAAAAAGAGATGGCTGAGAAGAGCAAGCTGCTTAAGAGGGTGTAGTCTTCCGTGTGTCTCTCTCCTGTGCATCACGTATGGAGATTCTTCTCAAGCCTCACCATTATTCTTAGGGATGAACAGTTTGGTTATTGGAACGACTTTGGGTTGATTCACTGGAGGTGGGGGCTCATCTGCCACGTCTTTGATGGTGATTGCCTTCAGATTGGGAGAATGATGTTTGGTTCCATCTCCCCTTGGGGTCACCCCTCGGTCATTCCTGCTGTTCTGCCTTTGTGGGGCTCTGCCTCCCTTATACCCTGCCTAACACCAACCACGATGCTGTCACCTGCATGGTTGAGGCTGATGTCCTGTACCTTCTTGGTGTTCGGATTCCTGGAATATGATGGCTGCTGGGTAGGGGCGATGTTACTATCCCAAACATTTCCCATGGCCTTCCTCCTTTCTGATTATATGTTTTCCGGCTTCAGTACCGGTCCATCCCCCGATGCGTTGCCTCTGCCCTGCGCTTGGTATTTGCCATCCATCAGTCTTGTCTATATCCTGGCTCTACTGAGTCCTGCCAGGCTCCAGGCTCCGCTGCTGACTTACTTAGTCCACATCTGCCCTGTAAGCAAATCCTCGGGCTCTCTCTGGCCCTGTGCTCTCATGGAGACCCTTTTCTGGAGTGACCACCAAGTCCCCTCACTGGGACTGCTTGTGTTCTCTGGCCCCTCCGGGCCAGCTGTGGACTCCACTTCCAGTCCCCACCACTTGTCTTCCACCAGGCCTTTTATCTTGAACCTGGGGTTCTGGCCACCCAATTTGCCCTGGCATACTGTTATAAAGTGTGCCCACACTGATGGGGGTGCTGATCCTGGCTCCTTTGGGCTCGGCCATTTTTTTTCCTTTTTGTTTTTTCCTGCGGCAGCTCTGTCCACTGTGGTTTCACTTTCACTGCTTTCATCTTCCAGTGCGGTGTCCTGCCACCTCCATTCCTTATCAGGTAAGTCTTTTCCACAGAGGGCAATGGAGGAGAAAGAAAGAGATCCTGACAGGTGTCGAAACAATGACGCGTTAAGGATGCCAAGCCAAACTGACTGCAACAAAACAGACCTAATACTGGCAGGTTAGACCAGGGTTTTCTACTTACTGCAGTGTTCGGCTGCGACAAGGAAGGTCCAGGGCATGGGACACCATCACCCTGGAAGAAAAGAAAGAAAAAGCTAAAGTTAACTCTTAGCCACCACTTACTTAAGACTGTGTTGATTTATGTTGACCTACTGTCCAAGCTGTTTGTAGTCTGGGCAGGAACACAAGAAAATAAATGGAGTGGCTGTTTAAGTTAAACATCTGGAGAGCACCTGGTATTCTTTTTTCAGGATTAATCTTTTAATTTTCTCCCATTAAAGGCATGGCAGATGAGCTCCCAAATGAGGTGGAGAGGGTCTCCATCCCCATAACAGTGGAATCATGGGGACTTTCTTTTAGTACTGCAGCAATTCTTCATGTGGTGTCTGGATGACTCTTTCAAAAGTGCAAACTATTTCTCTGGAGGAGTGTCCTTGTCAAGTGAGGGCCCTTTTGAGATTTGATGGGTGGTGATTGCGAGTATTTTCCTTAGTGCAAATTCAGTGGTATTGGAGGGCTCAGCTTTAAATTACAGCTTTCTTGGTGTGTTTAGAGTGATTGTTGGTTTTTTATGTGGATATGTATGTTTGGTCCGTGGGTCTCATGTATACAGTTGTTTGTATTTTACCTTTCTGGATATTGATCATAATATCTAAATAGGAGATGTTGGTGCTGGAGTTATTCAAGAGACAGTCTGATGAAAGGGTGATGATTATTGAATTTGTAAGGAAAATCAATCAGAGACTGCAGGTTTTCAGTCCAAATGATGATGATGTCATCAGTATATCTTGGGTACAGCATGGGTTTGATGGTTCTTGAGGAATTCTTCCAGGTAGGCCATAAAAAGGTTGGCATATTGTGGGTACATTTTGGTGCCCATCCATGGTCTGGAGGAAAAACCTAAAAAAAGCATTTCTGAATGCTTGGATGCAAGGCAGGGGCAGGCAAATATTTCAGGCAGAGAGCCACTTCCTGAGTTTTGGCAAGTTGTCAAGGACTGCATGGGTAGCCCCGCCCCTTGACAGTTGCCCCATCTGCTGGTCACCATCTTGTGACTGGTAGTCCTTCCCCCTAACCCTTGAACTTACCTACCAGAAATCCTCCCCATATCCCCAAAAGTACTCCTTTCAGCAAGGGGTTTTGCCATCTCAGAACCAGAAAAATAGCAAATTATATTCTAAAAAGTGAACATCTACAGTATTCATTAATATGATTTCAAAAAACTACTTTTATCCTGATTTACATGTGTTTGTATAGTGTAAACAAAAGTGATTGCACAATAGCTAAAAATGAAGTCTTACTATTGTTTTGTATGTCGGGGTGGGTATAGATTTGTGGGGGCTGAGGGTCTGTGGGAGAGGGTGTGGGTGTGTCTGTGGGGGGTAAATGGGGATAGGGTGAGGGAGCATGTGGGTGTGTGGGTAGATATATGGGGTATGGCTGGGTATGGGATTTGTGGGGGGCTGTGTGTGGGGGGATGTCTGAGGTGTGTGAGTGGGTGTGGGGGATCTGCATGTATGCTAGTGTGAGGCGGGATGTAGGTGCATGTGTATGGCTGGATGTGCATGTAGGACTCACCCTACAAACACACACAAACACTTAACCTCCCCTACCCACGCACACACACTCTGCCCCTCCTACATACGCGCCCCTGCTGCTCCTGACCCCAGGGTACTGCCATGGCCCTGTGCTCCCCATTCTGCCCATGTAGTGCTGGAACAGTGTGGGGGCAGGGAAGCAGGGAAATGGCTGGAGGTGGGGCAAGGCTGGGCTGCTCGGTCCTGCTGAGGCTCCCCCTGGGTCCTACTGCCCCTGGCTCCTATTATTTTTGACAAGCAGCCAGGAGCAAATAAATATTAATTTTCTAAATTTGTTAGGGTCCCCATGGGCCAGATAGAATGACCTGGTGGGCTGGATCTCACCCATGGGCCATAATTTGCCTGCCCCTGCCCTCTGCCATCAGGATTAGTAGGACTTATGCAAGGCTTTCTCTTGTCTTCCTGTTTTACATTTTAAGTTAGGCTAAGATGTGCATGCTGTGTTTTACTAGGCTGTATCTTAGCTTAGGCAAAGATTTTTGGTAGTTCCCTGTTGTATGCTTTGTAAATTGCTGTGTTACATACATGCTTGCTCCTCAGTCTGGAAGCAGCTCTCCCTCTCCACCCCCTCCCAGATGGTGGGTGCCATCCTGTGTGTCCTAGTAGCCCCAGCTGATCCTGGACACAGCCCCTTCACTCTAGTAGGGAGAAGTGAGAGCCTTAGAGGGCATCTCTCTTCCCTCCCCTTTGGCAGTGTCTGGCAGGCATGTTCTAGCATGCCCTGGCTTCTGGGTTGAGCCACCGCAGGCACGTGCCTACATTTCCTGATTTAACAGACAATGTCTGTCCAGTTACTAATCAGTTTAAGCTGTGCAGCTTTGACTAACCTGCAAAGAGTGAATCAATTCTAGCTCAGGCTTTTTGAATGTCTGTCCCTAGCCATAGTGTGTATTTGATCACATTTTTAACCCATTCAAATTGAGACTTGTAAATTTGCATATATTTGCAATTTTTCAAGTTTTTTTTATCCTATGCAGGTTTGCCTCCATGGATTGATTCAAACTGAGTATAAGTAGAATCTCACTTTGCAGAATCTATAAATGTTCTCTTGATTTGGCGGAAAAATATCCCATAAGCAGATTTGTATGGATAAATCATTGGATTGCTTCTGATAGTTATGAAAAAGCAGTAAAACAGCAATCAAATAGTATCTTCTTCTCCCTGTGTAACTCAGTATGTTTAATTGATCTTATGTTCTCCCATCACTCATTTGCAGCCCTTAGTCCATAAGCTTTGCATCAGATCCTTCAAACAGCAATACTTATTCCGGTAAAATTCCCACCAATGTCAGTAGAAAATCTGAGTCGTCATTGCAAATGTTGGTTCCCAGGTAAAGATGTGCAAATTTCCAGTACATTGATTTGAGTGATATTTTGTATGTAAATGGTGTTGAACAAATTGGTTCAGCAGAAGCCTTTCATACAGGAAAATATGTTAGCAAGTGAAGGTGATGAGAAAGTCAAATCAAGAAATGTGTCTATCTGAGGCTGTGTGATACACAAGGGGAGACCTAGACTGTCTAGCATCTTGATGACACTGAAAATTTTTTTTTCTAGTTTATAAACCTTTAAACCCATGATTTCAATTGACAATATTTTTGGGAGCTCAGACTCTGTTTTGAGTTCATTGGTTCCTGTTTATCTTGTATCAGAAGGAACAGTGCTCATGGTTCGAAAATCTTTTCTTTACCTGGCTGATGTCATGCAAAGGTGACAAGTAAGTAGAGTCAGAAGTGCTAAGAAACAAGACTCTCTCAGTACAAAATATTTTTTGCAGATATGCAACACAAGAGAAGAGCAATTCATAAAATAAACAAAACAACCCCACCACCACTCCCCAAACCTAAGGGGTTTTTTTTCTTTCCCCTCTCAGATAGCACCAGCTCTTTAAATACAGAACTAGAGGAATGGGCAGATAAACTATCATGACATCAAAAGCAGCATGGAATGGAGTATTTGTGCCATCAGTTGGGAGGCCAAATGCCTTCACTGAAATCACTCCTATAAAGAATCTGAACTTTGGAGGTGGGGACTCTATGCAAATCAATAATACAATATGGCAGTAATGTCTACATCTTAGTTTACCTATTAAATCTAAGGCTGTGTTTACATATTCAAATGACCTGGAAGAATTCTCCTTGTTCTCTGGTAGAAAACTTACCCCGAGATGCCTAAACAGTTAGTCCAATTCTGAGCCCCTGGAGAGCAGAGAGCTTGCAGTGCTGATGCTGTGCAGCCAGGGGGGGCCTGTGCACACATCTCAGCATGCTCTGCATGTTCCCTCAGTCTGCCTGGCAACTGGCAGCAATGTGCAGAGCAGCCCTGATTGCCTCACCCAGAATTGCTCAATGTGTCTCCTTGCAGCATAATGTGAGACTGTGAAAACTTATTCTGCTTCTAGTAGAATCCAGCCCAAGTGACAACCTCCTTGTGAGGACGAGAGGGAGAGAGAGGCAAGAGCACAGCACCCTGGGATGCTTGAGGACTGTGTTGTGTCTCCTTGCAGACGCATCATAAAGCATGAAGACAATTATGAGTTGTACATACTTTTGCTGTTTGAGGAGAAGTTCTCTTGGGAGTAACTGAACCCTGGTTGTTCCTAGGTGATTTTTCTCCTGAAACAGCCATTTTTGCTCTGGGAGAAAAATCATGAACATCTGTATATTCATGGTTTCTTCTGGGAGAACAGCAAGTCTTCCAGGGGAAACTGAATGTATGTGTGTTGCCTTAGGCACCAGAGGCCTGTTCAGGTCTCTCTGGGTAAGTGTTTCTAGCAGGAGAACAAACCCTGGCAAACTCTCAGGAGATTTGAATGTGTGTGTGTAGCTTCCATTTCAGGCTGATTAACTCCTTGAAAAAAATTAACACAGTGGGTGGGTTCTACCACCCCCCCCCCCCCC
>NW_017728995.1:54922052-54922470 GCF_001723915.1 Gavialis gangeticus
AAAAAAATTAAACCGGGGGGGGGGTTTTCCCCCCCCCCCCCCCCCAGCTTTTAGAGGTGTAGCTGGAAGGCTAAGAGGTAATCCATTGAACAGGGTGGAGGAGGATTACACTTACAAATCTACATGCCACTTAGATTCCTACTGTGTGGAATACCATCTGGATCTCAGTATTTACCAAAGAATAAATAAGCACTGAACTACTAGTCAGAAACTTTTGTAGTATCATCAAGCTTTCTTTCAGAATTAAATTTACAATTAAAAGTTGGAGTAGCATCTTTTAAAATGAAGGAGATGTATATATGTTGAGAGGAAACTCTAAGAGGAGTATGGTGTTTTTCCTTTTGCTTCTGGATTACATTTGTCAAAGGTCTAAAGGAATTCTGCACTTCATAGTTTCATAGTTTCTAGGGTCGGAAGG
>NW_017728995.1:54922481-54943175 GCF_001723915.1 Gavialis gangeticus
CCAATCAGGCCTTCCGGACCCGCCAGAAGTGCCTGCTGGCAGTCCTGCCCCCCTGCGCTCCCCGGCTGGGGTGCCCGGTGGCTCTGGAGTCCGCCCCCCGAGGGTTTACCCCAGGGTTGTTCCCTGGCTTGGGGGCAGTCGCCCTAGCCCATGCCTGTTTGCGCGCTCTGTTCGCACAGCTCCCTACCGGCTCAGCAAAGTAGGGATCCGAGGGACTTCCCCTCCGGATCCGGCTCAGCTGCGCCGGTCTCTCTGCCCCACTTACCTTATGGGGATCAGCTGCTGCTGCCCCCGCTGCCGCTCTGCTCACCTCCGCTGCTCTCGCCTCTGCGTCGCTCCGCTCCGGGTCTGGTAAGGGGGGCACACGTGTGTAGAAAACACACGTGCGCCTGTGTCCTCCTTCTCCCCGCTGCTCCTAGCTCCTAGCTTCTGGATTCTTATGAGCTGAAGTCAGACACATGGCACAGTACCTTATAGACTAAGTGAATCAGAGAGGCATGAGCTCTGTGCATGTCCTTTCACAACATCTGATATAGTGAGCTGTTGCTAATAAAAGCTTATGCACCTCTTATTTTTATGGGGTTAATGGGTGAATTTGTAAATTAAGGTTTTTCTACCTGGCAGAAACCACTGTGACTGCAGTGTAAGATCCCTAAACCAGCTTTAGCCTAACTAGCTCAGGAGCCAGTAGCAGTGTAGCTGTGGCAGCATGAAGGTCAGTCTGGACTAATTTATCTTGCCTGGAAATACTTGGGCTGTAATGTAGACATATCCTAAGATAGGAACCAATGGTTGACATTTTCATGGGATTTCAGTGGCAAACTACTTCAGACTTCTTTACAAATCCCATAAAGATATCAGAAATGACCCGTATTGCTCTGTTCTCATCTCTGTAATATTCCTGTATATCAGGATCAGAATGTAGCTTTTAATCTCGCTTAGGGTATTGGCATACAAACAAGTTACTGTGGGGTGAAGGGCAACAAGGTTTGACAATACTTCTGCAGTTCTGATGTTACTGCCTATGAGTGTGTTTTCACACCCTGATAAATTATAGCTAATGCACAGTAGCCAATCCTGCAAAGGAAGTAGGTCTATGCTATAAGACTATAATTAGTTTTAAAAGTAGAATTTTTTTTTTTAATAAGTTTCAGTAATCATTTATAAAAATTATAATGGTATTTAAAAGAATAATGTCCCCTGGCTTCAATTAGCCTCAGTCTCTGGCTTCAGAAAATCTATGCTAATCTGGTGTTTCCAAACTCTGAATTTAAAAAGGAGGAGAAAAACTTGCTACTTTTGACGGTTCTCATGTACAATGAATGTCATTGTCTGTTTCAAATACCTCTTATAAAAGGTCATCAGAGAGGTACTTATTTGAGGTCAGCATCTGTTCAGAGATCTTTCTGGATCAAACAGTTTCTCTTAAAGTAAAGGAAGAAAGTAAAAAGGAAATGTATTAAATGGAGTTACTCACATTTCACATTCCACCTGAAAATGCACATTCTTCCAGTGAATAAAATGGTCATATTACACTTCAGGCTTTATTCACAGAGACACAAATAACTGCTTCACACACGCCTGGGAAAACTAATTCATGTTTTTAATGGCAGATAGCTTCAGCCTTTCTAGCCTTTGCTAAGAAAATCAATTTGGCAAGTCAATTGTATCTCATATAACAAAATGTGAACAGATTTAAGGCATATGGCCAAAATTTCAATGAAAGCATTTGGAAATTACTTTCCAAACTTATTAAAAGTACTTCCATAGTTATCTTAGGAGTTACAGTAGTTGCCTCTTTTACAAATGAATTAAAACTGAAATTCTAGTGAATTAATAACTGAAGGGACCCGATGGACATAACAGTTCATTAAAAGCCTGTGGTATGTACAGAATTGAACAAAAACAACTCCCTCAACAATTGTATTATCTGTGGAAAGCCTACCATGGCATCATATGCTGCTGCAGTTAAAATAATAGTACAGGCTGTCAGCTAATTAACAGTCATTACCCTACAATGAAGAAGTCCAGTATGAAAAAAAGTATAAAACCATTGTCACAAATTATGTATGTATGTATGAAAAGTGTATTTTATAAGCCAATTTTTCTTCTTGGCTTGAATTTTTACCCTTGGATGCGAGGAGAGAAGATTAAAACTAACTTGAACAAAACCTAAATGTCTAACATCTAAAAACAATCTTGCAGAGGTAGTAGATTTATTGACATTGTGTCTGCAACAGTCTCTTTCATTTCTATCTCTGTTTGTAACTGTCAGCATGTCCGTGGAGTACCCCCTCTATCCTCGTGTTTCCCGCCTGCCACGACTTGGATCTTAAAGAAATAAAATAGGGAGGAAGTGATTGTTACCAGAGGAAGTACCTGCAGGAAGTACCACGCTGAAATAACTTAGTTTTCTCCCTTTTTGCTTTTATTCAGTGGTTTTGCATGTGTTAACAGGGAATTCCCCTCTTGGAGGGGAAGATCACAGTCTGAAGGGTTAAACCTGGGGTCTCTAGCCTCCAAGCCAGCCCCCGTTACAGAGTTACAGTTCAGGAAAGCCACACTGCCTTCATCCAATTATTCCATTAGAAGCTTGTTACGGCCGCCGTTAGTCCTCTCCTGTCTGCTAACAAGCCAATTAACAGCTTGTTACCACTGCCGCTTGCAGCTTTCCCTTGGCAGAGCTGGCGTGCAGACTCCACGGCTCTCCCTTGGTCTCCCGGACCTCAGCCCCGTGTTCCCCTTTTTGGGGCATCCTATAGTCCCCTAGGGCCTCCTGGGTTCTGTGTAAGAGTTCTTCCCCTCTTGCCACCTCTTCACGTCACCGGAGCCTCCCCGAACTGCAATAACAGCTCCTGCTCCTGTCCGTGGTGCAGCTCCACTTCTCTCTCTACTCACCGTCATCCCTCTAGTGTCCAAGTCAGTCCATGTCCAGGCTTCAGGATCCCTTTTTTCCCCATCTGACCCTGGGTTGGGTCCCACTTCCCAGATCCTTTTTTCTGGGTTGCCCCCTTTTGCAAATCCTCTCTGTGCTCCTGTTCCAGTGCCCGAAGGCATCCCTCCTCCTCTTTCTCTCCGTTTTATCCACTGGGGTCTAGTCACCATTGGCTCCTTAGGGCTGGGGCCCACCCTCCTCGTGGTGTAATTATTTCCAGCTGCCCTTGTTCCCTTGGCAACAGGGTCTCAATGGGGACCCTGTTACAGTAACCACTTCTTTTAAATGTTTTAGCAACAGAAGGGTTAATTCATAGTTAAGACACTAGACTAGAACTGAGAAGATCTGGGTTCAAAACTGAGCACTACCAAGGGGCTTCCTGGGTGACTTTGCATAACTGACTTAATATTTTTGTCTCATTTAATTTTCTGTACATTCAGAATATAAGCACTCCTCTGTTCTCCATAAATTGCTTGTATTTAGGCTGTAATCTCTTTCAAACAAAGAATGATTTTTATTATAACGTCTTAATTTTTGTTTGGGCTGCCAAATACCATTGTAATATATAGAAAGAAAAATGCATGCTTACAATGTCTTCAGTTGTCCCATCTGAAGTACATGTGTTATGAAATTCCATTAGCTTCTCCATGCTTTTACTTGGCTGTCAAAGCTGTACAATAAAGTGTGGCATGTGCAAAGCAATGGGACTTCCACATACCTAGAAACATAAATTGCCATATGGGATCAGATCACAGACAAGCCTAATTAGTTACACTGCCTCTCATAGTCATCAGCTTCTTATGATTCAAATGATGGCATATGAAAGATAAACAGCGCTCTCTGGGCTGGATGGGGCTCTCAGCTCCACAGCAGGACTGGCTCCTCCCCTCTGCTCCCTGGTTGGAGCTCTGGCAGAGACTGCAGGCTCAGCAGGGTCTGCCTGGCTTCTCCCTGCCCTGCCCCCACCCCTTGTTGCTCACCCACCCATCTCCCACAGTGTGGGCCCTAGACCCACAGACCCTATGCATGTGGTATGCTAGCTAATGCCGAGTGTTGTGTATGTGTGTATGGATGTGTGAAACCACTTTATGCAATATCTTTCCCAGACCCATGTTGGTTTAAGGTAAACCAGACTCCCCCAGCATCCCAGCATGCGCCCTGGGTCTCTCCAGTTTCACTGGGATAGGCAGACAGAGCAGTGACTGCCGAGGGCTTTTTGGAGCTAATCAACAGGTCAACAGGTAAGCTGTTTAAGAAGAGTTTGACCTAATGGAGAGAGGCTAGTGTTTTGCTGATAGGGTGATAAACACTGTTATCACCCCCCTGATGGCTTGCTTGCCTGTCAGTTTGCTGCAGGCAGTATAAAGAAGCAGTGAGGAAGATGGAAAAGCTCTGTATCATCAACAGATGCATGCACTACATGCCCCCCTTGCCTCAGAGTGCTAGCAGGGGGCTGGCAACACTCCTGCACCTTGAGCAGTCAGTGGGGAAAATCCTGGGATGATGCAGGCAGAGCTCCCTAATCAGAGGTCCTGCCAGGGCCTAGCCATGCTCCCCCTTAGCTTGGCACTGTACAAGGGAAGGGAGGGCTGCTGTAGTGCCCCCCAGCTTCTAGACTGAGTCACTGCAGACATGTACCAGAATTTCCTCAGTCTAGAGAGAATGTCTGTCTGATTCCAAGCCAGTTCAGCCTGGCCAGGTTAGACTAACCTGCAAAGATTGAATCAATTCAGGCTCAGGCTTTTTGAATGTCTGCACTCTGCTGGTATCTGCAAAATAATGTAGTCAGTTTGAATTTCTTGCATCTTTTCCCATATTCTGGGCCTTGTCCTGAATTGGGCTGCTAGTTATGCTATGTGCAGCTCTCTGGTTTGATTCTGGCTTTGAGTTCTGCATGCTATTTGTTTCTTGTTTCTTTGTGGTATTTTAGGTTCTCAGTCATGTCTCCGGTATCAAAGCATTGTCCACTTTTTGTTAGCTTCGGTCTGGATTTGGGTGCGTGCCTTCTGAAGTTATGCAAATTCTAATGATTACGGGTTAATTCTGTATCACTATATGCATCTCCTCTGATGTTTAACCCTGATTTTTTTTTTTTTAATTTTTTTCTAACCTTTGGTTTCATTGAGTGTTTTCCTGGTTTGCTATAGCCAACTCCCATTTTTCATGATAAAGAGAAAACCTTCACTCCTAGTTAGAGGACCTAAAGCTATCCAATCTGCTGAGGCAGATAATAAATCAGTGTGAATTCTGCCTGCTTGATCATTCCTCCTCACCAACATCGCTCCTGTTGGCCTTACCCAGATAATCCTTCCACAAAAATATGTTGAATCTCATGTTTGCTTTGAGTGGAATCACTGTGGTTAGTTTGTCATTGGGAGAGCTTAGTTTAATTGTTCTTTTCCAGCAGATGTGTAGTACTCTATGAAGAGTCTTTTTTAAGAGGTCAAAGTTACTTTATACGCATACCATATTCTAAGAATTGATATGGAAATTGGAATAATACAGTGCTGTGCGTTCTTATGTTTTAAATCTACAAAATCTGTTTTCTCTTCCAGTCTTAAATTTCCCTAATGAGAAAGTTTTCATGTAACTGCTTTCATAACTCATTTTTGACATAGGAGCAAGATAAAATGCATCTGTGCAGTTGTACCTCAGACACTTTCTGCTGCCTGAGACACCTCCTGCATCCTGTTAAGTCTGAATTGCAAAACATAATAGGATGAGGAAGCTAATTTTTGTGCATTGCTTGGTATTCCAGAATCCCCAGTCCTCTCACACATAACGTTTGTATTGTAAAAAACCTGATGATGAATAGATGCTAATGATAGAACTCTACTAGGATCTTGTATCATCTGTTTTAAAAGCCCAAATGACCCATCTTTCAAAAAAAATTCTCTCCTCAGATAAGTTAACTTAGCTTCAGTATCTCTGCTAGTTGAATGAAGAGTTGCTTTCCTACTTTGGATGAATAGTCTTTTGTATCTGGGAAAATTCCTTAAAGACAACTTGCAAAAGGAAGGAAAAAATTGGGCGGTGTCCTACTTTTTACTCCTTTTGTTTTATAAAGAAGTTCTGAAACCTGGAAGCTGTGTGGGTTTTTCTTCCTTAGAAATGAAATATAAAAAAATAGCATCTATTTGCTGGAAAATTCCCTAGGGAACTAATATGTCATTGCAGTATTGTCCATTATTAGAAGGGGCAGATGTTACATATTTAACAAAGATCTTCTCTTCAACTGTTTTTCAGGGATTTAAGTTAGATAAGCAAAAAGCAAAATGTGAAAGTTAAACAGTTTGTAGATAGAAATCTTTTCTCTAACCTTTTCTGCACGCTCATTTTTCCCTGCACTCATCATCTTACCAGTTCTCCCTTTTCCTAAGAATAGGTTTAACTTTAGCCTTGAAATTGTACTATAAATTTCAACAAGACTTTGAGAACGAGCGAGCTTCCAAGGCTTCTTTATTTCAAGCATAAAGAAGAAGGATGAAAAATGTAGGAAAAGGATGAACCTTTCTTTCTATTTTTACACATTAGCATTAAAATTAGAATTTTAATGTCAACTCCCAAACTAGTACTTTTCCTAATGGCTTTAAGAAATAGACCTTTGCACTCCCAAACAAAAATTGTATTACTGTGATTTTATTCTCTACTTATCCAAGTGGAAATGCTCTAAAGCAGGGGCATCCAGCTTCTAAGCCCCAGGAACCACACACCCTGGGGACCACACCAGGCAAGGCATGAGTCACTAGGCCACACATTATGCAGATGCTCCCCATAACCCATGTGGCAACCAACTCATTTGAGCACCCCCCAGTGGTTCACCATGCTTCCATGCAGGCATCCCTGCCCCTACTGCTGCACCAGAGGGCATGATTTCTTCACAGCCCTGATCCTTCCCCTGCAGCGTGGCCTTAGATTCATCCTCAGTCCCTGCACAGCATGTCACACTGTCCCATGCCCTGGGACAGGGGCAGGAAACAGCAGAAGGAGGAGGGAAGGTGGGGGTGGAGGGAAACCCAGAGACTCCAGCTGCTGTTGCAGCTGGAGGAATGGTGACAGTGGCAGCGGGACAGGCGCCCAGGGGCTGCAACTTAACCCCTTGCAGGCTGCCAGTTGGACAGTCCTGCTCTAAAATTTATGGCAACTAGGAAAGTGTCCCAGGTGGGACACTTTACTAGTAGAGTTGGATGATATTTTTCACTGAAGTTCATTCACCAAAAATACCATCTTAGAAGCAGTGAAGGTATTTGCTTATGTTTGTTCAGTTCAGTGAGATGACAAAAGTCAAAACACCACATTGTGATATTTTTACATTAAATATTTCAGTTTTTTTTCATTTTGAAACAACATTGGTTCATATTTGTCTCATTCTGTTAGTGACTGTACCTCCTATTCAGTAGTTACATTCTGACACCCTGAAATATTTTTTTTTCCAATTATTTGGCTGGAAACAACCTAAAAAATGTGATGAGGTTTTGTGGAAACATTTGCTCCTCTCTTTGGGCCACAGAAGTAATAGATTATGCAAAGCTGTGTTCACTAAGATGGTATATTTGGTCCCACCTATGCAATATCTATACTCCTGAGATTCCCTTGGTCACTGTAGACTCAGTGCTGTTTGTCCCCTTGACTTCTCTGACAGTCTTCTTGGGTACTGGTTTCTGTCCCTTCCCCTTTAAAAGAAATAAGGCCATATCACCTTGCTGCCATAGGTCCCAAAGACCAGAGCTGCCCCCTGCACCCATGTTTCCTCAGTATCTTGAGTGCACACTTTCCCAGGGTTTCAATTTTGCAGACGTTTTATAGTTTGACATCTTCCAGAGGCACAGGACAGTGAAAGTAAATTAATAAAAAAATTTGCAATGTTTTCTTAATACAATGGCTCTTTTATTCATATCACAGAGGATATACAAATGCAAATCAAAACAAGAAAACCCTGCACATATTTCCATACCTCACTGTTCTCAGTCCTGTGAAGTGCTCTGTAGGCTTAGGGGAGAAGTCCTCTGAGATTAGCCAGAATCCTCCTGCAAAATTATGGGGCATCTTTCTCCTTTAGATCAGCTTTAGTTAACTTTAGCTGGCTCTGCAGCCCATTCCTTATGCTATGAAAATATAGTCCTTTTGTTCTTCCTTCTTGCTTTGTGAGTCTTTCAAATTTATAACTGCTACCACTAATACCTTGTTCCTTTACTCAGTCTCTGAGGTGACTAGTATTCCATTCCCTAGGCCCTTGCAGCCACCCTTTTATTCTCAGTGAGATCTATTAATTAGTGGCCAATTCTTAATTAATGCCTGTCCCTTTCAAAGTAGGGGTGGTAGAAAACACTATGTTTTTCCTTAGCACAAGAAACATTAAGAAGTACCCAGGAATGAATTTTTAAGAGTACAAATGGTTAATAAAAACTGGAATTCATAAATTGTACATAGATTCCCCAAATTGTCACAGAACCTAAATGACTTGGAAGCCCAAGCCTCACTGAAGGTCACAGTTTACCTCTAATAGCGCTAGAAGGAAAAGAAACCTGCAACATACTTCCAAGAAAACTTCTGTCAGCATTTTTTTTCAGATATCGGGAATCTGTAGTTAAAAGTCAGTAGTCTCTAACCCAAGAAACTATAGGCACACGCAATATTTCTCAGCACTATCTGTGGCCCTCCCAGATTTCCAGAGTCAAATGTTTACTCTCCCTAAGAGGCAAAGTTAGCAGTCTTAGATCAGGTGAGTGTATTCTACAATAGGCACTAAGAAGAAAAGTTTATGTTTAATTGGCAAGTTGCTTTCTACCCTTGCCACTCTGAAGGAAGGGAAATGAAAGACACAAGTGCTGCTGAAAGCCAGGCTTTTCCACTGCATCTCTGAAGGCATAAAAAGTAAAATCCCCCCCACCTCCAACCACACACAGATTTATAGAGTTTAGGGCCAGATGGTGCCATAAAATCATCCACCCTTATCAACAGTGTATCTGAGGTGATTCTATTTCACCTTGTTGCTCCTATACCAAGTCCAATAACTTGTGTGTGTAACTGCAAAATATCTTCCTGAAAGGAACCCACTCTTGATTTGAAGTTATCAAGAGATAAAAAACCCACATATATACCTTCTGGAGCTCTTTGCTCCACACATCCTTTTTAAACTGCGGTCACTAGAATTGTACTTTGCATTACTGGTCTCACCAGTGCTCTACACAGAGGAAAAATCATCTCTCAGCTCCCACTTATTACTCCCTTGTTTATAGTTCCAAGGATGACATTAGTCCTTCTTTGCTACAGCTTTCCCCCAGAAGCTCAGGTTGGGTTGTACACTATGACCCTCTAAATCTGTTCTTTTCAGAGCTATTGTAATCCAGCATACAATCTCCCATTCTGTATGTACAGCCTGTATTCCTTGTTCCTTGGTATAACTTTGCCACTTACTATATTAAAACACATTTTGTATGAGGGGGTCCACAATGAAGTTACCATTATGTAACACTATGCCAATCTTTATGCCATTCACAAATTTAATGAGCTGTAATATTAAATTTACTTCCAGATCCCTGGGAATGTTAAACAGTAGAAGGCACATAGATTTGCTCCTTATAGACTAACCCAAGTATGTGTGTATAATATATCACAAACTTTCATGAGCTAAAGCTAGGCAGGCTTGGTACAGATCCTTGTGACGTGTAAATAGAAACACTCCTATTTGATGCTGAACCTCAATTGACAAACTACTTTTTGAGGTTTGTCAGTTAGCCAGTTCATTATTTATTTATTTTGTATTTTGTTGATATTGTATAGAACTATTTTCTGTACTCAGAGGGCACGTCTACATGAGATGCTTTATTGCACCATAAACTAATTGAATGCACAGCAAAGCATCACTGTCTACATGTGCAGATGCTTATTGCACAATATATTAATCTACTCCTAGGTTAATTTTCTACCTGCATCTGTGGTCACATGTGGAAGCAGGCATGACTAATCAGTGCACCAGTGCTGCATAAATGTCAAGGCCTTGCGGGCACACTGAGTCAGTGTCACTGACCACAACCACCGGTTGGGGCTGCCCACAAGTCCATGCCCTTTATGCAGCAGTTAAATCAGATTCTCGCACCCTGGGACCCAGGCCAGAGCTGCACTATGTATTCCAGCACAGGCGCCTGCCCAAGCCTCTGCTTTGGCCTGGCAGCTGCAACAAGGCATCAGTGGGGGAGGGTCCTTCAGGGCACCAGGAGCCTATCCTGCAGTGGTCCCCACTCCAATATTGTCCAGCAGCTCTGGCAGCCTGGGCCAGTGCCTGCCCCACCAGTACCACCCCCACCCAGGAGGCCAGCCGAATCATGGCACTGCCTGCCCTCAGCAGCTCCAGCTTCTCACCAGAAGAGGCCTCTGCCCAGGCAGCCAGGTGCCACAGCCGTGTACCCCAGAACACTGCCAGGAGCCACATGTTATTTCCATGTACTCAGGCCACAAGGCATGCTTGTCATGCCCACCTGATAAGCCCTCCACAGGTGGTAAGGCCCTCCCCACCCCGGCCTGCTACTGGCCCTGCCCAGCCTGGCTGTGCTTCGACTCCCCTAGTTCCCCTGCATAGCACACAGAGAGGCAGGAGGGAGTGGACATCTTTATTGAGAAGTCTGTGCCCCCTCACATGTGGAGAAACACGTCAATGTCAGCAGTGATGTAATTGGCTGTGGGAGGCAGGGATATGTAATATAGGCACAGGCACCCCTCCATGTAGTGGTGAATGTTGTGGGGCACCACAGTCTTGCCCGCTGCAACACTGAAGTTTGGGATCTCATGCTCGGTTCTCAGGGGCACCTGGGGCACTATGGCCATCAGCAGCAGGGCTTAGTGTGTCTATGCAAACAGCTTCTTGCAGCATGCCCAAGACACTCTCAGCAAGGGCACGCTTGGGAAGCAGAGCAGGCTGCCATGGTGGAAGGGCAGTGGAGGCTATGGAGGAGGACTGTTGAGTGTTAGATACCAACCTGGTCCTGGCGGTCACCTTTGTGCTTCCTGCTGCATAGCCCTCAGCCACAGCCCCACTTGCCCCCTGGCAGCCACCCACCACCCACCTGCGAGTCCCCCAGTAAGCTTGGGATGAGGTGCAGTAGAACCTCCAGCAGCCAGCATCCCCTAGGTGCACTCACCCAACTGGCCCAACACACACAGCACACTGTACATAGTTTGCATGGGGAAGAGAGTGCTTTATTGGTGGTGGGTAAGGGGGTTGGTGGCAGGGCTCAAGGGAGGAGGGGCTTTGTGGTTTGGGAGGGAGGTGGGGATGGAGCCTGCTATGGGGGGAGAGGGGGGAAAGGCTCTGTTGTTGGGGAGGGAGGGAGGACAGGGGTCTGTGTTTGTCGAGGGGAATAAAGTGCTTTTCTGAAAACTGTCCACAGTGAGCATGGTGCTGGGGGTGCGTGGTGGGGCTGGTGGCTGGAGCCAGCTGTGCAGGTGACCTACAGCAGAGCATACAGGAGGAGGTGATCCACCAGTGCCTCTCACTCCTGGTGCTCTGGTCCCCACTGCCGAGTGTGTGGCTCGCCCGGGGCCTCATTAGGGGGTCCATCCCTATCACTGCTCCTGCAGTTGGCACTCCCAGTGCCAGGTGTCTTCTACCTGCTGTGCCTCCTTCACCCAGGCCACAGCAAAAAGCTCCCCCTGGAGCCTCACAGGTGTTATGCAGTACATAGGCTGCAATGATGATCCAGGGGATGTTGGCCTTTGTGATTCTGCAGCAGGCAGTGAGGGTGTGCCAGCTTCCCTTCAGGCAGCTGAAGGCCCACTCCACCAGCCCACAGGTCCAGCCCAGGCACCTGTTGTAGTGTGCCTGGTGGGGTTCCAGCTGACTGGTTTAGGGGCACATGAGAAGTGTGTAGGTGGGGCCCCTGATAAGGAGGGGTAGACCTACTGCTTTGCCTAGCTGGAGGTCCAGCACCCCTGGTACCACCTATGTGGCTGCACAACGGAGAGGGGCAGGCAGGATTGAGACTGACTTGGGCGAGGTTGCAGTCACCATGTTGATCAGGGCAGGAGCCAGGGCACAGGTTGTTGCTCTTGGGACCTAGGGGTGGACAGTGCACAGTGGGCACAGTCTCTGGCAACAGTCGCAGAGGGTTATGCCAGCACACTGCAGCCTGCTTCAGGCCAGAAAGGCAGATGGCCAGGGAGCAACACATGGGACTGGCTTTTAAAAATGGCCCCTGGTCACAGGCAACTGTGGCTGGAGCCTCCAGCTTCCCTTGGCTGCTGCAAGGGAGCAGAAGGCCAGAAGCAGGCTACTGCTGTGAGCAGCAAATATGTTCCCAAATGCCTGCCTGTGCAGATGCCTGCCCGGGGAGGGTTTACGTCGCAGTAAATTACTGTGGAGTAAATCCATATATCACTAATTGCACATGCAGATGTGTCCATAATGTCATGCAGTATGAATTCAAATGCTTTACAAAAGAGAAATGCTACTTTCAGAACATCCATCCTTCCCTGGAACAACCAGAAAGTGCATAGGAAAAGAAGTAGGGAAAAAAGAGAAGGGTGAGACTAGCAGCCTGTACTGTGTACTGGTGTGGGAAAAATCTATCTCTTTCTCTTTTGATAAAGGGGAGAGGAGAGAGTATAAAAGCCACTTCATTACTGAACAGAGATGCAGAAACATCACAAGCTGACACAATAATTAATGTAGTAATTGAAAGTGACTCTGAAAATATTCAGTTATAGCATCTCATCAGCTTCTAATGGTTAAAAACAAAACAGTGCTTATTCGCAAGAATGAAATTTGGGGTTTATAGTATCTTTTTTCTTTTATCCTTTGGTCTGTTTGTTACTGCAATGTATCTGACAATTTATATTCATGCTGATTTATTTCTATCTACATGTATGCCTTTGTAAGTAAAAGGATGATGTATGAGCCATCCAGTTCAATTTTTTTATTATTTAGTGTGTATATTTAGTGTGTTTTTAAACACAGCAGGGAAAAAGTTTGTGCTGTAAAGTCTTCCTCTCATCTTTAATGCAGTTTATCAGCAGACAAGTAAGTTCTCACAGGTAAGGGATGAGGATCTAGTCTTTTATCATAGGGTTTCACCTTCTTGGTAAATTCTCACAAAAGGCAGATTATACACATTGCTAATCTGAAATGCAGTTCCCATGGATTGAAGATGTGGAGCCACTGACACAGGATGAGATTTGGGGCCCATTTCTGATTCTGACCCTTTCCCTTGGAAAAGTCCCTTATTCCAAACTTTACTGGGGTTTGTGTGAACTTAGTGTAAGAGAGTAATTTCCTCTATTGCAAGAATGACTGGATGAAGATACATGGCTTATGTTATGTATGAGTCTGACTAACCTGAAAACATATCAATCAAGGATGCTTAAAAAGCTTTTTTAGAAAATTAAAATAAACCCCAAAGGATTTTGTAATTATTAGTTTGGCATTGTCATATGTTGTCTCTTCTATTATAAATCAGATTATAAGGCCATCTGTACTTGATCTTCAACCAGTAAAGTGGCATCAGTCCAGAATACTTTACTAAGATGCAAAACCAAAGTTATATTAATATAAGTAAATGGCAGTAGGATCATATTTTATGAACAAACCATGTTAGGTGTTGGTTAGTTATGAATCTCATGAATACTTTAACTCAAGGGTTGGCAGTCTATGGCCCTTATGCCAGATCTGGCCCACAGAACCATGGGTTCTCTCCTGTGGCTATGGGTTTTAGCTGTGGGTGCTCTCCTAGGTTGCCACAGGGACAAGACTCAGCTGTAGGGAGGTCCTAGCACCTGCCTGTTCACCTGTATCTGACCCACGGTGGGTCATTCCAGCCCACATCTATAATAGGCTGCATACTCCTGCTTTAATTCAGCCACATTGCACATAATGTCATGATATTTCTTCACCATGCTTTTTTGACATGGAGTGTAACTTATACTATTCAAAATGTTGTGGCAATTTCCATATCTCTTCCAATCTGTAGCTCTCTTGCTGCCTCACTGGTATTTCCAACCTTTATATTTAATAAGCAAAATGCAATTTGGTTGGCATTAGAAGCTAGAGTAATTGCAAAGAAAGAGTGTCACATTTTCCTCCCTTCCTTTCCCCCACCCTTAACATAATTTGTGCTGAGAAAAATGATACTGTTTTTACTTACCATGTATTTCTATTTGCACACTGAATCAAGACTTCACCTTTCACAGACAAGTCAAAGGTTTGTATTAAATTTCTTGTAACAAGTTGGCACTGACAGCAAGTTCCAGTCAATGTCAGGACCCCTCAGAGAATGGAGGTTTTCCAAGAGGTTTCTTTCCCCAGTCAACTTCTGAATTTTTCTAATACCTGCATGACAAGCACCACTCATTTATGGTACTGGGTGAGTATTAACTTACTGTTGAATTAGCCATCTTTCCCTGGTCTGTTACAATTTATTGACATGAAATATACTTTCTGGTCTGATTTGGCAATGGTGTATCCCATATTATGACCTTTCTGTTCTTTCAGCAGCTCTTTCTGAGTTCTGCTTTTCCTAGATGCAGGATCTGGCAAGCTTGTGCCTGTGCCTGGATTCTTAATTCTTGTCAGGAGGAATTGATATGTCCCCCTTCAAATGTGTTCACTCACCTTGTATTAGAATAATAGTTGAGGACTGGAAGCTGTACCAGCTGGTTTTTAGAGGTTAAACAATGTTGTTTGGGTGACTGATCATCAAGTGACAATGGCACTAAGCCTTTTGTGTCCTACCAAGATAGAAAAAGGAAAGATTCCCAGTATGAATCCTTGTGTCCTTCCCAAATGAAACAATTCAGTAATATCATATGTTGTCTGGAATTTTCTAACAATATCATGATAGTGTTAATGAGAATGCAGACAGATGAAAATAAAAATGTGGAATGCAAGCTGGTGCATGACATTCTCAAGCGGGCCCATTCTCCTCTGATGAATTATAAGGGCAGTATATTTTCCAATTAAAGGAAATGTTTAAGGCCAGTTTGCAAATACTGAATTGTGAGAACAGCTCCTGTGACAACCTTGGATTTCAATGAAAGGTCAATGCTTGTCTTATGCATGTACATTTCAGTGAGAAAACATCACCTTTAGGGTTGAAGAGTATATCTAAGCTTTCTCACAGTGATAAATAACATATAGGATGTTCCTGAGATAAGTTCTAGTAGTTCTTCAGTATTCATATAATATCATTCTTGTTATCTCCAAATCAACTTTACTACTAGGCCTGTGCGAGTCGGCAGCAATCTGATCCAGCTTTGGATCCAGCCACTTCGGATGGCCACAATCTGATCTGGAGCTCCAGATTAGTTTGCCGCTTTGGAGCCTCCTCGGAGATCCGGCTACAGGTTATAATGGGAGATGAATGAACTATCTATAACTTTGTTATTTTAGCTCCGATTTGGGTGCAGCTTGCAGGGATGGTAGCCTCTGCTGAGAGCATGAAGCATGCGCAGTTTCAAAAGGATCAGTGTAGGGGTCTGGGAGGAACTGCATCCCAAATTCTTGAAAACAAAACTCCTGTCACAACTACGTGTTACACCACAGGGGGCTGAAAACTGCAGGGCTGATAGCCCCTGGTGAGGCCACAAAGCCTGCCAAGTTTCAAGAAGATCAGTGTAGGGATTTGGGGGAATTGCACCCCAAGCTGCTGACAGGCAAAACTCGTCCTGTGGGTGGGTGCTTGGGTGACTGCTGCATCTGTCTTGGGACACAGGGGGGTTAAATCCAGTGCAGGCCTGAGTGCTGGGCCCTGCCAGGCCACGAAGCCTGCCAGCTGTGTGCGTCTCCCTGTGGGAGTCTGTCATCTGGGGCCCTGCACCCCAAGCTGCTGACAAGCAAAACTCATCATGTGGGTGGGTGATATTATGTATGTGTAATGGTATGCCTTTCCTGGTGCTGGGGCCTCTGCACAACATGGCAGTGTGCCCCAGTGAGGCCTCCTTCTCCCCTACAGCCTCATGCCCAGTCCTCTGCTTTATGTGACAAGTAAAATAACTTAGATGGCTCAACACCAGCAGCATCAGAGGTATCCAAACGGAACTGTCGCAGAGCCTTTCTTTTTATAAAGGAATTGACAGCAAGTTGTAAAGATGTTGTGTTCTGTTGTGCTGGACATATGATGTTATTCATGGTGTGTGATGGCTTATCTTGTGTTTTTATGTCTATATATGTATTATGAAAAAAAAAGGAATACTTAAAAAAATGTATCTTTGGAAGCTTTAGGGTTGAAAACCCCTTTGTCAGGCTGAGGAAGTACCTGCATTTGGTCCTGGATGGAAGGAATAAGCCAGAAATGCAGGCAAGAAAGCCAGTCAGTGACAATGGAAATGGAGGTGCCAGGGGGTGAGGGACAGGCTGGGGTGAGGGGTAGGGGGTAAAAGGGATGTAACAGCTCAGGAAAAAGTGCAGAGGTGCCTGGGGTGCCAGATGTCCATCAGGTTGCAGTGTGCCAGAACTCCACTCTCTATATTGAGTCCATGAGTTTGTGTACCTACTACCTAGGAGGCTGATGAAGTGCAGTTCATAGGCCCAGCTCTGAAAAGTGGTTTGTACATTCAAACAAGCACTTAACCTCATCACCAGAACTGAAGACAACTTTCTACAGCTCAAAACATAAAACACAAAACCTGCCAACTATCTTCAGTACCCCCACAAACCGCACACCAGAATCTATCAAAGACAACAAAACCCAATTACCTGTGGGGGCATGTTCCTCACCAAAAATGCTCTGCCTCCAGTCTCTTAGGCCTGATCCTGAGAGGGAACAAATTACAATGCAAACCACTTTTCAGAGCTGGGCCTATGAACTCCACCTCATCAGCCTCCTAGGTAGTAGGTACACAAACTCATGGACTCAGTATACACAGTGGAGTTTTGGCACACTGTGACCGGCCAGACATCTGACACCCCAGGCACCTCTGCCCTTTTACCTGTGCTGCTACATCCCCACTACTCGCTACCTAGCCTGTCGCTTCCCCCCGATGCCTCCATTTCCATTTTCACTGACTGGCTTTCTTGCCTGCATTGCGGGCCAGGCCAGCCTCTGGCTTCTTTACTATTCCTTCCATCCAGGACCACCTGCAGGTACTTCCTCAGTCTGACAAAGGGGTTTTCAAACCTAAAGCTGGCATCCCGGGCAGCTAAGCTGAGCTCATCAGGAGCCTCACAACTGCACTGCAACCAGCAAGCATCAGGCCTGTCAAAAACATGACGGGTCTGGGCGTTCCCCAGCCACAACTTTGTGTGTGCGTGCATTAGCTGGAGATTATGGTGCCTCCTACCCACCTTTCACCAGGGGATCATTGGTTCTGGCATTTACAGGGCTACCACGCCACCAACAGTCCCACCAGGCCCCCCTACCCTGGCAGGGTGCAGTTTTAGTGGTCATGCCCAGGACCTGGGGCCTCCTTCTTCCCCATAGCCACAATCCCATACCTCCAAGTTGGTCCTGGCAAGGGAATGAGCTCGGCAGGGACATGTTCTTTCCCTCCTGGCTGGTGATGCAGTTAGTGCCCCATCCAGCTGAGAGCGGGGCATTACTCGGCTTCTAAACAATTCAAAAAGGGAAATTGGTGCAGACGGAGTGAGGAGGGTGGCACTCATTCCATCTGCACCTGGAGTTTGGGGAACCCCAGAAGTGGGAAGTTCACCTTTAGGAACACCAGCTGCTCCACCAACGTAGGATCCAAGCAGGTGCAGTGGGGTGTCACAACATCCCCAGCAATGCTGAACACCTTCTCACTTGGAACACTGGTTGGTGGACAGGACAGGTGTTGCCGGGCAACCGTGGCCAGATCCTGCCACATCTGCCTGTGGTTTGCCCAGTAGGCCAAGGGGTCACAGTCCAGTGGCTCCACATCCTCAGCGAGATAGGTAGCCACTGAAGCCTCAGCACTACCTGCCCGAGGCTGGGGTCTGGTGCATTTGGACCCCAGTATTGAAGCCATGCCCATGGGCCACATTGGCAGTGGCTGGCATGGAGGAGACTGGCTGGTGCTGATGCTGGCACCATTGCTGGTGCCGGGAGTGCTGGCACGAGAAAGTGCATCCCCCTCTTCCACATCCCCTTGCCTCTGCACTTCGCCCTCCCTGACTTTGTTCACCAGCACCTGTGTCCAGTGATCAGGGGTTTTGGGGCTGCCAGTGCACATGCTCCCCTTCACCCTCATGTTGCACATGCCCACCATCATGTGGACTGTACTGGACTGCAAGGGATCCAACCGTCTCCTGATGCCCTCCTTCAGCCGCCTCACCAGTGCCTGCACGTCTGGTGACAGCGGCCTGCCCCTGCCAGGAACATTGATCCCCTGGAATTTCTCCATTTGGTTCTCCAGTTCCCTCACTAGGGGGATCACATGTCTAAGGAGAGCATTGCCAGCGCTAAGGGTCTCAGTGGCCTTGAGGAAGAGCTTGAGGGACGAGCAAGATCTGGAGATGGTACCCCACTCAGCTCTGTTCAGGGGGGCACTGATCCCAATCTCCCCAAGCAAGGCCATCTCATGGATGACCTTCTGTTGCTCCACCAGTGTCTTGAGCATCAGGTATGTGGAGTTCCACTGAGTCTTCACATCCTGGATGATTCTTTGCTGTGGGATGCTGAGCTCTGCCTGTTTCTCCCTCAGCATCTCGCCCCCGTTGATGCTGTGGTGGAAATAACCCGCCACCTTCCTGCATTTTGAAATCAGCTGACTTGTAGTAGTACCGGTGGCAGTGCTGTCACCGGCAGCCCTGTCCCCCTCCAAGGCATCCCTCACTATTAGGTGCAGCCTGGGTGCCACACAGTGGATGCCAACAAAGTTGGCATCATGGACAGCCTTCACCATATTGGCCTCGTTGCCAGTGACCATGAACCCACGGGTGAGCTTGGCCTGCCCAATGAACAGCCCCTGCACCATATGGTTCATGGCCCCCATGATCTCTCTTGCCATGTGGAACTCATCCAGCACCTCAGCTTGCAGTAGAGCCCACTGACAGCCTGACTGAGTGCACCAGCGCCCTGTGAGGGAGAGGCAGGCATGATCATCACCCCTGCTGCTCCAGATGTTGGAGGTGAAGTACAAGGCTACATGCAGCCCTGCCTTGCACAGCTCCTCCCTCAAGTACTTCCTGCATGCCTCATACAGGGAGGGCATCACCACCTGGCTAAAGATGATGTGTGCTGGCACTTTGTAAAATGGGGCCAGAAGTGCTACAAACCACCTGAATCCTCGCCACTCAACTAGGGAGAAGGGCTGACTATCCAGCGCAAGCATCTCCCCAATGCTCTGGGTGACCTCGCTTGCCCTGGGAATGCACCCCACTTTATGTCCACCTTTCCCCAACTGGTTCAGGGTGGCCTGCCCCTGCTTTGGGGATAAGGGGGCTTTGGAGTGAGTGGGGGACTTCCCTTTTGGCACACTTGCATTGGTGCCAGGCTGAGCAGGAAGAAGGGCAAGGGGGTGGTACCGCCTCAGATGCAGCAGCGTGGCCATGGTAGAGAAGTGCAAGACCGTTTCAGGCTGGACATAAGGAATAATTTCTTTACTGTCCGAGCCCCCAAGGTTTGGAACAGCCTGCCATTGGAAGTGGTTCAAGCACCTACATTGAACACCTTCAAAAAAAAATTGGATGCTAATCTTGCTGGGATCCTATGACCCCAGCTGACTTCCTGTCCTTTGGGTGTGGGGCTGGACTTGATGATCTTCCGAGGTCCCTTCCAGCCCTAATGTCTATGAAATCTATGAAATCTAAGTGTCTCACATCCTTGCCACAGCTCATGTGCCTTTGGCAGTGCTGGCAGATGGCAAACCTGGGATCATCTGCCACCTCAAAATGATCCCACACTACACTACTCCCCTGCTTCTGCGTTGAGGGCGAGGATCCTGCCTTTCCTCCTTCTCAGCAGGCTGAGGCTGAACAGCAGGAGGAGTTGTCTCAGCTAAGCCACTTGCCTCCACAACCTCAGCTGCCTCCGAGGTGCTGCTTTCTGGAGAAGACCTGGGTCTAGGGGAAACTTGAGGGGCGTGGGGTACAAACTCTGATTCCCCCTCAGTCCCCAGAATTGTTTGAGCCAGCGCATACAACACCTCTGGTTCCAGCTCCAGCTCCTCCTCTGGCAGTGGGAGGCTCACACTGAGAGATGAAATTGGGGTGGAGGAGGCAGTGATTCCACTGCTGGTACCCACTTCTGGACTGAGTGAAGGTGGTTCAGGTACAGGGACGTCAGGTGCAGACATTGTGCCCACCTCCTGGCTTCCACTGGCAATGCTGATGTCATGGCTGATTGGGAATAGAATGCATCTGTGTTGGGGGGGTGGGGCTTGCAGCTCCAGCTCTCCCTCTACCCCCTCTCCCTCCCCTGCCAGAAGACCTAGCACCTGCCTTTCCAGCATGCTTCGTATTGATCTTTCCTGTGCTGCAAAAGGTCTCTGTGTGTGTATGAATCCTTTTGTGTTGTGTGTTTTATTTCCTCTGTTGCATGCATGCACTGGCCTTTTCTTTGAATGTTTGCTTTGGTGTTAAGGGTTATGTAAAAATTGTGTGCTGTCTGTTTCTCTGTCTGTCTTCTTCTGCTGTGAATATCTGATTTTTTTTCTATATTGTGGGTCTCTGTGTATGTGTGTGCGTGGGTGCTTGCATGCATGCGTGCAAGCAATCTGTGCCTCCCTGCACAGTGATAGATCACACTGGCTGGGAAAACACTCCTTTCTTTTTGCAAAGTTTCCAAAAAAAATGCAAATATAAATTCAAAGAAATAAATTGAATTGTAATACTAATAATAATTAAATAGAAT
>NW_017728995.1:54948175-54957813 GCF_001723915.1 Gavialis gangeticus
AAAAAAAAAAAAAGCAAATATAAATTCAAAGAAATAAATTGAATCGTAATACTAATAATAATTTGATATAATAGCTAAGCTAAGCTAAGCTAAATCCTACCAACTCCTTTATAACAAGAAAAAGGAGCAGGCAAGTCTCAGTCTGAACATTCCTTTTTCACACAGTTGCTGACAAGCTGGAAAAGGCACAGAAGGGCTGCAAACAGAGGCTTTTATGCTGTTTCTAGCCCCACCCCATAGAGGCTGCCATTGGAAAGGTAGGCAGGGAGAAATCCTTCTCACTGGCTACCTACAAACGTCAGTCTTCCCACCTGCTCCCCCTCCCTTCTAATTGTGAATCAAGATGGCCAAAGTGGGTCCAAAGCATCCAAAATTGATCCAAAGTGCTTCGCATGCTCCAACCTGCTTTGGATATCATTGCTGAAGCCCCACGTCGATCCAGACATGCCGCTTTGGATGCCAAAGCATTCAAAGTGGCTCCGGATCTGAAGCAGGATCCAAAGACTTGCACAGCCCTACTTGCTACTATCCTCCTGTTTACTGTAGCTCTTTCTGTCCATAGGGAAGGAGCAGTAAAGAAGTTTGCAAAGTTTGGCTACCAGACATTATATTTTTACCAGGGTTAAAATAGCTCTGACTCTAAAGAAGAACCTGCTCCTTCTTCTGTTTTAGCTGTAGTAGCCCAGCAAAGTACGCAGCTAACTGCAATATGCTTCCAACAAGGCTTTCTTCAGACAACTAGTGGAAGTTTCCAGACCACAGGCCCTGGTTCTCATGGGGGACTCTAGTCACCCAGACATATGCCCGGAGGGCAATACAGCAGTGCACAAGCAATCCAAGAAGTTTTTGGAAAGCTTTGGGAACAACTTTCTGGTGTAAGTGTTGGAGAGACCAACTTAGGGGAATGCTCTTCTTGACCTGCTGCTCACAAACACAGAAGAATTGGTGGGAGATGTAGAATTACATGACATCTAGGGCAGCAGTGACCACAAGATGATTGAGTTCAGGATCCTGACAAAAGGAAGAAAGAAGAGCAGCAGAGTATGGACCCTGGACTTCAAAAAAGGAGACTTTGACTCCCTTAGGGAACTCATGGGCAGGAGAACTGGTTGTATTTTCAAGAAACCTTACTGAGGGTGCAGGAACAAATGATCCCCATGTGCAGAAAGAATAGTAAATATGGCAAGCAACCAGCTTGGCTTAGCAGAGAACTCTTTGGTGAGGTTAAACACAAAAATGAAGCTTACAAGAAGTGGAAGCCTGGATAGATGACTAGGGAGGAGTATAAGAATATTGCTCAGGTATGCCAAGATGAAATCAGGAAGCCCAAAGCACAACTGGAGTTGCAGCTAACAAAGAACATGAAAGGTAACAAGAAGGGTTTCTCTAAGTATGTTAAGCAACAAGAGGAGGACCAGGGGAAGTGTGGGTCCTTACTGAATAGGGGAGGCAAACAAGTGACTGATGATGAGGAAAAGGCTGAAGTACTCAATGCCTTTTTTACCTTGGTCAGCTCCCAGACTACTGCACCTGGCAGCACAATTTGGAGGGAAGATAAGCATCTCTCAGTGGTGAAAAAACAGGTTAGGGACTATTTAGAAAAGCTGGACGTATGCAAGTCCATGAGGCTAGATGCAATGCATCCTAGGGTGGTAAGGGTTGATTGCAGAGCCGCTGACCATTATCTTTGAAAACTCATGGTGACTGAGAGAGATTCTGAATGATTGAAGAAGGACCAATATAGTGCCCATCTTTAAGAAAGGGTAGGAGAAGGAACCCAAGAGCTACTGACTAGTCAGCTTCACCTCAATCCCCAGGAAAATCATGGAGCTGGTCCTGAAGGAGTCCATTTCTAAGCACCTGGAAAAAAACAAACTGATCAGGACCAGTCAACATGGATTCAACAATGGCAGTCATGCCTGACCAACCTGACTGCCTTCCCTGATGAGATGACCTACTCTTTGGATGCTGGGAAAGCAGTGAGCATGATAGACCTTGACTTTAGCAGAGCTTTTGTTACAGTGTCCCACAGCATTCTTGCAAGCAAGCTAAGGAAGTATGTATTGGATGAATGGACTGTAAGGAGGCTAGAAATCTGGCTGGAATATCAGGCTCAACAGGGAGCCATCAATGGCTCATGGTCTAGTTGGCAGCCAGTATCAAGTGAAGTGCCCCAGGGGTCAGTCCAGGGACTGGTTTTGTTCAATATGTTCATTAATGATCTAGAAGATGGGGTGGCTTGCACCCTAAGCAAGTTTGCAGAAGATACCAAGTTATGGGGAGTAGTAGACACAAAGAAGGGCAGTGTTAGGATTCAGAGAGATCTAGACAAGTTGGAGGACTGGGCCAAAACAAGTCTTATAGGTTTCAACAAGGACAAGTGCCAAGTCTTGCATTTAGGATGGAACAGGAGCTGGAGCCAGAGCTGTGGCTAAGGATAAATGGGAAAGGGGAAGAGGGGCACAATTGGAAGGGGCCACAGGCACCATAGGGGGAATTAGAAAGCAGCAGGCAATGGGGGGGAAGTTGAAGGAGGATGTAGCAAGGGCTGGGGGTCAGGCTTAAGGTTCCCTCTAAGGTGCGCACTTGTGCAGCCGCGCACAGCCTCCATCCCCCAGCCCCCAACCCCAGCCTCTTGGCTCCAGCCTCCATGCCTCATGCCCTAGCTCCCAGCCTCTGGCCCCCAGGCCCCAACCATCAGTCCCCTTTGGTAAGTGTCCCATGCTCGACCAAGGCGGTGCGCTCATGGACTGAGGCGGCATGCTCACAGACCGCTACCCCTTAGAGGGAATGTTGGTCAGGCTGCTTGATTCCCCCACTGCCTGCCCCCACTACCACCTTCCCCCTGCCACTGTTTTCCCCACTGCAGCCATGGTGGGGGGGAGGGACTAATCTGCATTTAAACTTGGAGCATCTCAGGACTCAAGACAAGAATTCCTGGTTCCAGTCAACTGCTGTTGACTCTGTCATGGCCCAGCCCAATTAATTATATGGTGAATCATGAATCTTTTGGCTTTGGACTAATATCATGCATAATTTACTGGGGTGCACCAATAGAGAGTTTTGCAGTTGATACCAATAGGCAGTTTTTAAGGAGGCATATTGGCTGATACTGATCCAATTTCTGATACCAGCCCAGCAACATGGAGAGGCCTGCCTCCAGCTGGTAAATCTGGTGTGGGGGGAGAGGAAAGGGAAGGGCCATGGTGGGACAGATCAAGGCCCCCATGGGGAGGCAGGTGTGGGGCTGGGGCATGAGGCAGGGGCTACCCAGCTGGGGTGGGGCGGGGCAGGGCGGGTACAGGATTGAGCAGTGGCTCATCTGGGGGGTATGGGGAGAAGGGTGAAGTGGCTCCTGCTGCAGTGCATCACTCAATGAGGAGATGCTGGTCCAGTGGCTCATCCAGTGTTTTCCTGCTTGTCCAGTGGCTCCTGCCGTTTGTTGGGGAGGGCAGGGTTTGGGGCCTGTGTCCCCAGATCTGCACAGGGAAGGCTGGGGCCGGAGCTGCATCAAGCTCTTCCCAGCAAGGCAGGGCTGTGCTGGAAAGGCACTATGATGAATTTGTGGGTGCAGTCCCCCCTCCCCCATAATCCTCTCCCAGTGGAGCTCCACCGCCAGACGAGCAGGCAAATGCCAGATGAGTCACCAGACTAACAGCTCCATACCGAGTGGCCCATGGCAGCAGGAGCTGCTCCCTGCCACCCCCATGGGCCCCCTGGACTAGCTCCATCCCATGCTTGCCCCGCCCCACCCTGGGCCCCCTGGACTAGCTCCATCCCATGCTTGCCCCGCCCACCCTGGTCAGGTGGCCCCAGCCCCATGGGCGACTGGTGCCTCCTGAGTCTGGGGGGACACCAGATCACTGACCAGGGGGGCGGAGGTCCCCCAGCAGCTGCAGGGGAAAGAAGTTTTGGGAAGGCAAAGGGCAAGGGGGTCACCTGACCCCTCCCCACTCCCAGATTTATTTTCCCTGCTGAGAGAGGGACAAATTCAAGGCAAACTTCCAACAATTAGATTCTATACTCGAAAAATTATAACAAGTTTATAAATTTTCCATCTATAGAATCTAATTACTGTGGGGAAGGGGTCATCATATATTTAGGTTTTCTTCCATTTGAGTAAATACAGTACATCAGCATTACAGTTCTGATGTTATCCTAAACAACTTCCCCAGTGCATTTTCTGATTAGACTCACAAACTAATTATAAATAATTCCATGCTCAACCAAATTGATCCTACTTAATTTATGAGATCAGATGGGATCACAGCCCCCCTGAGGTATTATGACAACAGTCTGTAAGCTCGTCAATTAATGTAAAGTAGAAAGGAAGAAAGGAGAGATTCAGTGATTTCATCAGGTGCTGGGAAATCCAATACTATAACACAGTGCTTGGCTCCTACAGCTTTATATATTTATTTATTTAAAGCCCATATTCTATAATTTTAATAATGTACTCTAGTATAAGTGTATTGTATTAATTTGTACCTAATTGTTTCAACATACCGCCTTTGGTCTTGTGATTAACACTGTGTAATACATAAATTAGTACACCATAATGCATTCCTTGTTATGCTTTCTTGCTTAATTAAGCCCAGGAAGTGAAGTTCAGCATTTATTTATCCATGTTCATAAGGAAATTTTACAGATGAACTGTACAAGCTTCCTTGATAGCAAGTGGACTTTGACCAGGATGTGTGCTGTACAGTGTCAACATTTCTTAATCCTTAACTACAGGAAAGACTGGAAATAGTGTATTAACCTAGGATCTTATTTTGCAATATTTTGAGGCATTAGCACAGGGGTGGGCAGTTAGGGAGTTTTGGTGAGCTGTCAGCACCCCCTCCCCCACAACCCACATCGCTCACCAAAACTCCCTGAAATGGCTCTGCTCCATGCTCAGCTGGGTGGCTGGGATGGGGCTGCAGGTAGGCAGGGAGAGGCACCCAGGAGCTGGACAGGTGGGCAGGGCCTCAGATCTCAGGACTGTTACAGCATGGGGCCAGGATACGATCCACTCCCTACACGCTCCTGCAACACTCCTTTTATGGCAAGGGCATATGGGGAGCAGATTTTGGCTTGGCCCCAGCCCTACACTATCACCACCCTGTCATCCCAGGGTCTCCGTGGAGACTAACCAGGACCTGTGTGGGCAGGACACACAGCCAGGTGGATGGGATGAGGCCACAGGCAGATGGGGAGTGGCATCCAGGAATGGGGTAGGTGGATGGGGCTGGGTCCAGGATCTTGGACCAATGACAAAGTGGGACTGGGGCCCAGGGCAGAACTGCAATCAACTCCCTGCACACCCCTGCCCGTGAAACTGGTGCCTGTTGCAGTGACATGCAGGCAGCAGATTGTGGCTCTGCCCCAGGCCCTGGCCCTGCACTATCACTGCCCCACAATCCTACTCCATAATCATTTCCTGCCTGCCTGTCCCACCCCCAAATGCTGATCCCTACCTGATCATAGCCCCATCCCCTCTGCCCAACCACACACCCTGCCCACGCATGTCCCGCCCCTGGTGGTGGGTGCAGGGTGGACAGCCTGGGCTGGCCTGGGTCCAGCAGTAGCAGCTGGAAGGAGCCACCACTGCTGGGGCTGCCAGGAAGCGAGTCTAGTTGATGTGTTGCCCCAGCTGTACTGCATACCCAGGGGTGGTAGGACTGGCTGACGTACGTACCACTGCCCTTCCCCCCCCTCCCTCCACCATTCCTGGGCAGGACAGGACTGAAGGGGACCCACCACAGGCTGAATAAAATCCTTTGGGAGACTGCATCCGGCCGATTGGCCATATTTTGCTCACCTATGCATTATCATAATTTAACTGCCAGCATGATTTGACATAATATACAAGATGTATAGTATAATATAAGCAATAATCAAAGAGCCTTCTCTTCCTTTTATGCATGTTTTGTCTTTCTTTACTCCAAGCGAACTTTTTAACCAGCTTTTCAGTAACTTCATTCCTGAGTTAGAATTAGTTCCTGATCCTACCAAACCTCATGTACACGGTTAAATGTATGGAAGTGAATCTCATTGAAATCATAGATGTCAATACATCTATATATACCTTCTTGCAGTATTGAAGAACACGTCTAGGAAAGATGAAATCTCACTTGAAGTTTTGTGTTATTACTAAATGAGTTGAAGCAGATTCTGTCGCAGGTTTAAAGTGTGGATCATTATCTGTGAGGAAACAGTTTGGTGTTTGAGATATTGAATGGAGAATGATTACCTAAGGCAGGAGTAGAGTCAGATGGACTAGCAGCTAGTGAGAGGGTTGTATGGAACAGGGAGGTAGGCATTGCTTCATGCTCTCTTTTTCATTAAAATTTCAGTCCCGCAGAAAAGGAAGGTTCTTTACTTATTTGAAATGACAGCTGCCAGACAGGGAGCGAGTGAAGAAAGAAATGACAAAAAAAATTAGAACTTCAAAAGGAGTTCATGGCACTCAGCAAATTGCAAAAACAGGACCTTTGACAGACGATCCAAGTCTCTTTTCATTCTATCACCTTAACTCTATTCACTAGGTAACTAGCCTCCTGGTATGGTACCTCTTCATTTCAAACATTTATCTTGACTAGTCTGACTGCCACTGTCCATGTAATGTTTGCTTTTTCTTTATTTTATTTTTTTTGAGAGACAAAGAGAGATTGTTCCTGAGGCTGTTTGCCTTTGCAACAGAAGGTTTGACAGGGAGGCAGGCAGGCATGACAGAACTAGTTTCTTGGAAGCTCTAACCCTATTTGGTGAGAAGTTATGAAAATGCAGTAACGTCTCCACAGCCATTTGTACACAGTCCTACTTATTTATACAAATAGCAATTAGAGACTTGGAGAATGCTTGTTTTTAGCTGGGATTAGGGTAGTATTGTGAAAGAAGGTTGTGGTTTGGCTTTTAGTACCAGCCTACTTTTGTTTTGTGGATGTTTAAGTAAACTACTGCCATGCCTTTAACTTTGTAACCTCTAGGAGTCATTGTGATACTGAAACAATGTTTAATGTAGGCCTGTCTAACTGGTGCATGTTAAAAAACAACTCAGAGGACTTCTTGGAACCTGCAGGGTCAACACCATTGCCACTCACCCCGCCACCCTACTGTCCTCCTCTGAATTCAGGAGCTTTGGGTGAACTCGGCAACAGCATAACTGGGGGAGGAGTACCAGTTTCAGTCCTAGGTGCCAACTTAGAGCAGGCACCAGTATGGCCTCCTTCGCCAGGAGTCTTTACCATGGCAGGGGCATCCCTGTCCCACTCAGCCATAGGAGCTGGGCAAGCATAGCCCCATGCCAAGTAGTATATCCCAGGATGGGGTGGAATGACACAGGAGGCACAACCCTGCACCAGAGAGAAATGGGGGAGTGAATGGAGAACCAGGGGAGTGCATGCTGCTGCCTGCCTTTCCCTCTCAAACCTCAGCTGCAGCAGTAGTAGCTACTTCCAGAGTAAGGAGCACCAGCAGATAAAACTCCTCTTCCCCTCCTCTCTTTTCTTCCTGACCAGCTCTCTACTAGTCAGCGTTACTTCCACCCCCCCACCCCCCAACCTATGCCCCAGGCACTGAAAGAGCTCACACCAACACTTCTTGCTGTTGGTGACTAGAATGGGCTGCAGGAGAAAGGTTGGGTATGAACAGCAGCAGCTTTTACCCCCTGGGTTACAGAGCCATGCCAATGCAGTGGCTTTGACAGCTGTACTGACAAGTCTCTGTCACCCAGGCAGAGGTAGGTCATCTGGCCTGTGAGAAACCCCATGGGCAGGATCTGGACCTCAGAGCCCAAGGAGTTGGACACTCATTGTTTAATTTATCCTTAGTGCTTGTTTACAATACCTATCTTATAAACTACTTCAGTATTTTTCCTGTCCTCTTTATCCTATTTTATTTTCTGCATTTTCCTTTTTGAAATCTGTAAATGTTTGTACATGAGACATTTTCCATGTCTTTAGTTTTAATCTGTCATTGCATTTACACTTCACTACTCACAATGGCCAAGGTGAAATCTATGCTGGACAGGGATGCCAGGGTTGAAATACTGGATTCACTGAAGTTGGTTGCAAAACTCCTATTGATTTCAGTGGAGTAAGGATCTCACCCAAGTTTCAATTTCTGACTTTTGAGTATTATAAAAACTTAGCTAGACAGACAGGAATCTTCAAAACTTATTGTACTCACCAACAAGATATGCAGGAAGCTTGCTTTTCATTCTTTTCTACTGTCTTTCCCTTACAGAGGAATCTCACCAAAGGAGCTCTACCTACCTATAGGATCCACTTTGTACAACCTTTTAAAATGCTAAATGGCTTCTTTCCATACTTAAAATAAATGTAAATTATAAAAGGGAAGGTGTGAGCAGAAGAAAATAAGATACTCCAACTGAAAAGTCTGAATTTTTTTTTATTTTATCAGTCCATCTCTAACAATGTGTGTCTTTATGAATGCTCATATTAATGTAGAAGTAAGTTTGCTTGGTTTCATTTTTCCTTACACTGCCACTCAGTGGCCAATGAAATTGTGTCTTGTTGAGATCCTATTTTATTATGGCTAAAAACCTGCTAGCTCAAATGTTAATTTTTTTTGTTTCTTGGGCTTTATTTAGTATTAGCATTATATCAGGACTGAGCCTCAGTTACTCAAAATGAGCCTCGATGAATCTGCAGTCAAGAAATCACACTGCATATAATTTAATCATACATGTTAGGAAAAAATAACTGCATTCAAACCCAAGAAGCACTTGAGTTGAGACACTTAGGCACTTCCTCTTTCAAAAAGTGGTTTGAGCCAGAGCCACAGCTGCTACTTTCCCCCACCCCACCCCCACTACCTCTGCCCACCATCTGCACACACTGCCATCAAACCTCCTTGCCCTTCCCTGTTGCCTCCCTCCTGCTACTTACCCTCTGGCTCTGGCAGGCTCTGGCCCTGCTCCAGTCTGAGGCACAGAGTATGTGACTGCTCTGGCCCCAGCTCAGCCTGGTAACAGCTGATGTGGTGGTGGCAGCTCTGGCCAGTCCCTGGGATCAGACTGTAAATGGTGGGTGGTGGGAGGGCAGGTGGTGGTGGAGCAGAGCCTGTAGTAGGAGACAGCAGGGGAGCAGAGATTTGGAGTGGAGACAGTGGGGGACAGACAGCAAGGGGTGCCAAGTTAGGGGGGTGGGCACTGAAGGGGAGAGCAGGTACCAGAGGGTTCAGACATGTGAGGTGCAATTAGCAGAGGGATTGGGGGGTGGGAGGCAGGGGGGAAAGGGCAGAAGTCAGGCTGTTGGACCCATTTGCTGGACCCACTCACCACCTCCCCTACCACCTATCTCCTACAGTCTTTCCTCCTACTGCCTGCCCCCTATTGCTTCCCCCACTACTTTCTCTACTGCAGTAGTGTTGAGGGATGAATTTAAAACAACCCTCCAATAATTAGATTCTAGACATAGAAAATAAGAGCAAATTTATAAATTTTCCATGTCTAGAATCTAATAATTGGCAGGGTCATTCTAAATTCAAATTCCTCTTGGGCTCAGGTAAATACAGCACTTTTGTGTCCATAGCAAGTTTGTTTTATGGACCAGGGACTAACGTTCAAAAGAGTGAATCAGTTTCCAAGTGGATAGATATTCCCTTTCTATTCAGGAAATGCAGGCTCA
>NW_017728995.1:54962813-54963030 GCF_001723915.1 Gavialis gangeticus
ACCGGGAGCTTCACAACTACATTGCAACCAGCAAGTGTCAGGCCTGTCAAAGACATGACAGGTCTGGGCGTTCCTCAGCCAGGAGTTTGTGCGTGAGTTAGCTGGAGGTTATGGGGCCTCCTACCCACCTTTCACCAGGAGATCATTGGTCCTGGCATTTTTGGGGCTCTACCCTGGCAGGGTGCAGTTTTAGTGGTCATGCCCAGTACCTGGGGCT
>NW_017728995.1:54968030-54969164 GCF_001723915.1 Gavialis gangeticus
CTCCCTCCACTCCCAGTGGAGTGCAGGACATACACAGCAGGGAGTGGGGAAGGCAGCAGGCTTCAGTGGGGGCTTCCCCCTCTTGGAGTGCTGGAGCTGCAGGCATGGGGAGCAGGGCCCCAGCAGTGAGGGGAGTGGGAAAAGGTTCCCTCAAGCATGGAACAGAGCCTCCTGCCCCCACTCTGGAGTTGGGCAGCCTTGCATGGAGCTCCCAGCCCCATGGCAATGGGGAGGAAGGGGAGGAGGAAGAGTCCCCAACCCAGCATGGTCCTGTTAAGGTGAAGGGGGCAGGGAGAAGGGGTCATTCCTCCCTCCACCCCTTCCTTATAGCCAGGTCTGCCAGCTCCAGGGGCCACCACAGCCCCCTCCCCTCTGCTACCCAGCAGATAGGCTGACCCCAGCTGCAGTGGGGGAAGAGGGCAAAGAGGAAAGAATTGACCCCTTTCCTTCCCACTTTGCCTTAATGGGGCCATGTCAGCTGATGTCTCTGCTAGGGCCAGTCCATGCTCAGGCTTGAGAGAATTGAGGGGCGGGTTCAGCCTTGCAGCTGGAACAGAGTGCTCTGCCCATCCCAGAGAGCATGCCAGGATGCTGGGGGAGACTGGTTTAGCTTAAACAAGCAAGGGATCTGGGACACACATTGCATGTAGTCTGATACTACATTCAGCCAGGTTTATCTCAAACTGGTTTTGGCCATTTTGAAACTGGTTTATGTGCCTTGAATGTCTATTCTGTTACAGGTTTAAACCAGTTTCTGATCATTTAAACTGGTTTATGTGTAAAGTGTGTCCCTAGCCATGGAGTCTTAACAATCAGCAAACAATTGATCACTCCTCCATCGTCCCACCATTAATCACTGAACAGAAGAGTTTTAAACATATTCTTTGGTTATCTATATATCTATAATGCTGATGTGTGTGTGTGTGTGTGTGTGTTCATGTGTGTGTATATAGGGTATTTGTAAAGTTCTTGTGCAACTTGAAACTTTAATAACTTTGGAAATACATATTAGAAGCAAACTGTAAATGGTGATTGACAGCATAATTCATTAAAAATGTTAGCATAGCGTAAGCTATGCATAGGGTAAGGATCACAAATGCAATTTATGAAATCACTCAGCACCGGTTGCAAGTT
>NW_017728995.1:54969830-54972575 GCF_001723915.1 Gavialis gangeticus
GAAAGGGCAGAAGTCAGGCTGTTGGACCCATTTGCTGGACCCACTCACCACCTCCCCTACCACCTATCTCCTACAGTCTTTCCTCCTACTGCCTGCCCCCTATTGCTTCCCCCACTACTTTCTCTACTGCAGTAGTGTTGAGGGATGAATTTAAAACAACCCTCCAATAATTAGATTCTAGACATAGAAAATAAGAGCAAATTTATAAATTTTCCATGTCTAGAATCTAATAATTGGCAGGGTCATTCTAAATTCAAATTCCTCTTGGGCTCAGGTAAATACAGCACTTTTGTGTCCATAGCAAGTTTGTTTTATGGACCAGGGACTAACGTTCAAAAGAGTGAATCAGTTTCCAAGTGGATAGATATTCCCTTTCTATTCAGGAAATGCAGGCTCATGCCTGCAGTGGCTCAAGCCAGAAGCCCAGGGGTGCTAGAGCAGCCCCCCCTTCCACAGTGAACCTGAGCTGAGATGGAGGGGGGTCGTGGTCAGGCCCCAGAAGGCCAGCCCCAACGGCTCCCTGACAATTGGAGCAATCCTGGCACACAGTGCTGCCTGACCCCAGAGGGGTACTCTTCCCCCTCCTGCCTCCCCCACCACCACAGGTCCATGAGGTGGCTCTGTTTGGTGCTGAGGAGCTCTTCTCCCTCCCCCTCCCCCTCTGAAGTGGGGTGAGGTGGGGGGCTCTGTGAAGCTGCCTGGCCCCAGAGGGGGACTCTTTCCCCCTTCTTGTCCCTCATTGCTGTGGGGGGTGGGAGGGGGGCTCTATGGGATGCTACTCAACCCCAGAGGGGGACTCTTCCCCTGACTCCTTCCCCCACCCCCAGGGCAGAGGAAGGGTGTTTCATGCTGCGGGGAGCTCCTCCCCTCAGAGGGGCAGCAGGAGTTCAGAGATCAGCTGGGCAGGATGTGAGGGTGTAGGGACCCCCACACATTCCCCCCATGGTTTGCAGCCCCTGCTGCCTGGAAGCAGCAGTGGGTGGGGAGGTCAGGACTTTTGTGCCCAGTGCTGTGCTGCCCTGCATGGGGGGAGGGAGCGGAGCCTCTCCCATCACTGGGGCTCCCAACCCTCACAGCAGGGGAGGCCACACACTGGAGCCTGCTGCCTCCCCTGCTTCCTGCTGTGCAGGTCCCATGCTCCACTGGGAGTGGAGGGAGCACCACCCCCTACTTCCCTATGGAGTCTAGCTCAGGGCTTCCCTGCTGTGAGTGTGGAGCTGCAGGCTTGTGTCACAGAGCCCCTGCAATAGAGGCAGCCAGTGCTGCAATGGGGGAAAGGTGCACAGCCTGCCTGGCCAATTCTATCACCAGGGCTAAGCGCCATGCACCTGCAGCTCCACAGTCCCAGTGGGGAGCCCTGTGCTGAACTCTACAGGGAAGGAGGGGGTGGGGCTCCCTCCACTCCCAGTGGAGTGCAGGACATACACAGCAGGGAGTGGGGAAGGCAGCAGGCTTCAGTGGGGGCTTCCCCCTCTTGGAGTGCTGGAGCTGCAGGCATGGGGAGCAGGGCCCCAGCAGTGAGGGGAGTGGGAAAAGGTTCCCTCAAGCATGGAACAGAGCCTCCTGCCCCCACTCTGGAGTTGGGCAGCCTTGCATGGAGCTCCCAGCCCCATGGCAATGGGGAGGAAGGGGAGGAGGAAGAGTCCCCAACCCAGCATGGTCCTGTTAAGGTGAAGGGGGCAGGGAGAAGGGGTCATTCCTCCCTCCACCCCTTCCTTATAGCCAGGTCTGCCAGCTCCAGGGGCCACCACAGCCCCCTCCCCTCTGCTACCCAGCAGATAGGCTGACCCCAGCTGCAGTGGGGGAAGAGGGCAAAGAGGAAAGAATTGACCCCTTTCCTTCCCACTTTGCCTTAATGGGGCCATGTCAGCTGATGTCTCTGCTAGGGCCAGTCCATGCTCAGGCTTGAGAGAATTGAGGGGCGGGTTCAGCCTTGCAGCTGGAACAGAGTGCTCTGCCCATCCCAGAGAGCATGCCAGGATGCTGGGGGAGACTGGTTTAGCTTAAACAAGCAAGGGATCTGGGACACACATTGCATGTAGTCTGATACTACATTCAGCCAGGTTTATCTCAAACTGGTTTTGGCCATTTTGAAACTGGTTTATGTGCCTTGAATGTCTATTCTGTTACAGGTTTAAACCAGTTTCTGATCATTTAAACTGGTTTATGTGTAAAGTGTGTCCCTAGCCATGGAGTCTTAACAATCAGCAAACAATTGATCACTCCTCCATCGTCCCACCATTAATCACTGAACAGAAGAGTTTTAAACATATTCTTTGGTTATCTATATATCTATAATGCTGATGTGTGTGTGTGTGTGTGTGTGTTCATGTGTGTGTATATAGGGTATTTGTAAAGTTCTTGTGCAACTTGAAACTTTAATAACTTTGGAAATACATATTAGAAGCAAACTGTAAATGGTGATTGACAGCATAATTCATTAAAAATGTTAGCATAGCGTAAGCTATGCATAGGGTAAGGATCACAAATGCAATTTATGAAATCACTCAGCACCGGTTGCAAAATGTTTTCTATGAGTTGGAAAATCAGTTTCAGTGGTATATCATGAAAGATGATGGTTGTGTTAAAGTCTAGAAATTTCAATTGTATTGTGTTAAAACTTAATTATGCTTTCAATTGCTCTCTTTAGAATTTGTTTCTGTCATGTGTACATCCAAAATTATTAAAATTTAAAGTTACACAAGGACTTAATAAACACCCTGTACACACACACACACACACACA
>NW_017728995.1:54972585-54983955 GCF_001723915.1 Gavialis gangeticus
ACACACACACACACACACACACACACACACACACACACACATATATGGGCGAGCAGTGACCATGAAATGATCAAGTTCAGGATCTTGACAAAAGGAAGAAAGGAGAGCAGCAGAGACCCTGGGCTTCAGAAAAACAGACTATGACTCCCTCAGAAACTGATGGGCAGGATCCCCTGGGAGGCCAGTCTGAGGCGAAAGAAGTCCAGGTTGTATTTTAAAGAAACCTTACTGATGGCACAGGAATGAACAATCCCTATGTGCAGGAAGAATAGCAAATGTGGCAGGCGACCAGTTTGAATTAGCAGAGAACTCTTCAGTGAGCTTAAACAGAAAAGAGAAGCTTATGAGATGTGCAAGCTTGGACAGATGACTAGGGAAGAGTATAAGAATATTGCTTTGACATACAGGGATGCAGTTAGGAAGGTCAAAGAACAACTGGAGTTGCAGCTAGCAAGGGACATGATAGATAACAAGAAAGATTTCTACAAGTATGTTAGCAACAAGAGGAAGGTCAGGGAAAGTGTGGGTCCCTTGCTGAATGGGGGAGGCAACCTAGTGACTGATGATGAGGAAAAGGTTGAAGTGTTCAATGCCTTTTTTACCTTGGTCGTTACAGGCAGGGTCAGCTCCCAGACTACTGCACCTGGCACCACAGTTCGGAGAGGTGGAGAGCAGCTCTCAGTAGTGAAAGAGCAGGCTAGGGACTATTTAGAAAAGCTGGACATGTGCAGGTCCATGGGGCTAGATGCAATGCATCCAAGGGTGCTGAAGGAGTTGGCTGATGTGATTGCAGAACCGCTGGCCATCATCTTTGAAAAGTTGTTAAAATTGGGGGAGGTCTTGGATGACTGGAAGCAGGCAAATATAGTGCCCATCTTTAAGAAATGGAAAAGGAGGATCTTGGGAACTACAGACTAGTCAGCCTCACCTCAGTTCCCAGAAAAATCATGGAGCGGATCCTACAGGAGTCCATTTCTAAGCACTTGGAGGAGAAATAACTGATCAGGAACAGTCGGCATAGATTCACCAAAGGCAGTCATTGGACTCTTTGGATGCCGGAAAAGCAGTGAGCATGAGATACCTTGACTTTGAGAGGGCTTTTGATACAGTCTCCCACAACATTCTTATCAAGCAAGCTCAGGAAGTATGCACTGGATGAATGGACTGTAAGGTGAAAGCTTGCTGGATTGGTTCAACAAGGACAAGTGCAAAGTCCTGCACTTAGGATGGAAGAGTCCCATGCATTACTACAGGCTTGGGACTAAACTGGCTAACCAGCAGCTTTGCAGAAAAAGACCTGGGGGTTACAGTGGGCAATAAGCTGAATATGAGTCAACAGTGTGCTGTTGTTGCGAAGAAAACTAACAGCATTCTGGGCTGTATTATTAGGAGAGTTGTCAGCAAATCGAGGGAAGTAATTATTCTGCTCTACTCCGCACTGGTGAGACCACATCTGAAGTACTGTATCTAGTTTTGGGCCCTCCATTATAGGGAGGATGTGGACAAATTGGAGAGAGCCCAGCAGAGGGCAGCAGAAATGGTTAGGGGGCTGGGGAACATGACTTACGAGGAGAGGCTGTGGGTTTATTTAGCCTGAAAAAGAGAAGATGGCAGAGCAAGGAACAATGGTCTCCAGTTGCAGCAAGGGAAGTTTAGGTTAGATATAAGGAAAGGCTTTCTCACTAGGAGGTTGAGAAGCACTGGAAGGGTTACCTGGAGATGAGGTAGAAACTCCATACTTGGAAAGTTTTAAGACTTGGCTCGACAAAGTCCTGGCTGGAATGATCTAGTTGGGGATAGTCCTGCTTTGAGCTGAGTGTTGCACTTAAAAGGAGATTTTTAAACCTAGTGCTATAAGAATAGATACAACCAGTTGATTAATAGCAGAATACTTTAATAACAATACCATAAGCAACCTATTAAACAAAATGACTGAAGAAGACTCATTTCCAATAAAATGAGCTACTACACAAAGTGCTCGTACATATTTAGCTGCAGCAGTGTTTTCTCATCAATGCAGGTGGAGGAAGCTGGTCCAGTTTTGCAGCCTTCAGAAGCAGAAGGCTTTGCTGGTTAAGCTCCATGCGATGTTGCAGTGATCTCTCTGTTTCTCCTAGAGTGCACACCTTGCTAGCAAATCTGTTTAATTCTTATACTGTTTAAAGCATTTTTCCTTGATGGTTGGCCAAATAGAGTCTGAACAAAACAGGGAGGAAACAGGAAATACATAACATCATATTACAATTGTTAAATTGCCTGGCTCCTGTTTTTGTATTTGTCCAAGTGTGAAGACTTGTGTTTCTCACAGATACTGAGTAGCTCAGTAGTTAAATGTGATGGGCCTTGAGTGGTCAAACAGGATGCTTAGAGGCACTGGTTATCAGACTGATGTTTGGGTACTTGTTTATCAGTGGGGCAAATTTGCTTATACCCGGGATGGTCTATTTACAAAACTCTAGACATACATTGAATGATTGAGACATTTGTAACACCTTCAACATTGGATGTCTGTTTGGAGAAATGTGAGAATGTCACATACAGGCCATCTTTCCTGTATTCAATGCATCTTTTACAGGTTTTGCTTGAAATGTCTATTTAGTCTTTTTCTTTTTTAGCTGCTACTTCAATTGAAATGTATATGTAGTTTCCTTTCCTTCTTTAATTACACTGACTCAGCCTTTTTCTTTCTTGCTTTTTTAGCTATACACGTGTGATGAATGTGCCAGGTCTCTGCCAACAATTTTTATTTTACAGGAACCATCAATCTTATTATTTTATGGCATGGGTCTGAAATTGGGTGCCTCAAGCCTTACTGTCTTTACGCCTCAATAGGTTGATCTGGTTTTCTTGTGGCAGACTTTTCACCACAACCTAGTCTTGCCCCAGCCACTGTCTTTAGTGCAGGAGGGTTTCTTTAAACAATATGATGATGTGGCACAATCTAGCACAGAGAATGAAACCAGGTGGAGTTGCTCTATTTTGCATGGTCCCAGCTGCCACCTTGCATTTTTGTGCAAGATGCACTGTTATTTTAATTTGGTCATAAAGATTTTATGTGTAGACCCGGCTGAGCTGTATTGTTTTCACCATCATCGCAGAAGGTTGGACTAGATGACATCCAGAGGTTCCTTCCAACCCTAATTTTCTATGATTCTAAACATATATTTTGCTTTTCACTATGTTTGAATGAAATGCTTTATTTGTCCTGAACAAAAATGTTGGTTTCATGTTATATTTTTTTAAAAACATGAAATCATATTTAGGCAAACTTAATTTTAAATTACCCTTTTAGAACCAAAAAACCCTGAAATTTTAATCCTGAAAATTTGAAAATAAATATTTTGGCTTTTTTATATATATTTGGTAAAAATTATTCACCAAATTCAGCACAAATTTCCAAACAGTTTTGGTAAAACCCAAACACAGTTCCAATGAATAAACTATTTATCTGAACATTTTTATGGCATTCCATTTGCAACCAATAATTTGATATGCTTTTTCAACAAAAGTGACGTATTGTAGAGGATTTGTGTTAATGTCTTAGATTAACTACCATCTATTCCATTGTAAAAGGATTGCAAAGCAGGAGCACTTATTTAATTTCAAGATGGACACCGAAGCTCTTATAAAACCTCTAGTAAATAATTTATGAGATGCACTGCTTCTCTTTTCTTGTTCACTGTCCTATAATCAGTTTTATTTTCAGTTATTTTTTTGTTCTCCAAATATGTCAAAAGAGGTTAGTGTGAATGTGTTTCAGCTGTAGGACTGGTTAAGACTTCTGTGTTTAGTAGTTTGAATTCAGGTTCCTACACCATATGCTATCTTTCCATCTCCCCAGTTAGATGATGCTAGGCACATGTTATAGCTTATAGACGGTTACCTACCCTGTTTGAAAATGTAGTTGCATTATTAGATTGTTATAAAATATTCTTGACACTGTGGATGCCTCAGATGCAAATTTGACATCTGCTTATGAAAATCAAGACTTCAGTATTTAGGGATTTATAGGGTTCTTAATGGCCACAGCACAGAGTGCCAGAGAAGTGATGCCTGATTTAGGCAAGTAGAAGTTCAAAATGCTGGCTTGCATCCATAGATGCTTCTCAAGCAAATCCCGGGACATCATTCTCCCCCTGTACTCGGCCTTGGTGAGGCCACAGCTGGAGTACTGCGTCCAGTTTTGGGCTCCACAATTCAAAAAGGATGTGGAGAAGCTTGAGAGAGTCCAGAGAAGAGCCATGCGCATGATCAGAGGTCAGGAAAACAGACCTTACGATGACAGGCTGAGAGCCATGGGGCTCTTTAGCCTGGAAAAGCGCAGGCTCAGGGGTGATCTGATGGCCACCTATAAGTTTATCAGGGGTCACCACCAGAATCTGGGGGAATGTTTGTTCACCAGAGCACCCCAAGGGATGACGAGGTCGAACGGTCATAAACTACTGCAAGACCGTTTCAGGCTGGACATAAGGAAGAATTTCTTTACTGTCCGAGCCCCCAAGGTCTGGAACAGTCTGCCATCGGAGGTGGTTCAAGCACCTACTCTGAACACCTTCAAGAGCAAATTGGATGCTTATCTTGCTGGGATCCTATGACCCCAGCTGACTTCCTACCCTTTGGGCGGGGAGCTGGACTCGATCTTCTGAGGTCCCTTCCAGCCCTAATGTTTATGAAATCTATGAAATCTATGAAGTCAAAGTAGATTTGCACTTTATAGAAAAAGTGCATGTGTGTGTGTGCATGTACAGGCACATACACACATTGCAAACTCTTGTGGGCTGTAGCTTATGTCATCACATGCTGTGAAAGAATGTGTAGAAAGCAGAGTATAAGAAGAGAAATTAGAATTAAAAAATGACAGGAGGAGAACGAGTGGGGGAGGGGGAAGCAGGGAGAGATGAGCAAACAACACAGTGGTGGGAATGATGAGAAGTGTAGTGTTTGAAATAGAGTCAAAGTTATCTAGCTGTGGCTGTAGCAGATTTATATTCTCTGTGGAACAGCACAGTGGAGGAGCTATAGCACACATTCACCATAGTTTTTAAAAATACATTTATATTATGAATATCAGCAAGCTTGGGGGCCAGGTGCTTTTATGTCTTGAAGAATATGGGTATAAAAATGCTAGAACTATTCCCCTCAGTTCTACTGGGAGGTGGCTTTGATACCTTGTTCTGTATATAGCGTTTGCTACTGGAATTTGCCAAATGAAATTGCAAGGCAGTTGGATAGGAACTTGTATATTCAAGGGTAAATGAAAAAAAACTTGCTGTTAGCTTCCTACCCATTTAGAAGCAGAAGATGAGCAGTAGATGCAGCATACAAAATTAGGAAAGTTTTGGGAGAAGAAAAGTGTAAGGGGCAAAGGCAGTAAAGCTGATGGATGATGTAATAAATGGATCAGAACATAGAGGTCATTATAGAAAAATCATTGAAGCCATTAGCTCTGGCCTCATACAGACAGTCAGTTTGTGCACATATGTTCAGGCCTTTTCTTCTAGGGTAAAAATGGCCACTTCAAGAGAAAAATAACCTGGGAACAACCAATGTTAAATCACTTCTAGGAGAGTTTCTCCTGGGAGAGTAAATTTCTGGATATGCTGTGGCTTCTCTCAGAAGAGACCATAATCTTCTAGCACTGCCACCCTCCTTCCACTCCAGGAGAAAGTGTGTCACTTGCTAGACTGCAAGTTCCCCATCAGGGAACAGAATATGCCCCCTTCACAATCCCCCCTTCCCCCCCCCATTGTGCTGCAGGGAACAGCAGGCTGATTATGGGCAGTCTGGGTCAGTCAATTAGGGCTGCCTTTTGCACTACTGCCATCTGTCACCAGACAGACTAAGGGAGCTCACGGACCACACTAAGATGTATGCACATGCCCCCCTCCCCCCACACACCCACCAGCTGTACTGTGTCAGCAATGCAATCTCTCCACACTCCAGAGCCTTAACATTTGAATATCTATACATGGGGCTCTGGGAAAGTATTTCTACCAGGTAAACAAACCTGGGAGAAGTCTTCCAGAATATTTGAATGCATGTACATAGCCTCTGTATGAAAAAGAAAAGGTGGTTTATAGGTTATATTGTTAGAGGCCCAGAATTTAAAACAGGCTGATATATTTAATGGGGTTATGCACTAGTTAGAACTGCTATTGAATATTGCCAAGCAATATAGGATAATACACTCCAGGATGGATATCATCTCCGAGAAACTGTCATGTTCAGAAACAAGGATGAAACTCACTTTCAGCTCAGGGTAAAGGAAAGATTAAGGGAACTGGGCTTATTCACAGTGAACTAGAAAACATTTTGCAATGTTGAACTGGATTATCTAAATTGTAGCCAAATTAATTAAACTAATTTGTAGAGGTAAATTTGTTTACAATGGTTGTCTACAAAAAATAAATGGTAAAATAACATGAGGGAACTAGAAATACATAAAAGTCTTGGATATAACTACTTTATGCTGTAATAAATGCATAGAATACAGTCCTGATTCAGTTAAACCCATTTTAAGGAGAATTTCTAGTCCATCCTTATTTAGCAAGGTTAAGGTGCTCAAAGGGACGTTTAAAAAGTCAGGGTTGTATTTCTAAATTATTTGGGACATCCCAGCCCAAAGGCATAAAATGCCTATTCAGGAAAATAACCTTACTTATTTGCTTATGTGGTATGTGCTTTTCTGAACAAGAGCCTAATGCATGTAATGTCAGTGAGAGATTGATTTCAATAGCATTTTAGGGCCTGCTTAAATTTAAATGTACACATAACTCCTTTGTTGAAATGGGGTCTAAATCAAAGATGAAAAACAAATCCAAAACATTTAGAATTTATTTCAGGATTAGAAAATTGAGGCATGGATAAACAAGATTATGAAAAACAGTCATGATACAGAAATATGCTGATTTCAGAATATAGAAATTTTTGTCTGTTTTCTGTCATATGGCAGCTATAAAAAAAAATTTCAGTGTATTTGAGATAGGAAATATAAAACTCATAACTAAAAATAGGAAATATAACACTCATAGCTAAAATATATGTGAAGTAAATCTTGGAAAATAGATCTCTTAACATAGAGATAAATAGGAAGATGAATAAATATGGAGATATGCCCTAGTGGTTTTGCCAGGAACTCTGGCAAAAATCTCCATAAAATAAAGTGTTGACTGCTTTTTTATCATACATTATTTGTCCACATCATGACATGCTAACTTCCCTCAAAGATTAAGCATTAACAACTCATGAAAATGTGATGTGAGGTCAATCAAAACATATCTCTGGCTTCTAACAAATCTTCAAGGTTTAATGACTGACTGAAATTGACAATGTTCCAGTAAAGCAGATGGATCAGTCTTTCCTACAGCATAAGTTGTTGTTTTCAGACTCTTTCTCACACATGAGGGTGTTTCTCTCTCGCTCTCTCTTTTTTATCCCCTCCAGATGTTCCCAGAAAAGAGAAATTAAAAAGAAAAAGAAAATACCTCAATTTCTTGTCTAGGTTATCCACCAATAGGAGGCCTCAGATTGGTAATCAGATTTAGACCCTTTTACCCTCTGAGTTGATGCTTCATATCTAGCCCTGTAGCTGTAATTTCTGATGGCTCTTCAATGACCTATGGGAAATTATTTTAACACTCTCAGTATGGCTGCTGATGAGTCATCCCCAAACCCATCATACCTGGCTCTTATTTATTGTTGGTAATCTTTGTTAAGTAAAGAAGGGGATGAAGAATGACACACTCATTCAAGAGGCCAAAGTCAGTGTTGGGGCACACTGGCTGGCAATGTAAAATGAAAAGCATACACCTGTCATTAATTCTGTTATATTTAATGTATTAAATGGTGAATGTCAGTCTCCAGTCAATTCAGTATGTTTGAGGTATTTTCAGTTTAACTAAAATCAATAACAAAGAATATTTTAGGGAAGCACATGAGGAATGTATTTGTAGCAGATGAGAATGCTTCTCTCTTGTGGCAACCTTTGGGTCACTCTTACATCTCTGTCTCACTGGACCCACCCTAGAACTACAGCTCACAGCTAGTTCCTTACTTGCCTTGCTCAGCTACTGGTGTACTTGCTAAGAACCAGAAAAGTTCTTGATAATAGGACTCCTCTGTGGTGGACCATAATGCTCTACAAGGTAGAGAAAGCCTCTGTCTTACGGAACAACAAACCGTGCTTCCTGGGAAATGTTAAATGTGCCTTTGTTGTCTCCTTAATTGCTGAGAATATTTCAGTTTTGATAATAGCACATCCTGGACATTACTGTTGGTCTGAAATATGTGCACATCATTTATTTTTCTTTTCATAAGCGTGGCAGTCCTGATTCTGATCTTGTATGTGGCATTGACTGCAGGAGAATTAATTCTGCATTATACAATATAAGATCAGACTGATGCTAGGGACAGACATTATACATAAAACAGTTTAAGTGATCAGAAACTGGTTTAAACAGACATTCAGTGCACATAAACCAGTTTCAAAATGGCTGAAACTGTTTTAAGATAAACCTGGTTGAATGTAGTATCAGACTTAATGGAATTGGGTCAAACTAGTTTATGTAATGTCTATCCCAGACCTCTTCCTGGTTTAAATTAAACCAGAGTCCCCTGCATCCCAGATGCTTTGCAGTGTTGGGCTGGGCTGGGCTGGGCTGGGCTGGGCTGGGCTGTACTGTCTGCACCACAGCAGGGTGTACCCCTCAGCTGCCTAGCCAGAGCTCTGACAGGGACTGAAGACACTGAAGAGTCTGCCTGGCTTCCCCTTGCCACTCGCTACTCAAGCAGGGATACCCCTCTCCCTCCCTCCCATCTCCCATGGCATGGGCCCCAGCCCCATGGACCCTAGCTGGCATGTGGTATTCTAGCTAATGCTGAGAGGTATATGTGTGTGTGTCTCCAATTTCACTGGGGCAGATAGACAGAACAGTGTCTGCTTAGGGCTTTTTGGAGCTAATCAACAAGTCATCTGGTAATATCTCTCCCTTCCTTCCTTGGAAAAAAAACTGTTTACGAAGACCTTGAACTAATGAGAGAGGCTTTTGTTTTCTTGATGGGCTGTTAAACGCTGTGTTATCAGCCCCCTGCTGGCTCCCTTGCCTGTCAGGTTTGCTGAAGATAGTATGAAGAAGCAGGGAGAGGGAAATTGAAAAGCTCAGAATTATCAACAGATGCATGCACTGCACCCCTTCTCCACTTCGTCTTAGACTGCTAGCCAGGGGCTGGGGGCTGGCAAAACTCCCACCCCTTGAGCAGCGAGTGGGGAAAATCTTGGGATGGTGCAGGCAGGGTGGGGCTGGGTCTTCTAGCCTGAGCCACTGCAGGCATATGCCTGCATTTCCTCAGTCCAGAGGGAATGTCTGTGCAGTTGCAAACTGGTTCAATCTAGGCAGGTTAGAACAACCTGCAAATGTTGAATCAATTCAGGCTCAGGCTTTTTGAATGTCTATCCCTAGCCTGAGAGTCTTAAATACTCTCGTATCACAGCTGAGATTTCTCTGGGACATTTTTCTTAGCCTTCTCTCAAGAAGCTGATCTCTAAAACAGCAGAGGTTATGATGAGTCAATAAAGGTGAGCTGTTCTTTTCTATCTGATGAAGTCATGATGTTGCATCTACCAAAAGAGACTGTAAAGCTCACATCAAATTTATGATGGTCAGAGCCTGTTATCTCTGGCTATGAGAATTCTGAAGTTCATCTAATGGAAGCTGCTGCTTTTGAAAATATGTCAAATTTCTAAAAGCCAAGTGTTTTCTAAACTGTTGCAGATTAGCCCTTTTCAAGGGAATCTGTGCCTTGGAACTCCCCTCACAGATTCTTGACTGGAGCAATCCTGGCATGGCTCCTTGAGGGATAAGCCTCTGGCTTCTAGACCTTGGCTCTTCTTTTTTCATGGCCTCCTTGGCTATCTGTAGCAAACTCACCTCTTTCTTTGCTCAGCTCCCAGAAAAGGGGCTTACCTTTTCAAAGCAGGGGAGGGGAGGGTCAGGATGCTGATGTCCCAAACAGTACAGCAGACTGCTCTTCTTCAAACAAAGTCTTTATTCTGCAACTGCAGTTCTCCCTCTCCTGCCTTAAACTCCTGCTTTCTTTCCCTCCAGCTCCCTCAGAGACTTTTTTCTTCACTTCTGGCGCAGTATGACACATTAACACAAACTGTAGCAAAACTGTAGTAGTTTACCCAGGGACTAGCCCTGACATAATAAATGACCAGTTACTAATCAGTCTCTGTAGTCGGCTGCTAGGCTCAGACTATTATCTTCCCCTGGAATGAAAAGGGCATCTAGATGCCCTCATATAAGACTACCTACTGCAACAGGTGCTCATGCTAAGCCCTCCAAAGTGTTCCCCAGAAGGACTCTGGGCCAGAACTCAATCCAATTAGCCTCCTTGGTCACATAAACATGTTTTCTGAGGTTTAGTGATTAGCATATGTGAAGTTGAGTGATTAGCAAAATGTTAGGCATATTTTAGTCCTCACACTGAAGGAGTTGAAATTTAAGTAGCTGCTGAATGTAATAAGGGACAGTATATAGTGCAGTGGGCATGCCTAAACCTATTTCAGTTTTTCCTTAACTTAGTACATCTGTAACTTTTGTCAGAGCCTTCAAAGTATTCACTATATTTAGAGGGTTTTCTGGCATGTGCATGGCCTTTCTTATTGCACTACTGGTGGATTCTACACATTCCATTTCATGTGGCTGGCCCAAGATGGATCACCCAAGTGTCCAGTTAACCTGTTGACAAGTCAGCCTGCTAAAATGGGATTCAGGCCTAAATAATTTTAAAGATTTCTGAATGTAAATGACCTATTCCCTAATGTAAGGTATGAATCAGCAGATACTTAGGCGTGGGCTTAACTTTATGCATCTGAAGTCCTGATTTCAGTCTTAATAATTAATTTGTTCTTAACATACTTTCCTCCAGATTATTTTAATGGGGAAGGGAAGATGAATAAATATTTAAGACTCCAGTGAGAAAGTAATATGTGGGAATGAGTAGTTCAAGGTTAAGAAGCTTTTCCAACTGGGGCAGTTGGATATCTGATAATCATCACCGTGTACATGTGACAAACATTTCCTTTGTGTGGCTTAATGGTGTCACACAATACACGCGTGTGAGGTTTGGGGGGTCTCAAATGAGGTTGCAAAATTGCAAACTAAACCACATCCCCATGTAGTTTAGCTTGCAATGTTGCAAATTGCAATGATGCAGCTGTCAGCTTACTCCCGAGCCATAGGGGAGGCAGGCAGGCTTCGCTGAAAAAAGGATCAGGCCCCTTACTGCTTCTTCCTTCAGCAAGTGCCTGGCAGGCACAGGTGTCTGCCTGAAGGCAGAAGTGGCGAGGGGCCTGATCTTTTTTTTTTT
>NW_017728995.1:54984209-54988369 GCF_001723915.1 Gavialis gangeticus
TGAGCTGCAGGCAGGCTGAGCAGCCCCTGAGCTGTGGGGGGCCCCAGTCCTTCCCTTCACAGTAGCAGTACCCCCCGGGGCCACCCGGGTGGGTTGCTAGCAGCCCAGGAATGAGCTGGCTTACCCCTGGGGCTGTGCAGGGAGGTGTCAGAAATGTGGCTGGGTGAGCTAGTGGCTGGAAAAAGCGGCAGAGATGGTGCACAGGGAGCTAGAAGCCCTGGTAGAATCAGGGTAGATCAGGCTTGGTAGGCTTCCAGCGCCCCATGCACCATCTCCCCAGCCCACCCAGATGCCCTCCTTCAGCCTCCCTATGCTCCCCCAGTGGCAAGCCAGTCCATTCCCATGTGGTCCTAGGTGGCAGGAAGGTGACAGGGACAGTGTGCAGGGTGCTGGAAGCCCCGATGGGCTCGGGGAAGAGTTGGATCCACTTAGGCGTTGCTTCTGAGCTGGGGCAGCCCCTGCCCACTAGCAGCCTGCCCGAGTGGCCCTGGAGGGCACTGCCACCACCGAGGGAAGAACCAGGCCCCCCTGCAGCTAAGGGCTCAGTCAGCCTGCCAGCAGCTCACCCCCTGGCTGATGGAGAGCTGAGCAGCCTTGGGCCCCTCACTGTAACGTGAAGGAAAAGTTGAAATGGTGGGTTTCAATAAAAAACCCACTGTTTCGATTTAGTGGGCATAAGATAAAACCCTGGCGATTGAACCTCTGTCATATGTATAAGCACCCTTGGAATTCAAGAATAGCAGAAAGACACAGTCAGTCAAAACCACTGGAAGAACATTTGAATAATTAAGCTTTCTGTACACTGTCCCTGTGATTCTGTAACCACAAGGTACCTGACATCAGGCAATATCTTCACTCTCAAAATGTTACTTGGTGTACAGATAATCCAGCTGTCAAGTACTGATTAGAAAAGTTAAAGATGAACCCAATACAGGTGTACAAAATTGACTTGTCTGCTGATTTTTTTGAGAGCGAAAAGTTTGAAACAAATTAATCCAAGCCACATTAATATTTCAGGGCAAAAATAAACATAATCATAATCATGTCACGGGGTAAGGCAAATAATAATCAAGAGCCAACTGCAGTGAGGGATATTTTAGGAACAAAGAACTGAGCTAAAACAGGGTTGCATGGAACACACACAAGCCCATCAATTATTAAAATGCGTTGCATCTATTACTCAAATGCTTTGCAGCATGAATTAAAACCTGCCTATACTGACTAGGCAGGCAGCTCTGTAGACCTGCAGCAGCTAGACATTTATATGCAATGCTCATTGTAGAGTTTATGGTTTTATCGTCTTACCTTCACAGGGGTGCAATTACACTGAGGCAGCTCTGCATAATTTGTTTGAAATGAAAATGCTTTAAATCAGTAGAAACAAATGATACAAGTTATTTACATTTTTATTTACTACAAAGATTTGGTCTGCATAAATACTGCAGCCCTTTTCTTCCCAAGAGAATCTGTGGGTTATATTCTCTGTGGAGCTATGCTGAATTAATAAGGTCAGTATTTGGCCTATAGTTGGATGGCTGTTCATTGGTATCTGTTGACTATTACCTTTCCAATGGTATCAGACAGGCTGTCAGGTGTGTCAAAATAATTTTATTTAAAAAATTCCCATTTGGGAGGAGAGGCATTTGTAAATATGTTGGAGACACCTGATGACCATTTTAAAAGTAGCACTAACAGAGTTCAGACAGGAGACTTACTCTCTTTCCTGGTCAAGTAATAGAATCCTAACTCTCATTCCAGCATAAGTTTGATCTCCACCTCCAGTTCACCGTTTCAGGTGTCTAGGATGACATTCAGATGTCTAGTCTTCAAGTCTTGTGAATTTGGGGATTTCTGGTCAGAGCAACAAACCTTGGGGGATGTAGAGCTAGCACCAACAGATTCCATGAAAACTGAGACAAACCGAAGACCTGATGGAATAGGGACTACAGAATCACAAGTTTTGTATATACAACATAACTAGTTAGGACTTTCCAGATCTATCAAGTCCATAAAATGGATAGAAAAGGAGTTAGAGAGGGGCCTGAAGAATGCTTGCCCTCAAACTCACCCAGCCTGTGACTGATTTTAAGGCTATCTGTGGCAAACTTACTTAAATGGACCATTTGGTGGACCATCTGGCTTCAAATAAACATCCAGCTCTTTGCTGCCTCCACCAGGATTCCACACTTCAGCAGCTGATTTTTACATCATTAAGGGAAAAGTAATATTTGTTAATTATTGAAAGAGAGTATGTGTTTTGGACTTTCTGGATTGAGTTTTTAATATAATCAAAATATATTATAGAAGTCATACTCCATAATAATACTTTCATAGTGCTTTTCTTTTGAAGATCTCATCTCAAAGTGCCTATCAATATTATCTGCATTATATACATAGAAGAATTGAGTTTAATGGCTTCCCCAAGGTCACAGGTGAGAGCAACAATTAGAACTGACAATTTCCTGATGATAAGAATTCATCCAATAAAATAGATGGATAGTGTACAGGACACACAGGTGTTAAAAGTTTGATTATTATATGGTGTTTCTTAAACAAGACATAGCAATAACATGGAAACAAGATGAAGTCAAGGAACATAATAGATTTTGGTCTGGAATCATGTTAAAATTAATTTCCACCCCTACTATATAATTGTTCAAATAACCTTCAAGTTTTCAAATGATGGTGACCTGACAATGCTGCATTTTCTTGAAATTTAAGTTGTCTCTAAGAAATACAAGTGCTTGGAAGCATGACTTCTAAACATTTTTAGAGGGCAGTCTACTTGGACCCAGGAAACACAAACTTTGCATTAATCTTTAAATACTAATATTTATTTCTGAATGGAAGTAATAAGTTAATGAACCTAAGAGATACTGCTATAAATAACTGAGATTCATATTTGCTGACAGTTGCACTACCAGAAAAATAAACACAGAGAAAATACGATGCAAATATAACCTACCTTAATATAAACACTTGTCTTGCTATTAAGTCATTTCAATTTTAATGATATGTGAGTTACAATTTCCATAGCAAGTCCATAGAATATATATTAAATAAGAATATAAACAGAATAGAAGAAAAGTAAAGAGAGCAGTATAAATTAGAAGATTATTTTGCATACTTTTAAAAAATGAACTGGTGGAATAACAGATCATAGGTCTACTATTCATCACTAACAACTTCCTTTCCCTATAATGCACATTTCCCCAAACTATCCATTTATTAAAACTCTGAACTATTTGTGGAGATATGTTGTTGTTGAGCTATTTACCATATCATTCTATTAATGCTACATAGAAAGCCATGCTATTTGGGGAAGGCAAAGGATTTGAAAAGCACTACTACTGGCTCACATGGTGAAAAAGATACCATCTTCCTACTACTTAGTGTGTGTCCATGTACCAAGACAAAGACTTATTTTAAAGGAATTGCCCTTTCATCTTTAGCAGATTTGTCATGTGCAGGGGAATTAGTTGATATGGTCCATTATTGAGGGTGGTGCTGCTTTGCAGTAATACTGAAAGTGACTGTCGTCTGCATGTTCTTCTTCAAACTGTGTAAGATCCAAAAGGTTGAGGTCTGTATCTTGTAGTTGTCAGCTAAATTAGACACTTCTGTGGCTTCGGGAAGGGTTCAGCACAAGAGTGCCTTTCTACACTCTGATTGCATTCTTCAAATGGCTGTATACAGAAATTTTAGAATGACTGGGCCAAACTCTACTCTGACTTTAGACCCTATCCCTATTGACTACAGTGACATGGTATAAACTAACATTTGTAGATTAATATAAATTCAGATTCTTTTCTATCACTGAGACTGTCTGAAATTATTTCTGTTAGATGAATTAACTGTTAGAATTAACAGTCCTGATGAACACCTTCATTTATTCATCATTTATTAGATGAATAAATGAATTAGTAACATAAATTCATCTCAGGAATAAGGTATGTATTTTGTCAGTAGAATCTTCAGGTGTCTATGGCATTTGGGTTCTATTTGAAATACTGTATTATGATCCTTAGACTGGCTATCCTGTTTCACTTAAAAGGTATTTGGAATACTGCTGTGGCCAGGTGATGTGATCTATTCTTTGGGCCTTGAGGACTGCGGCTGTTGTGATCCCCAAGGCTTGGGGTGTATGAAAGGAGCTGGGG
>NW_017728995.1:54988380-54989554 GCF_001723915.1 Gavialis gangeticus
TTTAGACCCTATCCCTATTGACTACAGTGACATGGTATAAACTAACATTTGTAGATTAATATAAATTCAGATTCTTTTCTATCACTGAGACTGTCTGAAATTATTTCTGTTAGATGAATTAACTGTTAGAATTAACAGTCCTGATGAACACCTTCATTTATTCATCATTTATTAGATGAATAAATGAATTAGTAACATAAATTCATCTCAGGAATAAGGTATGTATTTTGTCAGTAGAATCTTCAGGTGTCTATGGCATTTGGGTTCTATTTGAAATACTGTATTATGATCCTTAGACTGGCTATCCTGTTTCACTTAAAAGGTATTTGGAATACTGCTGTGGCCAGGTGATGTGATCTATTCTTTGGGCCTTGAGGACTGCGGCTGTTGTGATCCCCAAGGCTTGGGGTGTATGAAAGGAGCTGGGGGGGTGTGTGTGTGGGGTGGGGGGCGCTTGTAGTAGCTGTGGGGATTTCACACCCCCCCAAACCTGGGAGATTGTAGCTGCCACAATCCCCCAGCTCTCAGGGAGCTCCTGTGGCTTGAAGCCCCTCTACTGTGGGAGCTCCCAGCCATGGGAGTTTGCTTCTTGCCACTGCAGGTGGAGCCCAGGATCAGGCTCCCCTGAGTTGGCAATAACGTGAGAGAGGATCTAATCTGCAGTCCCACAATTGCATCTCCTGTCTGCATGTGTGGCATGGTAGGAGGTATGATTGTGTGGATAGTGCATTAGATCCCATTGTGCCTTTCCCTGCATGTGGAGAGAGGACCATAGGGCATGGGGGGAGCAGGACTGTTTACTTAATTCCTTCCCTTCTTAAAAAAACAAAGACAAAGCTCATGGTAGTAGTAGCATTGATGGAGTCCTAAGTAGCCTTTAAAATCAGCGCTTCATCTGTGACAATGGAAGGTTGAATTCTTTTGCTATGCTGCCACTTAGCTGGAAGCATTTTGTGCAGATTGTGTTAAAAGTGTAACAGCACATGTTTCTGTTAAGGTGCTAGTGTCTTTGCAACTGAAAAAAAAGTTTAAAATCTATAATAAAATTTATTGCTACTGCACACTTCAGTAAAAATGGTCCATAATACCCTAAAATTGCTGAAGTCTCTTTTTTGTTCCATAATTTTTTTCCTATTTTGGTAAAAAAAAAAAAAAAAAAAAAAAAAAAAAAAAA
>NW_017728995.1:54989565-55002252 GCF_001723915.1 Gavialis gangeticus
AAAAAAAAAAAAGAAAGAAAAGCAACAGGCCTGATTTTGATTTCATTTATACCAGTATCCCTTCAGATTGGCTCCATTAGAGTGCATTAGTGTTAATATTTGAAACCCAACTACTGAGCTAATATCCTTCTTTTTAAATGCATGCAATGCCAATACTTTGATGTAGCCATTGCTCCTCTTCTATCTTATGATTCTTTGAACTTCCATTAGGCTCATCTACCCTCATACCCACTCAAACCTACTGGCAAACCTTTACTGTTATATAATAAGGTAGGAGGAGAGGGGGTGAAGACGTAGGAACATGACTGTTGGCTTCCAAAGTACATACTGTTTTTTGATAGACATAAATAATAATAGAATTTGTCTTAATAAAGGATTATTTCTTATGCAATATATCACTCAAGTGTCTGGGTAAGGATTGTTCAGTCCCCATTTCTGAATGGAGACTAAAAAGCTTTCTCTCTGAACTAATGTCTAATAAATTGGTTTTGACAAGATTTTGTAATAATAGGTACTGAATCTGAATTCTTCCAGCAGTCTCCTAAGACTGTCACGTAGACTTTAAAAGTTTCTCTTGCCATTCCCATTATTCTCTTTAATTCCAGATGTCCAGGAAGAGCACACAGCTCTTTCTTAGCTCTTCCTGGATGGAAGAGCACACACCAACAGCAGATGCTTCCTCAGCCTGACAAAGGGTTTTTAAACCTGAAAGCTTGCTAAGAAAAATTTTCCCAACTATTTAAGTTTGTCTAATAAAAGATATTAGATTCACCCAAAGAACCTTGTCTGCCTCTGTCCTTAGACCAACACGGCTACATGCTACACCCCTGTAATATGGAAGAGATCAAACTGAAGCACTTCATGCCTTAGAGTGTGTGCACACCCCGAGCAAGCAAACTTTGAAATGCACAGGTTCAGGTCCTGTTTGAAAAACAGTCAGATTTATGGGTTCTGAAGAGCTATACCTCCAAAGATGAGGAGGATTCAAGGTAAATTGAAGGGGACGGATGTGAAGAACATCTAGAGGAGACAATGGGTTGGTGGTGATTTTTAAAACAGGCCAACCCTGATGGATCATTTTAGTATGAGAAGTAACTGGTTTATGTTGTACTGTATTGATTTCAGTATGTACTAAGATTGAAAAATAACATATTATGTATATAGCCAGTATTTTATGGATAATTTATAACTTCATGCCTTAAGTATATATATCTTCGTATTTAGAAACGCCTTCATTTCTCTTTGTTCAATCTGTGCACATGCAGTATGATGCCTCACATTTTAGCTGTTTGAATGACTTCAGTGCAAATCAAAAGTGCCTGTATGTTTTTAAATGATTGCAAATCTTTTGTTTCCTGTTCAGCTAACTGAAAGGGAGAATGTATTTTAAATACGCTCTCAAATGCATGCAGAGCTGAAAAGAAGCAAGAGGAACTGCAGTGCGGAAAGGCTATATATTACAGTAAATAAGATATTGGAAGTGGGTGAGGGGGAGGTTTATAGTGAATGTACCATCTCAGCTACAACTCCAGGAGGACCATGGCAACCCCTACAAAGAATCCTACTATGAAAGCAAAGTGCTTTTTTATTGGCCATTGTTACTCAAATAATTAAATTTAATGATGGGTCTAGAATCTGAACTGTTACATGTTTAAAATATTGTTTTGGTGGGAGTCATGAACCAAAATACCCAAGAAGAAAGAAAAGTCTCCCACGCTTCTAATGAATTGGATTTAATTAGCAGCAAGAAAAATGCTTTTATTTGTTGCACCATTGCAAGGTGCATCAAAAGATTAAATATTGGGCTAAAAAACACTTCGTAAAAAGGGAAGAAAATGAATAAAATATAAATATATGCAGCTCTAGCTATACAAGCAGCCCAGAATTAGTGACTTAAGGTAAGATTTTCAAGAATGACTGAGACACTTTTTCTCCTAAGACTGCAGCCACAAAGGGGTTTGAGTATCTAATTGACCCTTTAGGTGCCTAAACCAAAATTTTAGATCCTTAAATCTCCTGTTCAGCTGTCACCTACCTCTAAAGTCACCTAAATGGCCAAGATACTCAGTTTTTTACCAGTTTCATTTAGGATCATAGAAAGTTAGGGTTGGAAGGGACCTCAGGAGGTCATCTAGTCCAACCCCGTGCTCAAAAGCAGGACCATCCCCACCTAGATCATCCCAGCCAAAGCTTTGTCTAGCTGGGTCTTAAAAACTGCGAAGGATAAAGATTCCACAACTGCTCTGGGTAGCCTGTTCCAGTGTTTTATTACCCTCCTAGTGAGAAAATTCTTCCTAATATCTAACCTAAACTTCCCTTGCTGCAGCTTGAGCCCATTGCTCCTTATTCTGTCATCTGCCACCACTGAGGTATTGTTCCTGCAGGTAGTTGAAGGCTGCTATTAAGTCCCTTCAGTCTCCTTTTCTCTAGACTAAATATAGCCAGTTTACTCAGTCTTTCCTCATCAGTCATGTGCTCCAGCCCCCTCACCATTTTTGTTCCCCTCTGCTTGACTGTGCTGAATAGAGGGGAATAATCACTTACCTTGACCTACTGGGAACACACCTACCAGTTCAGCCCAGAATGCCATTAGCTTTCTTAGCAGCAACGTCACACTGCTGATTCATATGCAACTTATTGTCCACTGTAAACCCCCAGGTCCTTTTCTGCAGAGCTGCTGCCCAGTCAGTCAGCCCCCAGCCTGTACCAGTGTATGGGATTTTTCCGTCCTAAGTGCAGGACTTTGCAGTTCTCCTTGTTGAACCTCATGAGATTTCTTTTCGCCCAATACTCCACTTTGTCTAGGTCAGTCTGAATCCTAGCCCAACCCTCCAGTGTATACTACCCCTAGCTTGGTGTCATCTACAATGTTGCTGAGGGTGCACTCTATGCCATCTTCCAGGCCACTGACAAAGACATTGAATAAAACCAGCACCAGGAGGACTGACCCCTGGGGCACTCCACTGATAACAGCTGCCAACTAAACATCAAGCCATTACTACCCTCTGAGCCCAATGCTCCAGCCAGTTTTCTATCCACTTTACAATCCATTCATCCAGTCTATATCTCCTTAGCTTGCCTATGAGAATGTTGTGGGAGACTGTATCAAAAGCCTTGCTAAAATCAAGGTATACCACATCCACCAGTCTCCCCACATCCACAGAGCCAGTCATCTCATCATAGAAAGTAAGGGACCCACACTTTCCGTGATCTTCCTCTTGCTACCAACGTACTTGTAGAAAATCCTTACATATTCTTTGGGTCACCAAGAGAATGAGAAAGACTCTGTGGCCTGGGTTCCAAGACATGGTCCAAAGAATATATTTATAGGTTTACCACACCTTTTTCTTGGCATTTCATACTGAGTAACTAAGGTGGCTCTATGCTCAGCATGCTGACTTCTGTGGATCCCATTCATGGGTTCTAATTGGCCCTGTATATTGTTACAGGGAGCCTGGGTGCTTAACACTGGACATTTGCATTCTACTAAATGACAGGATACTTTAGAGTTAGACACTACTACACTGAACCAAGTCCCCTTGCAGTGTGTCTATACTGTGTCCCCAGTGTCCTGGCAAGGATGCTTCTGAATATTTCCCACCCACCTGCTCCACTGCATACACTAACCCTAGGAATGCAGCAGTGAAAGTGCTTCACGGGTTCCAGCACACCTCAGACAAGTCTGGAAACAACAGGGGACAGTGTGTGTGTGTGTGTCTTCATAAAAAATTATCCTTTGCTTAAATGTTTACATGGAGAATCCAGGTGCCTCTTCCCTTTAATATTTTTTGGCCATAATTTTCAAATTTTTGTGGTACAACTTCAGAAAAACAAGGGTCTTGTGTGAGATGCATTGTTGTCCAAAGGAAACAAAACTCATGGCAGAGGTGATATCTTTTATTAGACCAAATAGATATTTGCAAAAAACATCTTTATTTGCAAGCTTTTGGGCACAGGCACCCTTCATTAGGTATAGGAGATTGCAAAAATTGTAAGACTTCTCCTAGGTAGAAATGAAAATTCATTATTTCACAGGAGAGCTTCAAATGATTTAATAGATTTCATAGACCTTAGGGCTGGAAGGGACCTCAGAAGATCATTGAGTCCAACCCCCTGCCCCAGGGACAGGAAGTCAGCTGGGGCCAAAGGATTCCAGCAAGATAAATGTCCAAATGTCTCTTAAAGTAGTCCAGAGTAGGTGCTTGCACCACCTCTTGCAGCAGTCTGTTCCAGGCCTTGGGGGCTTGGACAGTAAAGAAGTTTTTCCATAAGTCAAGCCTGAAACAGTCTTAGAGCAGTTTGTGATCGTTTGACCTTGTCATCCTTTGGGGAGCTTTGGAGAACAGGTGTTCCACCTGATTCTGATGTGCACCCCTTATATACTTATAGGCCACCACCAGGTCCCCCCTGAGCCTGCGCTTATCCAGGCTGAAGAGTCCCATGGCTCTCAGCCTCTCATCATAAGGCCTGTTCTCCTGCCCTCTGATCAAGTGCATGGCTTTCCTCTGGATTCTCTCAAGCTTCTCCACATCCTTTTTAAACTGTGGAGCCCAGAATTGGATGCAGTACTCCAGCTGCAGCCTCACCAAGGCAGAGTACAGTAGGAAGATGACATCTTGGGATTTGCTAGAGAAGCATCTTTGATGGTAAGCCAGTTTTGCTTGCTTTACCAGCTGCAACATCACATTGGTGGCTCATATTCATCTTCTGGTCAATCATGATCCCCAAGTCCCTTTCAGCCATGGTGCTAGTGAGCGTAGCACTGCTGAGCCTATAAGCATGCTGTGGGTTTTTCTTCCCAAGGTGGAGTACCTTGCATTTTTCGGTGTTGAACGCCATCAGGTTTTCATCCACCGGTGTGGTAAAGTCTCCTGTTTGGAACGGTTCATTTGGAACATAGCACTCCTGTTTGTTTATTTTTCTTTTTATGCTCCTATTTTTTAGAACTGTTTACTAAAACAAACAAACAAAACCCAAAACTAGATCAGGGTGAAGGGAGGGGAAGTTTTGGGTTTTGTTTTTTGCCACTCACAGGGAATGGGGCTGCACCAGCTGAGCGCTGAGCTTGGACCTGTCCCTTGCGAGCAGCACATGCCCAACCCCCAGGTGCTCGACCCACAGTGAGGGCATGCAGGAGTCAGTATAAGTTAAGCACTGAGCCCAGCATCATTTGCAGGGGATGGTGATACAGTGTTTAAGTCGAGGTTGAATTTTAAGTGTTAAAAATCAGGCTTCAAAACTCAACTTATACACCATAAAATACAGTAATATAGTACTAGGCCCCTAGCATATTAGTAAAGGTTCTTGTTTCTCTTTAACTAGAGAAAATGTGTTGTGTTACGTATGAAGATGCACCACATCATCTGCACCCCCTTTTCAAAATCCTAGATCCACCCATGACTGTTAAGCTTGGTAAGTATTCACTTTAAATCCTTTCAAATATAATGCCCCCATCCTAAATATGGTCTTTACTCACTGGAGAGTCTTATACTGTAAAGAAGGGCTATTTGTCTAAATAATGGACTTGTAGTCATAAATTACAGTCTTCAGCAAGGTCCCATTGAAGTCAGTGGGATACCACTCAAAAGTGCCAAGCTCATTCCCATGCCATGTAAGTGGCTCCAGGCTCAGCGCTCAGCTGGTGTGGCTGGGCTTGGTGCTCAGCAGTGCCTCTTACAACAGATTGGGCTGGGGTCAGTGCTCAGCTGGTGTGGCCCCATCCCCCATGTGCAGTGCTGCCTGGCCTGCACCAGCCAAGCCCTGAGCCTAGCCCCATCTGCTGTGAGTGGTGCTGCTGGGTGCTGAGCCTGGCCACACTACCCAAGTGCCTAGCCTGGTGCCACTTGCAGGGGGTGGGGCTGTGCTCAGTGCTTGGCAGTGCCACTTGCAGCAGACAGACAGGGTCAGGCTTGGCATTCGGCTGGAGTGACCCCATCCACTGTGAGTGGTGCTGGGCTCAGTGCTTGGCTGGCACAGCCCAGGCAGCACTGCTCATAGAGGATGAGGCCATTCCAGGTGAGCGCCAAGCTCAGCCCCATCCCCTGCGAGCAGTGCTGTGGCACGTATCCATTCCTCAGGTGCCTGGCCTGCAGCAAGGGCATGCAGGGGCCAGTATAATTCGACCCCATATTTCTTATCCAAAAATTTAGGTCAACTTATACACCGGATCTAGAAAATTCCTAAGTTTTTGGATCAGAAAAATGGGGTCAATTTATACACTGTGTTGACCTATAAACCATGAAATACAGTTTTTAGCACCCATGGAGCAAAGAGAGATTAGTAGGAATCAGATATACTACAATGAGCCATAAAGCCAATTGACTTCCTCCATGCTGAATAGAAATGCCACTGCCCTTCCCAGGCAGTTAGTTTAAAGTTTGAGTGGAGCAGGAATGAAGAGGGGGTGGGTGGTACAACTACACCCTCTCTGGATCCATCCCTGTTAAAAGTAAACTATTTAGAGCCAAAATATTTGTTAGGAGGCATCTATATATTAGATAAATGTTTTTGCAATGTGGAAACATAAAGAACAAAAAAGAGTGAAGGGTGTATTCCTAATATTTTTCCAGGGTTAAGAGAAGATCTGTATAAGTGATAAATGTGCATTTCTTTCTTTCAAAACTTAAACATTTTTTGTGAAAGATTGTTTTATAATATACCTTGGTTGAATTACGGGTGAAAAGACTGCAAAAATACTGTTTTCCTTTTGTGTAACTGAAGTTGTGATTTAAATCAGTTTCATGATATGTTTGTTTTCAGAGGCTAGTGTTCTAGATGGGCTACAGAGACCCAGTTTTAGTACCCTTCTTTGCTACTGACTTCCTGTCTGACCTTTGTAAAGTTGTTTAATCTTTCTGTACCTTAGTCCCCCCAACTGTTAAAGGGAAATAATTGCACTTTCCTACCTTACTTATCCTTATTCATATAAGGATGAATAGATGCATTTAAGATTGTGAGGTGCTCATATACTATTGTAACAGGTACTGTATAAATACTTAAGATTGATGGATTGTTTAGGAGATGAAGAAGCATGATTGAGAATAACCTTCCACAAGAACAATATGCTTTAGTATTTAACATTCACGGTTGCTTTCAGCTGTAGCAGGACTGCAAGCCAGGCATGTAGTTAACAGCATTAGCTCAGTGACACTTTTCTTACATTCAAAAAAGTGTTCTTCATTAAACAGTGATCTGCCTACATGCTAATGGGTTTAGAGCATAATCCACATAAATCACTCACTGCATTTCACTATGAAGATAAGCCACCTCAGAAATGACACCCAAGGAACGTAATATGCTTTAACCAAGCTGTCAGGTGGAAGTTGAATATTTGTCACTGAATGAGATATGACAGACTTATTTTTTCACTGTTTTCCTCAGTAAACTCTATGAATGAATTTCACATGATGGGTATAATGTTACCATCAGCAACCATTCTCTCCTCTTGCAGAGAACCATGTAAATCAAACCAAATATAAACAATCAAGAGCTTTTGAAAATGTTGTACATCTAGTACAGCCAGGTATAACAGCAGTAGTACATTAGGGGCATGTTTACATGAAATGCTTAACTTCGCATTAGCATAGTTTACTGTGAAGTAAGCATGTGCATCTACATGTGCATTTGCTTACTACACAGTAAACCTCCCGAATCCTGAGTAAATTAACTGAAAAAAATCACTGAGTAACAGCACTGTAGCACTCGTGTGGACACCTGAGCGGGAACAATATCTGCTCCCAATCAGCTGTCCACCAGGGGGCTGGAGACAGCTCTCTGCCTCCAGCAGTTGCCTGCTGCTGGGGTGGGCTCTGCCACAGGAACCTGGGTAGGGACTATGTCCCCATGCCCTGTCAGTAGGGAGCCACAAGCCCCTTGCTCTGAGATTGCGATCAGGGAGCAGGGACTGGGAGATCCCTATCTTCCAGTCCCCTCTCCACCATCGCAGTCAGGAAGCAGGGATACCCTTATCTCCCCACAGTGGACCTGCAGTCATGAAGCCAGTGCTAGGAGCTCCCTGCTGGTGGGGGCTGAGAAGCCTATTCCTCCCTCAGCTCCACGCTTGTGGAACTGGGGATGACACTGCTCTGTAAAGGAAGTCTTGTGTTGTCCTGGGGCAACCCAGACCCAAGCATTCCCCCACATGCCCTGAGGCATCTGCCAGGTGCTGAGAGCCATTGTAGGGCTCATCATCACCTGCAGATGCAACCTCTGGACTCTAGGTGGTGCCAGATATACCAGCTACTTGTTCTCTTTCTGGGCTGGACTCCAGACCCTGGTGGAGCCTGGCTTCCAGATCTCAGCCCTGTCTGGGGGATGGGCCCATGGGGAGTATGTCACCCACTGTCTGCCCCACCTGGGGAACAGGTGTGTGTGGGTGGGACATGCTTTTGATGTGTAGGGTCTCTGCTTTTCATTGGGATGGGCCAGGGGTCCACAGCCTGCAGGGCATTTTGGCAGCCATCTCCCCAGGAAGTGTGGGGCTTTGCTGGGTCCCTAATATAAGCATCTTTGGGCATTGCTTGGCCAACCTAGTAAGGAGGGCTTTAAACTAGGTTCCACAAGGTATGGTGATCAAAACCCTCCAGCAACAGAGCACATAGTCCAAAGAGACAGTACTTGAAGAATGAGTTTAACTCTGAGAATCAGCCAGAGACCTACACGACTGCAACAAGTGGTGCTAAAGGGAAGCAAGTAGGTCAAAATGGAAAATATGCCTGATGCATGTATAAAAATGTGAGAAGTATGGAGAATAAACATGATAAGCTGAAAGATCAAGCCTGTGAAAAGGACTATGATATGATTGTCATCACAGAGACCTGGTAGGCAGTTTTTATGACCAGAATGTCAACATTGAGGGATACACTCTGTTTTGGAAGAACAGGTTGGGGAGAAAAGATGGTGGTGTTGTCTTGTGTGTCAAAAAATGCATACACTTGTTCCCTGGTTCTGGAGGAGGAAGATGGCAAAGCATAATGGATTTGGGTGAAAATGAAAAGTGGGGATTTATTATAGGCCACCAAATCAGGAAGAGGAGATGGCTGAGGCACTCTTCAAGCAGGTGACAAATCTATCCAAAAGCTAGGATGTGCTACTGATGAGAGAATTCAGTTGTCCAGACATATGCTGGAAGAACAATGCATCCAAACATAAAATGTCAAGCCAGTTCCTAACTTGTATGAAGGACAACTTTCTCTTCTAGAAAGTGGAGGATACAACTAGGGGAGCCTCTATTTTGGATCTTGTCCTGACCAACTGGGAAGAATTGGTGGAGGATGTGAAAGTGATGGGTAACTTGTGAGGAAGTGATCACGATACAGTAGAGATCAAGATCCTAAGATGGGGAAAGCATGAGGTCATCAAAATTAGGACACTAAATTTCAAAAAGGCAGACTTCATGCAAATCAAGGAGTAAATAAGCCTGGTGTCATGGGAAGATAAATTGAAGAATAAATGTGCCCTGGAAGGCTGGGGGATTCTGAAGGGCACAGTACTGGAAGCCCAAAATGAAACTGTCCTGACATGATGGAAGCAGAAGAAGAATGGCAAGAGACCAATGTGCCAGCAGAAGGAACTTTTAAAATGCCTCAAATACAAAAGGAAACATACAGGCAGTGGAAGAATATGTCACCAAGGAAGAGTAGCAGGAAATAGCAAGAACCTTCAGGGACAAAATCAGGAAGGCAAAGATAAAGAACAGGCTTCACTTAGCAAAGGAGGTTAAGGATAACAAGAACAAGTTCTATAAGTATGTTGCCAGAAAAGAAGGAGCAAGGAAGCTGTGGGTCCTCCTTTAATAAGACAGAGGGAACTAACGGAAGGTGCAAAGAAGGCAGAGCTACTCAACAGCTACATCAGGAAAAGATTAAGCTTCAGCCAGACCCCTAAGGAGAATTATCTGGATAAGAAAAGGGGCAAGCTGAGGGAGGAGGTAAAAAAAGAGATGGTCAGAGAGCTTTTGTTGGGTCTAAATGAATTAAAGTCAACAGGACTGGATGAACTACATCCCAGGGATGAAGGAACCAGTAAAGGAGATCTTTGAGCCCATGGCAGTGATTTTCATGAAGTCATGGGAGATAGGCCAGGTATCAGAGGACTTGAAAAGGGCCAACGTACTGCCCCTCTTTCAAAAAGGAGGACTTGGGGAACTACAAACCAGTTAGCCTCACCTCACTACCTGGGAAGTTACTGGAGCAAATCTAAAGGAAGGCCATTTGCAAGCATCTGGAGGAGGAAAGGCTGATTACAAGCAACAAGCATGGATTTATGGAAAACAAATTGTCGAATAAACTTGATCTTCTTTGACAAAGTAACTACTTGGGTGCATGAAGGGAATGCTGTGAATATAGGGGGACAGCAGGAAATAGGGGATATGATATTTACTAGGGTGCCCATCGGGGTAACTAGAAACAGTAGCCACAAACTAAAGGAGAGCAAATTTAGATTGGACATCAGGAAAAATTCTTCACAGTGAGGGTTGCCAAAATATGGAATACACTTCCAAGGGAGGTGGTGCTGTCCCCTTCCTTGGAGGTATTTAAGAGAATATTGGACAAACACCTGGTTGGGGTCATCTGACCCCAGCACTCTTTCCTGCCTAGGGCAGGAGGTCAGACTTAATGATCTAATAGGTCCCTTCTGACCCTAAAATCTAGAAATCTATGAAATAATGTGTCTGGACTTCAGCAAGGTTTTTGACAAGGTCCCGCATGACGTTGTCATAAACAAATTGGAAAATTAATGTGCTAGATAAGGTGGATAGGTAACTGGCTCAATTGCTGCAAACAAAGGGTAAATTTTAATGGGTCCATGTCAGAATGGCATGAGGTTTGAATGGAATCCCACATGGGTCTGTCTTGGGCCCAGTGCTGTTCAACACACTTACTAATGATTTGGATGCTTGCATAGAAAGTTCCTTGAGCAAGTTTGCAAACAACACACAACTGGGAAGGACTGTGAACACATTGGAGGAAAGGAGAGCAATTCAGAAGGATCCTGATAGATTGAAAAGTTGGGCTAGAGCTGACAGGATGAAGTTCAATGAGAACAAATGCAAGGTGCTACAAAAATACAAACATAAAGTGGGTGACACGTAGATTGATGGCAGCACTGTGGAAAAGGACTTAGGAGTCTTAGTAGATCACAGATTCAATATGAGTCTACAGTGTGATGCAGCCTCACAAAACATGAATGTACTTTTGGGATGCATCAATTGAAGCATTAGGTACAAGAACCAGGAGTTGATATTGCCTTTCTTCTCAGCACTAATTAGGCCTTATCTGGAGTATTATGTGCAGTTCTGGACTCCACATTTTAAAAAAGATGTGGTGAAGTTAGAGGAGGTTCAGAGGCAGGCAACAAAGATGATAAAGAGCATGGAAGGCAAGTCATAGGAGAAGAGAGTGAAGGAGCTAAGCATGTTTACCTTGTGGAAAAGTAGCTTAGGAGGGCTCATGATAGCAGTCATCAAATACCTGAAAAGCTGCCCTAAAGAAGAGGCTACAGAGAAGAGGATGCGGACCAAAGGCTTAAAGTTTCAGGAAAGTAGGTTTAGACTGGATATCTGGAAAAAACATCTTCACTGTTAAAATAGTTAGGCAGTGGAATAGCTTGCCTAGGGAAGTTATGGGCTCTCGATCACTGGAGGTGTTCATGATCTAGATAGCTATGTCTATATTCAACTATGGGTATTTCCCATAGTATGGTTCTGGGCTTGGACAGTTGCCCCTCCCCAGCTTCCCTGCTACATGTGTCAGGCTGTTTGCAAGGCCTCCTCAGAGGCATTGAGTGTTGGACACAGCCAAAGGTGAAGACTTTGACTGAGGTGTGCCAATCCTTCTGCTGGGACCAAAGCTGGAGGTTTCTGGCTAGGGGATCATGCCCCTCCAACAAGGACCAGACCAATCTCCATATTTGGAGTCAGGAAGGAATTTTATCCCATGGTCAGACTGGTATGGACTGTAGGGGATTTTGCCTTCCGTTTTAGTGGGGATGTGTGGTGTGGTCTTCTACCTAGGATGTTTTGAGCATATATTGACAACACTTCATAGAAGCAGGATATTGGCTGCTGTGGTTTCCTTGTTTTGCCTGTAGCAGGTTAGGGTCTTAGGTCTGTGTTGTGTTAGGGTTGATGGCAGTCTTATGTAGATTTTAGATTATGGTTGTATGGGATTGATTTGGATATGGATGGTCCTGGCTTAGGCAATGGGCCTGAACTAGATGAACTGGAATTCACCATCCAGCACAAGTTGGCAAAGGCATGCAGTAAGGCAGCGGCCCTGGATTTTAGGAGGGCAAATTTCAACGAGCTAAGGAGGATAGTTGGGGAAGTGCTGAGGTCTCAGAGGGGCAGGGAGACAGGTGTCCAAGGAGAGTGGTTGCTTCTCAAGGAGATGATCCTCCAAGCCCAAAGGAAGGTAATCCCAACAAGGATCAAAGGGAGCAGGAGGGCGCATAAGCCCCCATGGCTCACCAAAAGCATCCGGGAATGTCTCCTTGCTAAAACGGTGGCTTACACCCAATGGAAAGAAGGGGTCATCACCAGGGAGGGCTATTCTGCAGTTGCTCGGGGATGTAGGGGGATAGTTAGGAAGGCTAAGGCAGAGATGAAACTGGGATTAGCTTCCTAGATTAAGGACAATAAGAAGTCTTTTTTTAAATACATAGGGGGTAAAAAGAAGGTCCCAGGTA
>NW_017728995.1:55007252-55020323 GCF_001723915.1 Gavialis gangeticus
CGGTCACAAGCTGGCAGAGGGTAGGTTTAGGTTGGACATCAGGAGGCGATATTTCACGGTCAGGGCGGCTAGGGTCTGGAACCAACTTCCAAGGGAGGTGGTGCAGGCTCCTACCCTGGGGGTTTTTAAGAGGAGGTTAGATGAACACCTTGCTGGGGTCGTTTGACCCCAGTGCTCTTCCTGCCATGGCAGGGGGTCGGACTAGATGATCTGCTAAGGTCCCTTCCGACCCTAGAAACTATGAAACTATGAAACTTGGCTTGAATTTGGGTCTCTAGTGACATCTCCAGTTTCATTCAGAAAGTTTCATAGAGCTTTGTAAAATAGTCTTGCAACCATGCTTACAGAATGTAATGACCTGTACAATTATTTTTTTCCATAAGAAACAGTTATCTTCTTTCTCGTTGGTATTTTATGTCATCTGATATTGGAAATAACCTAGAAAAAAAAGCTGTTCCCAAATTATTAAGTGAATAATAATTCACATGGATCACTTCAGTAAAATATGCACTTGGTTGGTTTTACAGTAAAGTGAAATGACCTTTTAGAACCACTGATGCTTAAAGGAATGGTCACTTATTAAGATTTATAAGATTTGTATTTGCTAATAATTTACAATCATGAATAAAATAGCTTTTGCTTCAACCATTGCTGTGTGATCTAAGAGAAAGGGAGAAGGTAGCATAGATGATGACTTCTAAAGTAATCTTTTTATACCCATAATCCTGGGGTATGGAATCAATTCTCAGGTCTATTCAGATCTTTTTCTTTTAAAATCTGGCTAGTGAAAAGGTCTTACTGTTAGAGACTGCCTGTTGGTCTGTATCTCAGTGCCTGATCTTCATAGAGGACACACATTTTCTCATATTTCCTAGCTTAGCTTAATGCAGACAAGCAAACCAGTAACCATTAGAGAATGAAAAAATACACATAAATTACTTATAGCCCTGAATATTGTTTTCATGATGCTGAACACACACACATCAAGCATTCTACATCACATTAAAGGTGATGCAGAACATTAAAAAAAGGCAAATCAGGTAAACAGTTTAAAGTGTTCTTTCATGCTTAAGCCTTATGAAATTACTTTCCACTTAAGGTTCCTTTCAAAAGACATCTCAAGGCTTCTGTTAAAATTCATAGTCAATCCTCAATGAACAAACAATGAACACTGTACAAAGGAGTTAACTATATTAGCTGTATAATGATAATGTAGAGTATTGGGTAATGTGTCTTTGCAATATGATCACATAAAAGCCAAACAGATTCTATAACTTTTATTGTTGAATAAGCCAAATCACAAGGGAATGTTTTTTACTTGGTTATGCACCTGGATTTTCATAGCTGTAGCTGAAAGGAAATATTTAAGTCTGCATTAAAGTAATGTACTTAATCATATCCCTTTTCTCTTTCTACTGTGGTTATTCAGTGAAAACTGAATAGATGACAGCTCTGTTTAAAATATTAGTCTGCAGTCAGATTTCCAGAAATATATTGTAATAGAACTATTAACAGTTATAAATGCAGATATAAATATATTATCAAGATCTGTATATAAAGAATGCCTACAGAGAATGCTATTATAATAAAAAATATAATCCTAGAAATCATCCCACACTGTAGGATTGTTTAGAATTGTGTATAATTTGGGTGGTCCTGCCAAAGAAAGTTTTCCACTGTATATAATGCCACCCCAAATATTGCATCAGATGGTTCCTTCTCTGAAGTGGAGATTACAGTCCTTCCCACATTCAAGGAAATTCCAAGGGCCATCCCAAATGTCTCAGGTGGCTCTTTATAAGTGCGACCAAATGAGCTCACGTGCATTTCCACAGGCTCAAATAGTGTCATATAGTTGTGCCACAGCTACTTGAGCCCCGGGAACACTCATGCACACATGCTCTAGTGCTCAGCAAGTTCCCCGGGTGGGGTAGAAGAGGTGGGGCCCAGCATCTGGGCTGGCCCCAGCAGCCTTATGTGGAGTCTTGGGGCTCTAGCAGTGGCTATCTGACACAGAGCCTGGCTGGCAGCTGAGGCATGGCTCCAGCTAGCCAGGTTTTGCTTTCGGGTGGTGCATGCTTGCCGCTACATGCACCACCTTGCTTTTTTCAGGTGCAGGCTTTTTTTGGCACCGGAATCTCCTGGTGTCAAAAAACCCTGCCATGCTGAAAATTAGCAGCATGGCAAATGCCTGTATGTGCAGCATGCACAATATGAAATCCTTAATCAGTAATGTTTCTTTTTCAAGTCTGAGAAATGAACTTTCATTCTTGGTAAGCCATCCCTCAGTTCCACCATCTTCATCCATGCAGTACCTTATTAAGCAGGCAGTGGGACTACTTGATTAAAAAGATGCTATTCAGCCTAAGCAAGAGTGTCAAAATCAGACAACTACTGTTTTCATAATGGTCACAGACAGTTTATCCCTGTTGACTATATATCTGTTCTGTAATTTTGATACATGTGAGAAGTTCTGCAGAATCCAGAATGATTTTCAGGATGTATTCAATATATTGTTACCCAAAGAGAGCACAAAACTGATGAATACAGTGCTAATATATCATCCTCTCTCATGCTTGTTTAACAACGTATCCCTGCTTCTAGTTATTAGCAGTTCTTTCTTGCAGATCTCTGTACCATATTCACATATGGAATTTCCTGTTCCATTTGATTTTTTTAGATCAGATTCACTTTGTGTTTAACTCCATCTAGTGGGATATGTGCATACAGTAGGTTAAATTTTCTATTGCATTTATTTGAATATTAAATATTTTCCTGACCAAGTGGGTATATTCCTTTGCTGCAAAGAGAACATTTCATTTAAAATGATATGCACACAACCATGAGGATTTTCTGGAAGAAAAACGTGTATTACAAAGAAACTAAACTTTGACACCAATTATCTAGTATTTTTTCCCCATAGTATGGTGTAAGGAGGTTCAGCCTTCAGGGGGACTGGAACCCCAGGTGCCTAGCCCGAAGCCTGGGAACCAGCTGCAACTAATGATTAGTAAATGAGGGTGAAGCCACAAAGAGGGTTAACAGCTCCACGAGTGGAGTGCAAAGGAGGGAAGGGAAGGCTGTGGTGTTGAAAGAGAATCACTGAACCTGGGTTGCCCTCTTAGCCTCTGAGAAAAGATTGCAGGTTTTGGTTTTTCTGTTTGTCAGGCTGTTGTTTGCACACTTGCTTGTTTTATTGGTTGTTTTGTTTCTGTGGGGACAAGTTTGCTCCATGAAAAGTTAACTGCCTGGAAACATAGGCCATGTGTAGATGAAACAAGAGGTGTGTTTGCACGACACTTTGAAGTGGGCTAAATGCTTTTGCACCACTTTAATGGTGTTGGTGTTTGCACACCTCCGCGGCGTATTGTGCATTAATTCCAGCCGCTGTAGGAAATTCGGCAGCATAATGTACCTTAAATGACTTGGGACCCAGCAAACTAAAACTCCTTTGAGGAGTTTTAGTTTGCTGTCCCTACAGCCGTGGAGTGAAGCACTGGGCTCCGTGCAGTCCATGGCTCTGCAGGAAGCCCTGCAGGAAGCTTGACAGCAGTCTTGGAAAGCAGCTCTGCCCCCAGAGCCTGCCTGCCTGCCTGAGCTGTGTGGGGGCCCAATCCTTCCCTCCACGGCTGCGGTACCCCCTGGGACCACTTGAGCTAGGTGCCTATGGGCAGGTGCTACCTGGGGGGGCCCACAGCTGCTTCAGAGGGAAGCACCAGCCGCCCCACAGCCTAGGGACCACTCCACCCACTGACAGCTCGCCCTCCCCTCCCCACTGGGGAGGCAGGTAAGTCAGCAGGGTGTGTGCACGACATGGGGGTTTAAACAGCCCTAAATTGAAGCAGCATTTTTCAAACCCACCACTTTAATTTAGGGCCCCTGTTTCATCTACACATTCCCCTAAAGCGGACTGGTCTTGGTAAAGAAGGTGGATGAGTGACCTGCTTACATATGGTTTCTGTAATGAGCCCAGACTCAGCTGGAGAAGATTCAGCCTTAGGCCCAGGCTGAAAGTAGTCCGAGAACAGGAAGATTTATCCTTCAGGCACTTAGGCAAAAACAGGCAACTAGTTTAATGCGGGACTGTTTAGGTAGGGATATGACTTGCATCAAAACAGATGTGGCACACCCATTTACAAACTAGACTTAAGTAGCTGCAAATTAACCATGGTTATACCGAGGCAGGGGTGTTCAGTTCCTAATCTGCAGGCCAAATTCAGCCGGCTGAGCCACGGCATCTGGCCTGCAGGGCTCCAGAAATTTGGTGGTAAGGGAGTAGTGGCAATTAATACTACCACCCCTCCCCTGATGCCAAATTTCCAAGACCTGCACAGCTGCATCAGGACCAGGCCATGGCCAATTCCTTCCCATACAGCTGGATTATGGCCAGGCCACGTCCTCTGCCTCCCTCCCCACGTAGCTGGATCAGGGTCAGCTGTGTCTGCCCCATGCCCCAGATCTGGCTCATGGACAGAGTGGGGCACTGCCCACCTGGCTTATGGCAACACAGTTGAGCACTGCTGTTCTGAGGCAAAGTGTTAATTCAGATAATTCCAAGGTACTTAATGTGGGACAATGGGTTTGTTAACCTGTAAAGTCTGGGGTTTGTCGCATGACAAAATGCTCAGTTGTGAATTGAGCCACCTGTCTGTGTGTAGCCTTATAAGAACAGAGCAGACAGCAGCAAGCAAAGTACTGCTGTGCTGTACTCCTGGCCTGCCTGGAACCCCTCACCTAATTCTGACTTCAGCTTCTGACGCTGGCTCTACATCCCTAACTTTGGTTCTTGACTTGGGTTAGTAAATCTGATTCTCCAGCCCTGACCATGGCTTCTGGATCCTGCCCTCACCACACAGCTGACCTTCCCTGACTGGCTATGTTCTAGTCACTTACCATTTCTTCTTCCCACCAAATGAAAATAACAAAGCACCATTTACCCAGTGTGGTGGGACACGGGGAAGGGGGTTAATGTAACCTAGGTAATGTGTCCTATCTGACTTGAAGTCTTAGGACAGATGACACTTTCATATTGGTGCAATAATGATGTAAAACATTAAACTAGGGTAGTTCACTAGAAAATTACCCAGAAACAATGTGGAGTAATGTTATAATTGTGTAAGTTATACTGATTTAGGTGACGTCAGTTCGCAGCTATCCCAGGAGAGCCATGTCCTCAAAGATGACAGACTATTACCTGCTTCACCACCACCTAGTGGGAAGATGCAGCAAAATCAACGTACTGTAGGAGCTACCTGGGAAAAGAGGCTCATCTCATATGCTGCAGTGTAATTTATATCAGTGTGCAAAACCAATATGAATTACACTGGAATACTTGATTATTTTCCCATGTTCTTACTGTTTATGAATATTAAGTTACATTTATATATAAATTAAATAGCATACAAACTTCAAAATTGTTGAGAGTCACAGGGTGAAACATATAGGAAGTAGGTAATCTAATTATAGACTGCTGCATATATTTAAATGGCTCTATTATTAGTTTGTTTCCTTCTAGGAAGAAAGAATAATGATTGAGATCCTAGTTTTATTTTACTCTTGATGCAGCAGCAGGCTGTATATTTTTAAAAAGGTTTGGAACTGCCTTATCAGAAAGGATATATTAAAGCACCATCTAGTGTCAGTCTTTGAAAATGTGGACAATGATAAAAAAGCAAGGTGTTGTGAAAAATTCACATTGAAAATTTCACTTAAGCCCATATGAGCTTGGAGTAGGCACAGTACTATATGGCAGAGATGAAAAAGAAGAGAAGATTAATCAGTGAGGGTTTATTCCACAGCTCCTGGTATACATTGTAAAATAATAGGGCTGGAGGGAGACCTCAAGATTTCATCTAGTCCAGCCTCCTATTTAGATTATTGCTGTCTAAATGATCTCATCCAAATGTTTATCTGATCTGCTCTTAAACACTTCCAAGGATGAGGGTTCTACAATCTCTCTAGGCAGTACCATAGCAGGGGAGGTGAGGAGTGAGCAGGGCGAGTGCCAGAGCACTGAAGCAAAGGGGTGCCAACAAGAGCTGTCCAGCTGGGGAAGGCCATGGGATGGAGCTGTGAATGACTTGTTTGGGGAAGCGTGGGATTAGGGGGAAGGCAGCTCCTGCCACTGCATGCACTCCCAGGCAAGCATTGGGGTGGGGGTATGTGCCCCCAGATCTGTGCACAGGGTAGGGCAGGCCAGCAGTCAATCCTCCTCATTTATATAATCTGTGATTTATTTCTTCTAGTCTAATTTTGTGTAGCTTCAATTTTCCAAACATTGGATCTTGTTATACCTTGTTCTACACTGAAGGGCTCTCTATTACCCAGTTTCATTCTCCATGGTTGTAAATGTAACCTTCCCTGCATTAAGCAAAATGGCTTGAGTTCCTTGAGTCTTACACTGGAATTCTTTCCAATCCTTTAATCATTCTCATGGCTTTCTTGGAACCTCCTCCAATTAATCAATGTATTTCTTGAACTGCGGACACTAGAACAGGATACTATTTTCTAACAGCAATCTTGACAGTGCCAATGTAATGTAATATTACTTTCCTATGCCTAATCAAAATGTATATATTCAAGGACGACGTTTGCTTTTATGGCTGCACGTTGCAGAAGGATCTTAAGCTTAGCTGAATCTGAAGGACTTGTAAGTCCTTTCCAGAGCACCTACTCATCAGGATAGATTGTCTTATACCAGTATGGTAACTAAGGAGGAGGGGTGGTGGGGAGAGACATAACCAGGCCACAAGCCCTAATCACCCACCTTGTGGGGGAGTAAAAAGAGGAGCTGCTGCCACTGCTCTCCTGACTATTGTGCCACCACTGGCACCCTGGCTACTGCCACTTACCTGTGTGCTGCCATCACATAAGTCACAGAACCACCCAAGTATGCCCCTGCCCTATACTGTACATTTGGCCCACATTCTTTGCTCTTGGATATATTACATGATATTTGATTATGTTTAATTGTGTATTCTTTATTTCTTATGTATGATACCTATTCTGTGAGTGGCTTTTTATATTGGCATATGTTTATCTGCTTTAGGAATTTGTCCAAACAGGTTGATTGTTTTATGAAGTCCTCAATATGAACTTTCATAGTACTGGCCACAACCATGTGCCCAAAACTTTGTTTTTTGTTTTATAAGTAAATCCCATGTCTCTCTGAAAGTAGAGATTCTAAATGGCCCGTTATGGACCATCTAATGGGGGTAGAGGGAGTTAAATGACCCCTATGCTGAGATGTTCCAGGTTCATTTTTACTTCAATCTTTCATTTCATTGCCCTCCAATAAAAATCAGGTTCTTTGAAGACTCACTGAAAAGTAAACAACTTTCAACAGCATATTAGGCTACAAATATGTATTGATTTCATTATACAATTGATAAAAGCTGCTAGAACTTATGTTGAAAACTGAGTGTTCTATTCCAGCTCCAGTTGTTTATTCATATAGCTGCTTAAAAAGCATATATGTGTATTCATATTGATAGTGTAGAGTATAAAACCATATAGTACATGATATTTATTATGGATTTTAGAATGCCTCACTGCACCTTGCTCAATATCAGATATCTGCCAAGATGATATCCTACATTCTAAGCTAATAAACAGCCTTCAAACACTTACTGTTTTTAACAGATTTTAAAGAAAAACAATGTCATGAAGTGTTTCAGTCAAACTATGCCCAAGCGCAGGATTTTCCCTTGAAAATCACTCTGAAGGAGGTATACAATAGGAATCTATAAGACAGAGGCATGGCTGAATTATGTTTGTTAGCTTATTGAAAAGCTTGGAGGCCCCTTCAATTATGCAATTATATACTATTGTGACTTTGGTAGGGAACATGAATGTAAGATCCAAAACATGTTATAATAAAACTAACTGAAATAATTTAAGGAGGTTTATTAAATGTATGTTTAATTTCTCCAGTAAGCTGAACTCGTGGCAATAAAATCACTTTTCATTGCACGCAGAGGGATATAAAATACTTCCATTAAATATTTTAAAATTCTCTTAAAAAGATTTATTTCAGGAAAGCATGCACCAGAAACTGAATACATGCTATGGTGTAAACATTGTACTGGTATACTGTGACTAATATGACCATTCCAGTTTCATGTATCAGAACCCAAATATTATTAATAAAATGGAAATATTTATTTGTAATAATATCATAAAATTGCTTTTACATTTCAATATTTCAACAAGAAATTGATAATAAGGAAGAGGCAATGCCTTTGATTAGAATGGATATCTTGTGGGAGTTTAGGGCTAGAGACAGTTTACACCTAAACTGTTTTAATTGATCAGAAATTGGTTTAAACATGTAACAGATCAGAAGCTCATTTCACATAAACCACTTTCAAAATGGATGGAACTGGTTTAAGATAAACCTGGTTGAATGTAGTATCAGATGTAACTGATTTAGGTCAAACTGGTTTATGAAACTTCTGTTTCAGACCCTTCCTGGTTCAAGTTAAATCAGAGTCCCCCAGCATCCCAGGATTTTGCAGCCCTGGGCTGGGCTGGGCTAGGCTGGACTGTCTGCTCCAGAGAGCAAGGCTTGCCTTGCCCCTCTGCGCTCTAGTTGCAACAGTGAGGGATGGCTCAAGGGCCTCCCCAGGCAAACCCAAGCTGGGACCAGGGAGGGGGGTTAAACTTCACTTCTCCCCAGTATGGAGCTGCCCTGCCCGGCTTGCTTAGTGCTGACTGTGACTGTGGACTACAAATCCCAGAGGCACCTGGAAGCATGAAGAAGAAGTGATGAGCAACCCTACAGAGTCCTGCTACTGTGATTGTGGACTGCCAATCCCAGAGACCTCAGGGGCAGCAGAAAGAGGACACGAACACATTGTTCATGCTGGCTACATGCCAGAGAGCTGTTCTGTAGCACCCCCAGCTTCTGGCTTTGAGCTACTGTAGGCATGTGCCTGCATTTCCTGAATCAAAAGTGAATGCCTGTTCATTTGCTTATTGGTTTAATTTTTGCAGTTTAAACTAACCTGCAAAGACTGAATCAATTCACCCTTGGGCTTTTCGATGGTCTGTACTTAGCCTAGATGATTTTGGGGGTGGAGGGAGAGAGGAACAAATAGTTTATTAATTGAAAATGTGAAACTTTTCACAGATTTGTACTGAATACAGCTAATAATTTCAGGCAAATTAGAGAGAGAGAGAGTTAGAGGCTATTCTCAAAAATTGAGAGAAAGAAAGAAAGAAAGAAGTAATGGAGACTGTAGCACATCTGTAATATCCAATGAACCTCTACTTAAGACACCAGTTTGGGAAATGTGTTCCTGAGTTCTAGTCCCTGTTAAATATTTTATGCAGCATACATTAGCTTCAATGTGTGAGCCTAAGAAAGATCCTACACAGAATGCAATATAGCCCTCTTAGAAGGGTAGCGACCTGAAAGGTGGGACACCTATGTTCAAATCTCTGAATTAAGAAGTTAGGCTTGCATTTCTCTATATGAAAGAAGTGGTAGTCACTCGGAGACACCATGCATTATGTGAAGTCTTGGAGCCAGCTTCATGTCAGTGTTTTTATTAATGATTTTACTACCACACATCTAGGTTTGTAGGCCCCTTTTTCCGAATTTTATTTTAATTAAAAATATTAGGGCTGACAAATTATTAAAAAAAAATCACAATTAATTGTGACATCAAAATATAGTTGCAATTAATCGCAATGTTAATCGGATAGTTAAACAATAGTCACCAACCCTCCATCCAACAGCACAGAGCCTGTGCACCCTGAGCTCCTCCCCACCACCACCAACAGCACATAGCTCCAGCTCTGACCCGGGCCTGCCCTGCACCCACTCCAGACTCTCCTGGCCAGAGTAGACCAGCCAGAACCTGTGTGAACATCTTGCCCCACGCCTGCACCAGACTTGCGTGTCCACATTAAGCAGTGGCAGTGGCCAGCCAGAACCTGCTGCTCAGCACAGAGGAAAAAAGGCCCCCTCTCCCTCACTGCTGCTGGCCCCTTCTTCCTGGAGCCTGTGCCCGGGCTGCCTTGCAGCTACTCCACACTGTCACCATTGCCCTGCTGGGTGGCCTGAAGGTGGTTGTGACAGCAGCGGAGAGGAGCTGTAGGCCAGCCTGGGTGTGGGCTCTGGGCAGCTGCAGCAAGAACGGCTCAGTAGTGGTTGGGGTGGGGGCAGCTTTTCCTGTGCCAAGTAGCAGCTTCTGCCCAGCTGCTGCAGCTGCTCAGTGTGAGCGGGTGAGTGTAGAGCAGGCACGGGGCAGGCTGGGGTTGGGGCTTTGTGTGTAGGTTCTGGCTGGTCCAGAGCTGTTCCACTCCACTGGTCAAATGATGTATGTGATTAACTTGATAAAAACAATTAACACATTAATTTGTTTTTACATTAATCATATAACTTAACTGCGATTAACTGACATCCCTAAAAATATATATGTTCAGGTGGATTAAAATACTTTGAGACTTAATATTTGGATTGGTTGAACTATTTTGTGAAACAAATGCAAAACAGTTGGGACATATTATTTCAACATTTTTAACTGATGTGTTATTTTTTTAGTTTGAATTTTTCACAAATTAAAATAAAACAGAGTAAGCCCTGAATCTGTGAAACTAAAATTAAACATTTCGTTACAGACTCTTGTACTGAGTAGACTTCTTGTTTGACTTGAAACCATCTTCACTGTATTCTTTTTTCGGTTTTCTACATGACATCCGCGGCATGTCCAGGGAAGACATTCCTGAGCACGTCTTGCCTACCCACTCCTCAAGTTCAGAAACGTGGCAAAGCACATTGAAGGTAGAGGTCTCAAGAGTAGTTGTGGGCATTCTGAAGAAGCTTCAGCATTGCATTTCTGGTTTTGGCATGTGCAAACAGGATTTGGTGAGTGAAGCCGGCTTAGGAGCATTCTTCTCTAGACATGCCAGGGACATGTTTTAGACATGGGTAATATCTACAAGAAATGATAAAAAGGATTGATCAGCTGAGAAATGTCTTACAAGTCAGGGCATGTAGGGTTAATTTGAGATTGCCAAAAGTCAAGCTGAGTAATAGTATGTAAGCTAATATATAGATATGTTTATGGACAATATATACATAAAGAACAAGGGAAAACAAAAGTTTTGAAACAACACAGTGATGATAGGGATGGAAGAACAGCTAGATCTGGTCCAAAAATTAATTCTTTCTCCCTATTTTGAATAAGGAGAATGATGCTGATCCTGGGATCAAAGGCATAGTCATATATGGTTAATGGAAGTGAGTATGTCGGAATGGAAATCTCTACACGTAAATCAGAATTCAACATTTTAATATATTTGATTTAGTAGGGGCCGGCCTGCTGAGAGAATTGCACACACAAGATTGATAGCACGGCTTTTTAATATCAAGGAAATCTGGAATGTATTATACTGCACAGTAGAAGAATAGTAAGCCAAATGTCTATATTTAAGAAAGGCAACTAGTAGACTACTAGTAGTATAAGACTAGTTGCCTGGTGAGTCTGACCTCAGAATAAGAAAGAGGTAAATATGAAAATGGTTTAAAATGTACCATTAACTAAAAACTAACCTAATATATTTCTTATCTAGAAAATAGGATATTTTATGAAAAAACTTTTATCCGATTGATGTATATTTCAATAAAGTACCTATAAAGTACTTATTACAGTGCCAACTAGGAAAATTTTAGTTGAGGTGGAGGAAATGGGAATTATGTAAGAATTGTAAGGTAAATAGGAAACTGACTAAAAAGGAGCAATGTGTTGTGAAAGAAAAATTCTTTTACTAGTTTTGATTACTTTGATTAGTAGTGGATATCCTCAGAAATTGGTCTTGGGGGCAAACCTAATTAATTTTTTTAAAGAAAATGACACAATATTTTCATTAAATTTGCTGGTGACATACATTTGGGAAGCATTATCAATATAAGACAGGAAGATTTAGATAACCTTAAAAACCAGTAATAGAAATAAAATGGGGCATGCCTTTAAGATATAAAAATAATTTCTGCTATAAAATAAGGGAAGGAGAAAGAATAGGTGTATTAGTCACAAGGTACATGTAAGCCATACTGCTCACTTCACATTTTGATTAATGATTCAGCTGCTGGAATCGTGAAATTACATGAAACCCTCAACTTCCTTTTTTAAAAGTAAGTTCTATTAACCTCCTAATTGCAGAGAGAATTTTAAAAAATTTGAATGCTAATAGATCACACACAAAAACATGATAAAATTATCCCAAATGTGTTTTTTAAATTGGCTTTTTCAAAACAATCTCATGATTTTTGTAGCCTCACCTATGATTTTTTTTCTTCCAAGTGTGCAAGCCCAAGTTGTATGTGTGTAGGCCTACATTAGTACACAATAAGTTCTGTTGGCACAGAAACTACATCCTTAGCACTTATATTTCAGTTGCAGCTGAGCAAATAGTTGGTAGAATTCCCACTATAAATGATATTTGTGCTATTTACATAAGAGAAATTAGCTGCAGATGAATCTCTTAAAGCTTCTTTAAGGTGACATGAGAAATAACTTGCTCCTCACCCTGCCTTATGCTTAATTTTCAGACCCTTTCTTGGGTTTTTAACAATCTGAGCAATTCTTGCCTCTTCTTAAAAAGTTTCCTTCCTGTCATCTTCTGCTAATTTTTTAGCATATGAAAATATTTATATTTGCATAATATGAACACCAGATGGCAGTATAAGTATGTGGAAAGCAATTCCTCTCCAAAAGCTGTTGTGCTTGTAAAACTAGGAAAACAAAGAACATAAAGAAGGCTGCCCTTTTGGCTGTTTAAGCATGCTAATAATTAGCGATAAATATGGCACAAAATGAAGCATGATGGTCTACTAATGGGGTCCCAATATTTGATGGATGGTGAGCTGTCACCTATTCATTACCCTCCCTGGCATCCACCCTCATTGGCCTAGAGATGCCTGAGAAAGCATGTCCAACAGTTCTGTTCAACAGCTATTAATAGATCTATCATCCATGAATTTGTCTACTCCTTTTTTGAACCTGACTATGCTATCAGCCTCTACTACCTCCTGTGGTAATGATTTCCACTAATTACTACTAC